>NC_089514.1:9128370-9460902 GCF_036850995.1 Saccopteryx leptura
GTGCATTCAGAGGTGTTTAAGATCATAACACACATTTTGTGCAGAAGAAAGTTCCTTAAAGTACATGGAAATGGACTAGAGGGAGGGAGAGGAAGAGACACAGTCAGGGACTGAGTGACATCCATTATACAGGGTGGGGCAAAGGTAGGGTTCACCGTTCTTCTCACGGAAAATAATACAATCATAAACTGGATGTTTTGCATACTCACAACTGCAAACCTGCTTCTGCCCTACCCTGTAAATTATGTTGATGCTACAATGAAAAGAAGCGTCTCCTCCAAAAGACCTCACGTGTTCAAACCAACAAACGACCGACACAAATATGTGTCTCAGTTCCGTGAATTTAAGGGTCAATTTTAAAAATCGTATTGGGCTCTCTGCTGAGGGTTATGGCCAAGTCCAGTCTCTCCCTGGATCAGGCTGGTCATCCCCACCCTCGAAGAGCTTCTGGCACCTGTCACTTCAGACTGGAGGAGGGAGGAAGGACAGAAGGTAAGGAAGGAAGCAAAAAGGGAAGTTTCTATGTGTGACCTCTTACTCTACATTAGCAATCTGCCCAGTTCCTGATGAGCTTCCCCACTTTTTTTTTTGGTGCCAGTTCCTGCCACAGAAAAGCCCCCAGCCCAGAGCTCCAGGATTCATTGAGTTTGAGCGTATGTGCTTGCTTTGAAGCTCTGTGGACCTGCCGGCAAAGAGCAGGAGGAAAACATGGCGTTCAGTCTAGCCCAAGAGGAGCTTGGATAGTGGAGAGGCTCCCTGCACCTAAATCACCCCTCTCCACCAGGGCTCACAATGGGGCTCATTCTTCCTGAAATAATTAAAAAAAAAAAAAAAAAAAAGGTTGTCTCTTAAAGTCTATTTGTGAAGTATCAGGTGAGATACAAGGTGCCGTTCATTGGGGAGGAGAGCAGTAGAGGAATGAGAGCAGACACCGAGGCATGTCCAGGGTGCACTGTCAACTCTTCCGCTGAGGGTGGCTCGGGGAAACACTCTGAGCCTGCAGCTGCGACCTGAGTCCGTGGATTCAAACTTGGACAGAACGGCTCCTTCCAGAGTCAGAGCTCCAATTAGCCGCCCCCACTGCAACCTCAGCCCCAGATGTCGCAAGAACTGGATTAATCTGAGGTCTTTCTAGACTCCCACTTAGCATACATATTTAAATTCTGGGGATCCCAGCCAAAATTCCTCGGTAGACTACCTTATCCTTTGTTAATTGAAAAAATGAGCAGTTGTGTAATAATGGAAAAGGGACTTTTTCACAGAAATGTTTTTGATGCTACAAAACATTTTTGATGCTGCTTTGAGGCTCTATGTCCCTACATCCCCTGGGCATTTTTAATACCTTGAGACAAACTCAAGGACTCCTCGGTGCAAAGGGACAACCAATAGTCAAGACCAGAAGGGTTTTCTGTAAAGGCAACGGATGGGTAGTCATAGTCACCGGGACTCGAGTACAGAAGAACCAAATCAAGGGACAAGGGATGAAGGGGACATTGGGGCATAGCAGCGCATGCACTCAACACAGAAGGCAGAGCTTAGCCCAGTGACAGCGTGACTGCCGCACACACACACACTTCTCCAGTCCTGAGGTGGTGACGCCTAATGACATTCTAGTTGCTGCTGCTAATTCTATTGGAGGGGCATATGGTATGTTATTGCCAGACCTACTCTTTCTCCATTTGTTTAGGTATTGCCATCATGGGTGGTAGGAAAGAAGAGTTCACGGGTATTTTCTCTCTATTTTTACATTGGTGGGAGAAAGAGGAAGCTGGTGTGTGCCTATACATACCTGTTTTCAGTTGACTGGTTTTAAATAGCATGACAACCTTGCTGAATGTCCCCTTTTCTCTTTGCAGGAGATGTTGCAAGAGGGTGAAGAACACCTACATTCAAGGTAAACAGAGACACCCTTATTTGCAGCAAAATAAGAAATGTGGTTGTATAGAATTGACATCTGAATGGATCCACCCTCCACCACGAAGCTCACACCAGGACAGGGTCAAGCATGCTCACTAAAAGCACGTGAGTGGGCCAGCCACGGGTTCAAACTTTGACTTCCGCTACGGTGGCGGGTAAATGTCTTCTGCCGGATTCTCCCAGAAGCAGACTCAAGCTCAAATGATTTATCAACAAAGTAGCAGCCTAGAGAAGAAGAAATAGCCGAACAAGGGTCTGATTTCAGTTGAAGACCAGTCTCAGCCCGAAGCCGGGGAAAGCTCTGTTGTGCGAATTGCACCCCAGAGTCTGTTTACCCAGAGGCGAAGGCAGCGGGGCGTCTGTACCTGAGCATCAGCGAGTCTGCAGCGGGAGGCTTGGCAGTACAAGGCAGGCGGGCACGGGTAGGGCAGCTGGGCCAGCCCCTGGGCCATCGTCGGAAGAACTTTGCAACTACAGCCCATTTGCAGTAATGGATGCACGCCCTGGTGAAGACGACCGCGAGGGGGTTCTAAGAATATCCACGACAGTGACCGTGAACAGACCTCTGAACTTCTCTGAGCCTGTTTCCTTTGATCTAAAACGAGGACGGGAGCGCTAACCTCCGAGAATCGCTGCGATGACGCGAGGCAGACAGACACCACGTGGAACCCGCACAGAACCCGATACAGTACGTGTTCAGTGAAACATCATCCGCCGTGTTCTCTCCCTGCACTCCCGCCCCACGGGAGCGGACGGCACCTCTTCCGTGAGCATCGCCTCCCCACACTCTAGGAAACCACCTCGCACCCAGGAGACAACACATATTTGTACAGCTTTAAGGTAAGAACAGCTGTCACAAGGAATCGTGAGACGTTGCCAAAGACAGAAAACAATATGCATCTGGGACTGGACAGTGAGCCCATGGCAACTCCAGAAGTCTCTACTCGACACGAGGTAGAAGCATCATTCTTGTGTGAAGAGGGGCAAGCACAGTGGTACCTTGAGATACGAGCAGACAAACATACGAATTTTAAAGATACGAGCTGCAACTCAGTCTGTATTTTTGTTTGAGATTCGAGCAAAATTCCGAGATAGGAGTCGTGATTCGGAAAGCTACCGCTAGTTGGCATGTTGGCGCACGGGTCCACTATCAGCAGCCACAACACCAGCATCTCGTTCTTTCTCACTTCTCACGTGTTACCCGCAGAATCAAGTCAAATCTCGTGCGCTGTACTCATTCTTGCATCATTTTTGCATTTTTTACTAACTTTTTGTGTGTGCTATCATGGGGCCAAAGAAAGTGAGTGGAAAGGACAGTGGTAAGAAGAAGAAGAGAATGATGTCGATAGAAGTAAAGCAAGAAATAAAAGAAAAACATGAGCATGGTGGACGAGTGATTGAACCAGCAAGGCTGTACGACTGCAATACATGTACAATTTGTACCATCCTTTTAAACAAAAGGATGCCATCAAAAGTGCAAATCCAGTGAAAGGAACTACAGTTCTGTCCCAATTAAGGACAAATATCCATGAAGAAATGGAGAAGCTTCTGCTGGTGTGGGTGAAAGAGAAAGAGCTGGCAGGAGATACAGTGACGGAGACTGTAATATGCGAAAAGGCATGTATTATTTACAGCGACTTGAAGAAGAAAGAACCATCAACCTCAAAAGAGCAGCAGAAGATACATTTAAGCAAGTTATGGCTGGTTTGAAAATATCAAGAAGAGATTTGGCATCCACTCAGTGGTGAGGCATGATGAAGCTGCGAGTGCTGACGTTAAGGCAGCTGAGGACGTTTTGCTGGGCTACATCCCCCAACAAGTGTTCAACTGTGACGGAACAGGATTGTTTTGGGAAAAAAATGCCCTGAAGGACTTTCATCACTGCAGAGGAGAAGAAGATGCCAGGCCATAAACCCATGAAGGACCGTCTGACCCTTGCATTGTGTGCAAATGCTAGCAGTGACTGTAAAGTAAAGCCACTGCTAGTGTATCATTCTGAAAATCCTTGAGCCTTTAAGACTCACAAGATTCTTAAAAAGAAAAA
This sequence comes from Saccopteryx leptura, assembly GCF_036850995.1. Classification (NCBI taxonomy): domain Eukaryota; kingdom Metazoa; phylum Chordata; class Mammalia; order Chiroptera; family Emballonuridae; genus Saccopteryx; species Saccopteryx leptura. Next base: position 9,132,332 of record NC_089514.1, read on the forward strand.
AAACACTGCAGGTTATGTGGCGCACCAATGCTAGGGCATGGGTTACGCTGCAGTTTTTTATTGAATGGGTAAATTTCCTCTTTGGTCTTGCAGTGAAGAAATATCTTCAAGAAAATAAACTCCCAATAAAAGCATTACTAATCCTTGAAAATGCTCCAGCCCACCCACCTGGTTTTGAAGAGGATATTCTCGATGAGTTCAAATTTGTGAAAGTCCTCTACTTCCCACCCAACATGACTTAAATCTTGCAACCTATGGATCAGCAGGTCATTTCCAACTTTAAAAATCTTTACACAAATTACTTGTTCCACCTCTGCTTTGAGGTGACTGAGAATACAAATTTAACCCTTCGAGAGTTTTGGAAAGATCATTACAACATCATGATATGTTTACACATTATTGACTTGGCATGGCAAGAGGTTACAAGAAGAACCTTGAACTCGGCATGGAAAAAGTTATGGCCTGATGTTGTTGCAGACAGGGACTTCGAAGGATTCGAACCAGAGACCGAGACTGAGGTAGAAGCGTTGGAGGAGATTGTGTCCCTTGGAAAGTCAATGGGTCTGGAGGTAGATGAGGGTGACGTAAATGAGCTCGTTGAGGAACATAAGGAGGAACTCTCAACTGAGGAGTTGAAGGAGCTATAGGTGATGCAACATATGGAGCTTCTGCAAGAGATTAGTAGTGAGGAGGAGGTAGAGTTGGAGGAAGTGATTTCTACAAGTGAAATTAAAGACCTGCTGGCAATGTGGGAGAAGTTTTCAAGTTTCATTGAAAAGAAACACCCAGAAAAAGTTTCAACTGGTCGTGCTTCAGCACTTTTTAATTACACTTGTTTGTCACATTTTCATAATATTTTAAAAGGCAGGCAAAAGCAAACTGCTTTGGATAGATTTTTATTCCAAAGTCCTGCAAGTGAAAGTGCCGAAAGTGCAGCCAAAAAGGGAAAAACAGGTGATGATTAAATGAAAAATATGTAATGTTAAGCTTAGGTTAAGTTTAAAATTAAGAAAGTGCATTTTTTTTACAATTAAGTTTTTGTGGTTTCATTTTAAGTAAAGAAAGTGCAGTTTTAGTTTTGTTTAAAGTAAAATGCAGTTTTAGTTTACATTTAGTGTTAAGAAAGTGCAGTTTTAGTTTACGTGTCTACAGTGCCTGCATCCCTTCCTCCCTCCCTCCTCCTCCGCCATTCACCTCCGTTAGCCGCACTCGTCTGTCTCCAAGGTAAGAATGCAGTAATAAATAACACTTTTTTCTTTTATTTCATATATTTTGTTGTGCATTAGTGAAGTATACATGTGTGTTTCTTAATTAAAAACATATCTTTTTTCATAATTTAGGATGGTTTGGGGATGTTTCACAGGGCTGGAATGGATTAAATCTATTTCAGTTATTTTAAATGGGAGAAATTTGTTTGATATATGAGTTGACTGACTTACGAGCTCGGTTACAGAACGAATTAAACTTGTATCTCAAGGTACCACTGTAGATGAAAGTGATCAGTGGAACTGAACAAAAGGATTCTTATTGGCAAAAGTCAAAATCACTGTTCTGCAAGTCTAGGGAGCGGCCCAGCGCAGGGAGGGTCTGCCCACTGCCCCGGGGCAGGGCGCCCGTGTGTCTCGAGCCGGTAGTTTGACTTCTTGGAAGCTAAAAATGGATTGTCTAGCCCAGTGGTTCTCAAATTTTTTGGTCCCAGGACCTCTTTACATTCTTAAAAATTATTGAAGATGCCAAAGAGCTTTAGTTTATATAGGTCATAACGAGCAACATTAACCATATTAGAAACTGAGAAAAAATTTAAATACGGATTAATTTTAAAATAATAAAAATTACATGCTGGCCCTGGCCGGTTGGCTCAGCGGTAGAGCGTCGGCCTGGCGTGCGGGGGACCCAGGTTCAATTCCTGGCCAGGGCACATAGGAGAAGCGCCCATCTGCTTCTCCCCCCCCCTTCCTCTCTGTCTCTCTCTTCCCCTCCTGCAGCCAAGGCTCCATTGGAGCAAAGATGGCCCGGGCGCTGGGGATGGCTCCTTGGCCTCTGCCCCAGGCGCTGGAGTGGCTCTGGTCGTGGCAGAGCGACGCCCCGGAGGGGCAGATCATCGCCCCCTGGTGGGCATGCTGGGTGGATCCCGGTCGGGCGCATGCGGGAGTCTGTCTGGCTGTCTCTCCTCGTTTCCAGCTTCAGAAAAATACAAAAAAAAAAAAAATTACATGCTAAGATAAATAATATATTGTTCACGAAGAACCAGACAGTCTGTAAGCACGCAGCCTGAACTCCGGTCTTCAGCCAGAAGACAGGCGGCCTGTGGGCAAGCACCTTGGCACCTTTTGTTTATCATTCAATCTCCAGAGTTGGTGTTCTAAATCTAGAACGTCCTCGAAAACAATGCCTGGGGCACAGTCGCTGCTCACAGCTCGGTCAATATTTGTTGAACAAATGGATCAAGAAAAACAGAATGTTGCATTTTTACTTGAGGTTATGGAGTGTGTTTGATATTTCTTTGTTCCGTGCCAAAGTCCTCCAACCTCTAGGTCCCGGCGTGCTGGTCGGTCACTGAGATTACATTCTGACCCTTCGCTGGTGCCCCAACTCACGCCCTTGACACAACTCTGGTGTCTGGTACCTGGTAGGTAACACAGAAGTAGCAGCAGCCTTTGTGCTTCCAAGGCTCTGTCACTCTTAGTGACATCACGTAACCACCCCAAAACATACCAGCTTACAAAACTGATAAGAATGGGGAAAATAGACTTTCCATTTCCATATAAATGAAAATAATCAGATAGAAATGCATAGCTGTTACTCCGGGAAATTATCCTCAACCACTAAGAGAAGGTGAAAAAGGTTACTTAATATTCCTCTAATACTCCACATGAAACAGTATTTCTCATTTATCTCCATTATAAAAAACTTTTTTTCTTTTTTTTAGGCTAGAGGAGGGGAAATAATGAGGCAGACTCCTGCATGCGTCCCAACTGGGATCTACCCAGCAACCCTTGTCTGGGGTTGATGCTTGAATCAACTGAACTATTTTTAGCACCTGAGGCTGATGCACTCGGACTAACTGAGCAATCCTCAGCGCCCAGGGCCACACTCAAACTGAGCCACAGGCTATGGGAAGGAAAGAGGGAGAGAAGGAAGAGAGGAAGGGGGAGAGAAGCAGATGGTTGCTTCTCTTGTGTGCCATGACCAGAAATCGAATCCAGGACTTCCACATGACAGGTCAATGCTCTACCCACTGAGCCACAGGCCAGGGCCATTATAAACAACTTTCAAAGAACATTTTAGGATATTTGTATTTAGCTTACGTCTTTATGGAACATAGTGAAAAGTGCAAGTCCTAAATCACACTGTAAATTTTATTCTGTGATTATTCCCATCAAGTCCAATTCCCCGAGTTCAGTTTTTCAGACCTAAATTTTGAAAGATTTTATTCTTCCATCAATTTAAATCAAAACCAGTGCTACCATGTATGGTTCAGCCATGAACAATTTTATTTTACACTGAATATTTCTACAAAGTTCTTCATTTTTCTTGTTTCCAACATTAGGAACAAGAGGTGACTTTTCAGTCAGTTAATCATCCAACACTTGATTTTGTACATTCCCTTTCGTAATGATATTATGAGTGGAAAAACAGCATGATCATTTGTATTTATTCCTTAGCTAATTTATAATGAAATTGTTAGCAAGCCTTCTCAGATATTGGAAGGTTGCTCTCTTATGAAAATACCTTCATTTCTCTCTCGAAGGTCTTCCTTTAACGTCGACGAATCCCAACAGGGCCTATGGCACAGTCTCTACATCCTTGGCTCAAAACGGCAGAAGTGAAAACATTGGGGGCACCATGTCCTTCTTTGGACAAGGAAAGGCCTAATGCCAGATGTTACGTTTCATTAGGGTCGTTAGGAACTGCAGCCAGAAGGAATGAACACAGCTTGTTCCTACGCAGCTGCTTTGCTCCATATTTGGACTCCGCCAGTTGACCAGGTGGACAGGACGATCCAACCCTTCCAGCCCGTTTTGACTCATGTTTATGAATTTCATATCAGTTTTGCCAACACCGATGAGTCATCATCTCATGAAATCTTTCTCAGAAGAAAAGCATTCTCTGGATCCAATGCCATTCAATTATTTTACTTCTCTGTTCGAATTCTATCCCATGGGCTTAAACCTTTATCAAAAAAATTTTTTTTTCCATTTTTGTTTCTGTTCTACTGAACTTTCTTATCAGAGAGTAAATTTTAAGGTTTTGTGCAACATTTTTTAACTGAGGTGCTAGGAAATGCTGAGCACTGTTCTAGAGGCTGGGAATACGCAATAATTATGAGAGATACTGGTCTCTGCCCTCATATTAACATGTTAACATTACATTAATAATACTTTATTGTCAATTAAAAGTAATCTTAGGGTAATTGTCTCTGCCTTCATGAGCTTTCTTTTTTGAGGCCACTATTTCTAGTAAGTTCGATGTTTCTGGGTCCAATTATCCAGATTTAAATTTTTTAAAAGAAGACTTGCCTCTTCTATCAGTTTATTCTTTTTCTCTGTCTTTTTCCATGGGCCATTTTAGCTGTTAACAGTTTTATTTCATGCTGATCATTTCTTCCAAGTCTCATATTTTTTTTTCTGAGCCAGTTCCTGAAGGATCCAACGTGACCAACATGATGACCCTTTGGGCAGGTTTTCATTTATAATAAGTTTTATCACCTGATCTTTAGCCATTGTCAGTTTTATTTCATGTTGATTATTTCTGCCAAGCCAAAAATTTCCCCAGTAATCTAATAAAAATGCCCTTTGGATCAAACATGTGGAATTGAAATATATATATATGTATAAAATCTCTGATTGAAATGGTGTGGTAAAAATTGTGATTCAACACTTCCTATTTTGCAAGAAACAGCATGAGAAAATATGCAAAGTCAAGGTTGTCAAAAATTTAGAGTAGCAATTCTTACACTTCAATGTACATTCAAATTATGTGGGATTTTGATAAAGTGCAGTAGGTCTAGGGTGAATCCTGAGTGTGAACAAATCCTGCCGGGGGGGTGAGGACGATGGAGACACAAAGACCCGACTCCAGGGACCAGGTTCAGTGACACAGATCCGATTTATTCAGGAAGTAAGCTAGCTTATATACACAGGTTTGGCCTATAGGGTGTTACAGCGTGTTCTTCAAAGCCAATGGCTGCAGTCAGGGAGCTGCCTGGTTAGTGCTGAGTCACTTTGTTATAGCAGGCGAGCTCCCTTCCTGGGTGTGCCCAGGAGGCTTCTGGGAGCTGGAGTGTTCTCACAGCATTGCATCAGCCACAGCTGCTAGGAATGCCCTCTGTGTTCCACCCACACCTGAGACTCTGGTTTTCTAACAAGCTCTCGGTGCTGCTGATGTTGCTGGTCCCGGGCTGAGTAGCAAGGAGTTAGACTCTGTACTTTGTGACCCAGCTGACCCAGGTTCAAGGCCCTGGCTGCCCTCTGAGCTTAAGGAGGTTACTTAATCTCTAAGTCCGAGTTTATTCATTTGTAAAATGGAAAGGTGATAATACTATTATAGATCTAAGAGGTTGACTTTCAGATTAAATAAGCTGATTTATATAAAATGCTTAGCACCAGGCCTGGCAGCTCGTTAGTAATACACGATGACTCTTAACTGACAAGGGAAAACACAGGCAGGTACCTGGAATAAGTTGTAAGTGTCCTGGCTACTCCAAGTGCTGTCTGCCTATAGGCGACATCGGGGAGCTCGATGGACGTGTGGCACCTCGACCCCACCGCAGACCTCCTGAATACATACCTGCATTTTAACAAGATGCCCTGGAGATTCGTGTGCAGCTTCTAGTTGGAGAAGTACTGGCACTGACTCTTACAAAGGGGGCAGGAGGCCAGTCTGGAAGGCATCCCAAGGGCTGGAAGTGCCAGACTTGCCCACTGCAGACTTTGAATCTCTTCTTGGAGGGCTGTAGGGTGGCAAATAGCCACCTTTCCTATCCTCCCCCTTACACACACACACACACACACACACACACACACACACTCCCATGGCAGGCAATGTTAGTCGATCAAGCTCCCTTTCCAGCTGAGCCTTAGTGAATCTCAGGACCCCTGTCTACACACGCCCTCGGCAAGGCCCTATCAATGGATCTTAGGGGACAGAAATATTACATTTGTGATCATTGCGACAGACCATGTGGAGCCATCTAAGAACTTTAAAAAGAAAAAAAAAAAAAAAGAGACAATACAGTGTGTTCGTCAAGTCATGGTGCACTTTTGACCGGTCACAGGAAAGCAACAAAAGACGATAGAAATGTGAAATCTGCATCAAATAAAAAGAAAACCCTCTCAGTTTCTGTAGGATGATGTGGCAGCATGTGCGCATGCGCAGATGATGACGTAACACCGTGTATACAGCGGAGCAGCCGTCGGCCATGCCAGTCGAGATGTGGACGGTACAGAGGAAAGTTCAGTGTGTTCTGTGGCTCACTAAATTCGAATCCGTGACCAAAGTGCAACATGAATATCAGCACGTTTATAACAAAGCGCCACCACATAGGAATAACATTACTCGGTGGGATAAGCCGTTGAAGGAAACCGGCAGTTTGGTGGAGAAACCCCGTTCTGGTAGGCCATCAGTCAGTGACGAGTCTGTAGAGGCTATACGGGATAGCTACCTAAGGAGCCCTAAAAAATCTGTGCGTGAGCCCACATCGAACTGCACTGAATAGGTATGAAACTGGGAGGGTTTTCCTTTTATTTGGTGCAGATTTCACATTTCTATCATCTTTTGTTGCTTTCCTGTGACCGGTCAGAAGTGCACCGTGACTTTACGGACACACTGTACATGTAAGAGGTTAGAAAAGGGATCCGGTACCCGGTAAATGTTCAATAGCTTGAGTCAATGATTTCTACCCGGCCTGACAATCTATGCCAACATGTTTATTAGATGGCACGTAAAGGAGACAATTTAGGACAAGGCACTCCTATATCTTGGCCCTTTCATTGTGAAATGATGGGGGACAGGAGATAGAATTTTTTTTCTTTTAATTCTCATATGGCAAAATTAAAATGTAGGCAATCCCATGTTCTTTCTCGCCCGTGTTTTGTTTTCACAAAGAATGACACCGGGCACACCTGGAGGTGATTATGGCCCGTCCGCCTGGGCCTGGGCCTGTGGGCATTGGGGCCTGTTGGCATTGGGGCCTGTGGGCACTGGGGCCTGTGGGCATTGGGGCCTGTGGGCACTGGGGCCTGTGGGCATTGGGGCCTGTGGGCATTTTGGTCATTCTCTCCCCTCTCCTCATCCCACGACATCTGCCTTCAGACAAGTGAGAGTGATGACGGTTCCTTCTGTCAGTGGCGGGAGCTCTTCCTCTTACTGCAACATGACAGAGGTGACGCTGCACTTACAGAAGTCCTGTTGACAACTAGTGGGTGCCTGTGGCAAGTCCGGGGGAGGTGGCACGAAGCCACCATGGGGGAGTGAACTCCAGCTGTCCCCATGAGGCGGGTAGGATTAGGACAGAGTCCCAGGGCCGGGAGGCGAAGATGGTAGCTTCGCACTAGATGACCAGAGAGAACTCTTCCAATGTGACTTCTGGACCCGAACGAGCCCTTGGCTATGTTTCCTGGCCGCGGCACCCACCAGGACACCCCACCAGGACACCTCGAGTTCCTGGGGCCGATGCTGGCTTTCAAAGGCAGTTGGTCCGGCTTCCAAGCACCCCGCTCTCTCCGGGGCTTCACTCAGGGAATCACTGACCGAACTGTTCTAGTAACCAGGAACCAAAGTCTGCAGAGGTTTAAATCTGCCTTATTCAAAAACGGTTCGCATTTATTGCTTCTTTTTTGGTCACATACAGGGATCTCTGTGCTATAGTAAACCACTCTCTTTACATCAGGGGTCCCCAAACTACGGCCCACGGGCCACATGCGGCCCCATGAGGCCATTTATCTGGCCCCCGCCACACTTCTGGAAGGGGCACCTCTTTAATAGGTGGTCAGTGAAGGAGCATAGTTCCCATTGAAATACTGGTCAGTTTGTTGATTTAAATTTACTTGTTTGTTATTTTAAATATTGTATTTCTTCCCATTTTGTTTTTTTACTTTAAAATAAGATATGTGCAGTGTGCATAGGGATTTGTTCATAGTTTTTTTTGTAGTCCGGCCCTCCAATGGTCTGAGGGACGGTGAACTGGCCCCCTGTGTAAAAAGTTTGGGGACCCCTGCTTTACATACTCCCTGGTGTTATGTCTGTGGCTACAACGCCATCTGATTGTAGAGAATTAATATGCAAATGGAAGTAACAATAACACCACATAGTAAAATACAATGTTGTGTGTAATTTTCTGACTGGTTTCTTCTTGGCAAGTCAATGAGAGAGAGAGAGAGAGAGAGAGAGAGAGAGAGAGAGAGACGCCAGAGTTCAGAGCAACCACATGTGGGGTTGAGACAGGAACCCCCTTTAATACCACACTGTGTGCCGTATTGGCAGTGGGGACCTCCTTTTGACATCGTTTTGAATCCTCAACTTAACCAAGCTCATCATCAATTCGCTTTCAAAGTGTGGTATCAACAGACCTCACATAAAAATATTTCTCAAATAATGAAGGCTTTGGTTCTGCTGAGTTGCTTCAAAACAGCGGCCCTTAAAAAACATGATTAAAAGTTTCCATTGAAGCTTGTTATCAATGAATAAGGTTTTGTACTTATGCATATGAGGTCTCCCGGAGGGAAAGATCTCAAATTCCTTTCCAAATGAGGCCTGGGACAAACAGAACCGCTTCCTTCATGAGTTGATGCACCAGGGTGGGTTTATGCGGCCATTAGGAGATGTGACTTAAAAATGTGAAGTATTTTAACATTTCAGGAAAGGCTTAAATCCTGCCAGTCACCTGGGGCAGGTGTTCCTAGGACTCTCCCCCAGGTGCCCCGCCTACCTAAGCGCCTCTGCTCCAAGTTACAGCCTCCCAGGGAAATGATTCTCAGATAGGAGGTCTCTGCTGCTGCTCGGTGGACCAGGAGCACAGGGGATCTCGTGCCAAACAGGCAGAGCCCTCCACGAGAGACTGCTGGGTGTTCATGGGAAAATAGCCCAGCTCCCTGACCTCTCGGGGGAGAACTGCCCACCCCAGAGTGTGCTCTATGCCGGCACCCAGACATCCACAGCAGGATGACCCCTCAGTGACCCCCTGCGGACTTGCTTGATCGTGAACCCTTCTCCTGGTTGCCTTCCCTCCCCTGTCTCCTGCCCACTCTCCTGTCATGGTCTCCTAGGGTCCCTCCCCTGGAGTCCTCGTCTGAGTGCCCGCTTCTGCAGGAGCCCAGGCCAAGGGCATTCATGAGGGACACTGATCTTTTCACTGCAAGTTCTTCTTTTTCAAAACAGGAATGAACTTGGATGATGTCCTTCATGTAAGAAGTAGTTCTGGGACCTATCAGAGAGTGCCGCGCCCCCTGCCTGGTGCTTTGGAAAGCCCGGCTCGCCCCTGGCAGGGGTCGTCAAACTTTTTATGAAAACCGCCCACTTTTGCAGTGCTGGTCAACCTGGTCCCTATCGCCCACTAGTGGGCGTTCCAGCTTTCATGATGGGCCAATCGCGGCGCTGTTTGGTTGCACGGTAGGGACCAGGTTGACCAGCACTGCAAAAGTGGGCGGTTTTTATAAAAAGTTTGACGACCCCTGCGTGGGGTATCGTGGTGAAAAGCCCCCGAGTCAGAGTACCTGGGAAAGTGTGCATCTCAGCGCACAAGGCGGACAGAGCCGCCTGATCTCATGGAACAGAAACCATTCATCTGGGCGGGCGGGCACGGGACACGCGGTTCCATACAGCATAAGGCGTGTTCTGATAGGTGAAGAACAGAGAGTTCATGAGAACACAGTAGGTCAGGCAAGCCTTCCCCAAGGAGGGCTCACCTCAGCTGAGGACAGAAGGACACTAGAGGACGTTTATCGGGCACTTGCTTTGCTTCAGGTGATGTGTTAAGTCCTTTATATAAGTTGTCTCATTCGGTCCTATGAAGTAGGGCCGTCTCCATTTTATAGTAAGAAAACTGATGCTTGGTGAATAAATTATTCAAAACTGCACAGCTAGCGGGTGTTAGGCCATGAATCTACCTTTGGAGTGACTACCACTCAGCCTACTATTAGATACGTGTTTGTAGAGCACAGAGCTATAGGTAGATGCTCAATAATAGTAGTGGAAGGAGAAGACAGATAAATAGAATAGGGTCCCTGATGTCAAGGAGTCACAAAAACGAATGGCAAAGGTAGACAAATTCATGTAAAATTAGGCCCTCACCAAATACTTGATTCCTTCACAACATGCCCCCGACACCAGCAGACAGTTACCCAAAGAAGAGAAACTTGCTCTGGTAAAACTGAAAGTCGTTCTAGAAGTACTGCTGTGTTCAGGTCACTGCTTGCCTCCACCCCCCACTCCCCCCACCCCCCACCCCCAGAGAAAACACAAGAGCCTTTTCACTTTCTCATTAGCAGGATTCTCTCCAGAATATTCTAGCACTTATGAGAAGCTTCCATTCACCATGACTTCCCTCTAAAGAAATCCTAGCTCTCTCCTGCTCACAACTTTTCATCATGAAACCGAGGGAGAGAGTTAGGGGTGGGAACACCACTATTTTCTTTTCCTCAAAATATAGTATTTCTCCCCAGGCTCTTTTGCCAAAAATGGCACTTGAGAAGACGTAAGAGGGGAGCAAGAACTGATGGCTGCCAAGACAACCGCGGATAACGCCACCCACCTCAGCCACACTCCCTCCGTCCGGAACACGGAGAGCAGACCTGCTTTCCCCTTTCTTTACTGTTTGATAAAAGACAGCTCCCCAAAGACAAGGCCCAGCTTCTACCGAGCACCCCAGTATCTGGAAATGTCACATTGACAGTGGCCACCCCGTGTGGGTTGCCGGGTCATGTGAAGGTCACAGCGAGGTGTGGCTGAAAGGCCGGGGCCCCAGAGAAGGCAGCGCTGGCCCTGGAGTCGCCGCCGCGGGCGCCCTGACCGCAGACCCCTCCCCGCCTCGCCTCCCGGCAGCAGAAGGCTCCAGATGGTAACCATTTCCCTGTTTCCCCAGTTAGGTTTGGAGCTGACCCAGTGTCAGCATCCCCCCCCCCCGTCCCCACCCTCTGGGATGGGCTTGTTCGGGGTCAGCGCCTGCCATGTGCTGCTCTCTGTGGGTCTCTGCGGCCTTGACCTTGGTGCCCGGACTTGCAGACCAGGAGCCACCTGGACCTCTGTGCCGTCGCAGAGCATGGCAGTGCCACAGGGAGGAAGACGGCCTGCCTTCTGTTTCATTATTCAAGGCTGTGTTCCCAATCTGGAAACCCACCAGTGTAAAATGAGTGTCCAAAAAAAGTGGAAAAGGGAACAAAATCCCTCATTATCCTACTATTCGCAGAAAGCCCACCGCCCTCACCCGACGTTGCTCTTCCAGGCTTGATTCATGTGGCGCAGACTGACACTGTTCCTCCTGTCCCTTCATTATCCTCGCGGGACCGAGACCCCTTAAACCAGGGGTCCCCAACCTTTTTTAGGCCATAGACCAGTTTAATGTCAGAAAATATTTTCACGGACCAGCCTTTAGGGTGGGACGGATAAATGTATCACGTGACCGAGACAAGCGTCAAGAGTGAGTCTTAGATGGATGTAACAGAGGGAATCTAGTCATTTTTAAAAAATAAAACATCGTTCAGACTTAAATATAAATAAAACGGAAATAATGTAAGTTATTTATTCTTTCTCTGCGGACCGGTACCAAATGGCCCATGGACCGGTACCGGTCTGCGGCCCCGGGGGTTGGGGACCACTGCCTTAAACCACAGGTCTCGGTGAACCTCCATGGGAACCTTCGCCGGCTTATGAAGGGGTCTGAATCTCTACAGCAAGGGCAGAATGCCAGTCGAGGAAGGTGGGGACTCAGTCTGAGACTGGCTCAGGGGGGGCAGTGGCAGAGCCAACAGCCAGGTGCGGCAGCCTGGCTTCTGAGCCCAGCATTCCCCGTCTGAGCCTTCAACTGACTCGCTCCGAGACCTTGAGCACGTTACAGAACTCCTCCCCGCCACAGCTTCCTTCCCAGGGCGTAGAAAATCGTTAGCACCGGGCCTAGCCAACAAGCAAAAGTACAGATAACGTGAGTGAGTAGACTTCTCCTTCTATGTGACAATGTGATACCCCCGGAGACTTTGGTCACTTCCTCTAAGGGTCAGAGACGGATTAAGGTTGGTCGAGGCCCCGGGCGCAGAAGAAAATATTGGGACCCTTGTCATTAGAAAAACATAAAGTCTAAAGTTGGGGTTTTGTGGGGCCCTTCAGAAGTCAGGGCCCAGAGTGCGTGCCCGGTGTGCCCGCCATTAAATCCGCCTCTGTCTACAGTCAACATTTTATTCCTAAGACATAAAGGTCAATTCAGGTGTTAATTACTGATTATATTAGTCTACACAGGCGGCTATCACAAAACAGCACCACCTGGGTGGCTTAAGCAACAGGAAATGGATTTCTCACAGTTCTGGAGGCTGGAAGTCCCAGATCAAGACTGCTGCTCTGGTTTCTGGCAAGAGCTCTTCTCTGCCTGGCTTTCAGCTGAGAGAGGGCCCCTTCTTTCTGTGTTCTCCCACGACATGGAGAGAGAATGAGCTCTGCTGTCCTTTCTCCTAAAGCAGTGGTCCTCAACCCCCTGGGCCGCAGACTGGTACCAGTCCATGGGCCATTTGGTACCAGTACACAGAGAAAGAATAAATAACTTACATTATTTCCATTTTATTTATATTTAAGTCTGAACGATGTTTTATTTTTTAAAAATGATCAGATTCCCTCTGTTACATCCGTCTAAGACTCACTCTTGACGCTTGTCTCGGTCACGTGATACATTTATCCATCCCACCGTAAAGACCGGTCCGTGAAAATATTTTCTGACATTAAACCGGTCCATGGCCCAAAAAAGGTTGGGGACCACTGTCCTAAAACACACTAATCCTTTCAGATCCGGGCCCCACCTTCATGAGTCTGTTGAACTGAAATTGCTCTCTTATCGGTCCTATTTCCAAACATCGTCACTTGGGAGGTTGGGGCTTCCGTATCTGAAACTGGCGCAGGGAGCAAAGTCAAATTGCAATGACCTGTACAGAGCAGGACTTGTAGAGGAATTTGCAGTGTCACCAAAGCAAGGCTCTCTTCCTTGGGTAATTCTTTGTTGGCGTCGGAGAAGTGGTGTGAAGTATTTGGTGAGGGCCCAATCCTACATGAAGTTGTCTATATTTGTTGTAGCTCTGAATCATATTAGGAACACAACAGTTTATTCCTGTAGAGGAACAGGGCTATACTTTTAGCCTACAGTTGGGTTGGTTATAGGAAGAAAGAAGAGGACCAAATGAGCCCTCTCCGCTGTAATGATCCGGGAAGCACAGCGACTCTACGCCCCCAGGTAGACCTGCTTTTTCTTCAAGGCCATTGTCAACGCCCAGAGGAAAGTGCAGTTCGCTTCTGCGGGCCCCAAGAAGAAGTCTTGGGGAAAGCTCACTGTTCTAGAGCCTCGAAGAGACTTCTAGCATCAGGAATCTTTCTTACTTTAGCTGAAGAATTGATGTGAAGTGCTTTTTAGAAAGCTGAGGGAATGTTTTTTCCCTGCTGCCCCCCCCCCCCCCCCCCCGTTGTGGGAGTGATTTCCTAGTCCTTTTTTTTTTTTTTTTTTTTTTTTTTTTTTGTATTTTTCTGAAGCTGGAAACGGGGAGAGACAGTCAGACAGACTCCCGCATGCGCCCGACCGGGATCCACCCAGCACGCCCACCAGGGGTGATGCTCTGCCCACCAGGGGGCGATGCTCTGCCCCTCCGGGGCATCGCTCTGCCGAGAGCGACCAGAGCCACTCCAGCGCCTGGGGCAGAGGCCAAGGAGCCATCCCCAGCGCCCGGGCCATCTTTGCTCCAATGGAGCCTTGGCTGCGGGAGGGGAAGAGAGAGACAGAGAGGAAGGAGGGGGGGAGGGGGGGAGAAGCAAATGGGCGCTTCTCCTATGTGCCCTGGCCGGGAATCGAACCCGGGTCCCCCGCACGCCAGGCCAACGCTCTACCGCTGAGCCAACCGGCCAGGGCCTCCTAGTCCTTTCAATAGCTGGTTGGTGACCAAGGTTGCTGAGGAAGAGAGATATTCACTCTAACTCCAGTGTGGTGCCCCTTGATGAATCCATCCCTTGCTCCCCCATCCCCCTGTGAACACTGCTCTGACCCTTGCCCTCAAGCCAGCTTCTCCTAAAACTCAAACCTTTGACGGACTAAATGTAGCACACCTACAGAGGGCAAGGGGAGATTTGGTTCCAGAATCCCACCTACCGTTTCCTCTTCATTTTCTGCACAAAGAAGCCGGGGGTTGCTTAATTCCACCCTGAGAAAGGTCTCAGTGTTTTCGAAGAAAAGTACTTCAGGTAGTGTAAAATGTGCTCTCATTTCTCACTCCATGGCTGGTTCCCAACTTCCAGATGTTGCAGGCCAAGAGAATATTCTGGGGGGTTCTCATAAAATTGTCAGTTGAGTACATGCTGTCATAAATGAGGGGACATTTTAAATTAGGAAGAAGATGTTCCTAAAATAAATGAGTCCTTCCCACAAAGAACCCTTGGGAACCGTAGATGGATAAGCAGTAAAACACTACACCGTGCTGCTGCTTCTCACTTTGCCACAGGTTTTGGAATAGCACCAAGATGGCGCCAGTCCACAGATTAGACTTTCGGAATGGCCGGCCCTTTGTTCTCTGTCCTCCCTTCTCCCTTCCTCAGAGCTGGCTCTAAGCTGCTCTGCAGTTTACTATCTTCTCACTTTGTCTTCCTCCTGACTTCTTGTCTCTTTTATTCCCAAATCCATTGGCTCACCCCTGGGATCGGTGGGCAGTGGACAAACAATTGTGGTTAGAATTGAAGGGCAAGCCAGGTCTGGAGAGAGGGACAGCTATTTCTGCTCCTCTACAAACCCAAGCCCTGCAGGTGTCTGGTCTGAGGTGGTTTATGTAGAATAAACTGACTTCCCCCATGCTTCTGGTTCCAGGAGGTCCAAAGCGCTCCGAGGACAGTGCCTGGCCCACAGTAGGGCCTTCCTGACTTCCTGCTGAATTTATATATGTTGATAATTATTCATTTACTGTGATTACCATTATTTTTATTATTATTATTATTATTATTTTTTTTTTTTACTTCTGACCCTAGACCTTGTCCAGCCAAAGAGACTTCAAAAAAATTTGTGCTTGGGACCCCTCCTGTCACCATCTCAGTTACACATCGCTATATTTTTTTTTTTCTCAGAAACCACATAATCCAAGGGTGACAGAGCTTGGAATTGGAGGCAGCCAAGTACCATTAAAAGAGCAAACGCTGACCGATGTTTTCCCCTCTGCCGAGACTTCTTCCTCCTACTCTCTCCTCGGCAACTGACTGATTCATACGACATAAATGCGTGCTCATAATAACCTCCATCTGTGGACTGGCTTGTATCACAGAAGCAGTGATCATTTTGTAAGCTTCAATATTTTGCACTTTACACTTGTTTTTCAGTATTTACTTACATGAGCTCTAGTTAAGAACTTCTTCAGCAAAAGGAAAATGAAATAATGAACCAGGCCAATAAAGCCGATGCAAAGATTCCCACTAATTGCCTGAAACCTTTATCTCTTCAGAGGTGGGGAGTTTTGGAAAAGAGATCAAATACAGGAGGCTGTGGGTTCCAGAGGTCTTGCTAACCAGCATTCCCACTGACTCACATCCTGAAACAACGGGATCAACCTCTTCACTTCCTTCAACCAAATCGTGGAGCGGATGCAGGCAGGGAGGGCTTAAGAATACCTGCTCTGAGGGAGATCTGAAAGAGGAGGGGATGAACCTCTTCACCCGGTTTTCCCTGTCACCAGTGTAACAGCGACACCACCATGTATCGGGCCAGCTCCAACTAACTTATGCAGAAATGAGACCTTTTGGAAAGGAAATCAGGAGAACTCTTACGATCAAAGGGACGCTGAAGGATCCTGGGCAAAGGCAGAAACCAGGGGGCACCAAGGACCAGGTGGGGAGGGTCCGTGGCTGGGACCCCCGAATTTCTGGCACCTCTGCTGGCTCCACGATGAACCCGACTTTGAACTATTTTTTTTTTCTCTGTTGTGTTATTTATTGAATATTTAAAGTCTCAGAAATAATTTCTGATTGGTTGAGCTTAGGTCATGTGCCCGGTCCTAAGATCACAATCTTGGTCTATTGGCCTCACATGCTTGGCCCTTGACTATGACAATGAGCGGTAAAGAGGAAGAATCCGGACCCTTAGATTCCATAATGTGAGGTGTAGTCTTGGAAATGCTCTCATGTCAACCTATACACAAAAGGATATTCCCCTAAAAATCTGAAGATTGGAATACCAGCGGGAAGGTCGGGAGCTGTTGGGTATTAGAAGCCAAGGAACAAGAAATGCCCACTAGCATTGCCTAGGAGACTAGAAATGTCCCTCTTCACTCTCAAGTTGGCATAGTGTTAACTTCATTTACAAATATAGATATATAGATATAGATGATATATAGATATAGATAGATATAGATATAGATGAGATATAGATATAGATATAGATATAGATATAGATATAGATATAGATATAGATATAGATATAGATATAGATATAGATATAGATATAGATATAGATATCTCAACTGGGGAAGCTCTTTCAATATACACTGCTCACAAAAATTAGGGGATAGTTGGTAGCTTCATATTCATTTTGAAATATCCCCTAATTTTTGTAAGCAATATACTTTCCCTGATAAAAGGAAGCCCATTGGGAACATGGTAGATTCAGGCATTTATACCCTTTCTAAGGTGATTTTTAAAAATCAAGTCAAACTTTTATATGCTTATTAACAAAAGCACGTCATAGGCACACATCACAATTGCTCTCTTACCTCATTCTTGTTCCCCTCTGGTTTCTAACACTGAGAAAGAGAAAATCCTCCATTGACTGATGCTTCGAAAGGAAAGAGGCTGGCCATGACCAACAAGAAGTCCTGCTTGGAGGATTTTAGAAAGAAGAGCTTCAAGAAGAGAAAAAGGAACAATAAAAATGGAAAATGGTTGGGTAGCCACCTATCACTGGGTATCCGCTATATGCCGGACACAGTATGTGCTTATTATATTATTATCTCCAAACCACAGATGAGACAACAGAAGTCCAATGATTTCAATTGCCAAGTGAATGACTGAGTGAATGGACACAGTGTTGAGGGAGTCATGGTACCTGATGTGCCCAGGGCCCCCATGCCAGCCACATCTGGTCATCATGCCTCCAGCCAAATTTAGAGAACACTGTGTGTGCCCTGGTTCCCTGCCCACAACTCTGCTACCTCTCAGGGCTTGAAACCCAGAGCAACTGGCTCTAACCTTGGTAGACCTTCCCCCAGGAATCTGGCCAATCTCCCAGAGCCACACTGTCCTGGGCCAAGTGAGTATCATTCGGCTTTAAAAAACTTTGATTGATTGATCTGAGAGGGAAGGAGAAAGAGAAGCATTCATTTGTTGTTTCACTTAGTTGTACACTCATTGGTTGCCTCCTGTATGTGTCCTGACCAAGCATCGAATCCGCAACCTTGGTTCAGGCCGATGTTCTACCCAACTGACCTAACCAGCCAGGGCTTCATTTAGCTTTGGAAAGATGGGCCATACCTGACTGGTTTATCTCCTCTTTCCTTCCAGAAGCCCAGCTGAGAACACATTATCTCTGTGCTCACCTGGCATTCTGTGTTCCATTCTAACATACCACTAAACATAATGCATGGCACTGATTTGTTCCTCCTACAAGGTCATGGACCCGGCCCAATGCCTTGCACATGGTAAACACCCAACAAATGTTTCCCAAACAAAGAAAAACAAAATAAAATAGCAATGGTGCTCTTTGGATTTTGAGTGTGGGGTGTCTTAATATTGTTTAAAGGCTACTTTACAATGAAAAAATTGTGCTCTGCCTGTTCTGCCTTCCTCAACACTTTTGCATTTCTAATAACTTGACTGCATCCTGCCCAAGCCCTCCCATGGGATGACAGACCACACCTCAGCTATGTCCTGTGGCCAGTGGCTTTTACAGCTAAAGAAGAAACGGTGTTCAGAACAATGAGCAAAAGATGCAGTGGTATCCTTAATTATTAATGGAATTCTTTGTTCATTCTTCCTAGGGTAAAGGAATTGTAGGCTTGCTGTGGGTTGAAACAAAGGCTTTTGTGTGTGTGTCTCACTTAAACAGTGATTCAGTTAACTAGAACACCTCATTCCCTGAGCATTCTGGTTAATCAAGGTTTTATTGTCCTGTTTTTGGACAATCTTTCCCCTCTGACATCTGCTGCTGCACTTTTATGATCTTCATAAAGCTGGTGTACTGCTTTTATGGAGGAAGCCTGAATTATAATAACTTACATTTGTGCATGGTTACAAAGCATTTTCTATAATGAAGGCAGGGCGAGTGATAATGTCCCTATTTGATCTGTGATCAAACTGTATCTTACATGATTAAATATGCCTAGGTTCACAAGGCTGGTAGAGCGCCCGCACCCATTCATTCAACAAATATTTGCTAAACACCTACTGTGTGCCAAGGGCCGTGCTGGATCCCGGGATGTAATTACGAGCCAGACGGTCAGCCTCTCCTCTTCCACAACATGAGTGTCTGGCTGTGTGTCCTGCCGTTTCTCTTATCCCTTCCAGGATCCCCAGCCCCTGCCAAATAACTCCCCAGCAAGCCCCTGAAGAGGCTTCTCAACTACATAAGAAAAACCAAGCCCATAGAGTTCTTCTAGAGGAAGATGGCTGGAAGTGTTCATGTAAATGGTATGCATTTCCCAGAGCAGTGGGGCCATGGCTCCAGGCTCCTGACCCCCACCTTCAAGGAAGAATGGAGGTTAGTTCAACCAGCCATACTGTGCGCAGTCCACGTTGTCCAACTATGAAGCTCTTGTTCTTTCTGATGTCAGTGGGTCATTTATCATTAATTAATAGAGTTGTAAAAATGCTGGAAGGAAGGAAAACAACTCTGGTTCTTAAATGTGGTACTTAGAATCAACATCACCTTCTTTCCCACCTTTCAAGACTAATCCAACATGTTGAGATGCATATAATGTATGGTTATGTTTGGGGAGATGGCGTTTGGTTCTTGGTCTATCCGAATGTAGAGAATAACAAAATGTGTTTTAAAAAAACAGTATTACTATAACTTCACCTTTTTTTTTTTTTTTTTTTTTTGTATTTTTCTGAAGTTGGAAACGGGGAGGCAGTCAGACAGACTCCCACATGCACCTGACCGGGATCCACCCGGCACGCCCACCAGGGGGTGAATCTCTGCCCATCTGGGGTGTCGCTCTGTTGCATCCAGAGCCACTCTAGCGCCTGGGGCAGAGGCCACAGAGCCACCCCTAGCGCCCGGGCCAACTTTGCTCCAATGGAGCCTTGGCTGTGGGAGGGGAAGAGAGAGACAGAGAGGAAGGAGAGGGGGAGGGGTGGAGAAGCAGATGAGCGCTTCTCCTGTGTGCCCTGGCCGGGAATCGAACCCAGGACTCCTGCATGCCAGGCCGACACTCTACCACTGAGCCAACTGGCCAGGGCCTATAACTTCACCTTTACCTTTCTTCCAACTCTATGGATTTACATAAA
The DNA here is from genome assembly GCF_036850995.1 of Saccopteryx leptura. Lineage (NCBI taxonomy): Eukaryota > Metazoa > Chordata > Mammalia > Chiroptera > Emballonuridae > Saccopteryx > Saccopteryx leptura. Next base: position 9,151,988 of record NC_089514.1, read on the forward strand.
GAGCTAAACACAGTATGTCAAATCATTCAAATTCTTTCTTCCCAAGAGATGCTTCCGGAACCATTTTAGTTGGCAGTGCTATTTTATCAATAGTGGGTCTCAGAAGGCTGCAGGGAAGATAGATTTCAGGAAATGGGTGGTCCAAGGGTAGAGGCCAACTGCATAGCCCTCCTCCATCCCTAACTAGCTGACTTCATGGTCTTATAACTGAGACATCCTATTCCCAGACATTGGACACAGCTAGCCTACAACTACCCACAGAGAGTAGGCAGAAGTCTGTGGCCTCCCAACCAGAACAATTCCCCAACGGCCCTTGTCAGGCTCCTTTCAACATCCTTGAATTTCCCTTTATCCCCTTGCTTTCTGAGTTTCTGGCTCCATACTCTGACTCTTACAAACAGAACCCACTTTCTGTTCTAAAGACTGAGACCTCAACTTTCCCCTATCCTCAAACCTGTTCTCAGTTCCATTTATTTATTGGATGAGGTGTCTTTTTTATGGCAGTCAAAACAAACAAACAAACAAATAAACAAAAAAATCCAGCTCTCCTCCCGGCCCTGACAAATGTCTGGGGACAAAGCATTCTTAATATCTCCCTTCACTGCTCTCTCCCTAATCGGTCTTCTTTCTGTCTCCAAAACCTAAACCTATTTGCACCCGGCCAAACAGGCTCAGGTCAAAATGGACCAGCCTCAGGAAACAGTGAAGTTCAATACAATTCCAGTCACCGGAGTGCTACGTGGAATGCTGCTAACCCAGAACCCCGGGCACACCCAGAACCCCGGGCAAACCCAGAACCTCGGGCAAACCCAGAACCCCGGGCACACCCAGAACCCCGGGCACACCCCGAACCCCGGGCACACCCCGAACCCCGGGCAAACCCAGAACCCCAGGCACACCCAGAACCCCGGGCAAACCCAGAACCCCGGGCACACCCAGAACCCCGGGCAAACCCAGAACCCCGGGCACACCCAGAACCCCGGGCAAACCCAGAACCCCGGGCGCACCCAGAACCCCGGGTGCACCCCGAACCCCGGGCGCACCCAGAACCCCGGGCGCACCCAGAACCCCGGGCACTCCCAGAGCCCTGGGCACACCCAGAACCCCGGGCACACCCAGAACCCCGGGCAAACCCAGAGCCCCGGGCACACCCAGAACCCCGGGCACACCCAGAACCCCGGGCAAACCCAGAGCCCCGGGCAAACCCATAACCCCGGGCACACCCAGAACCCCAGGCAAACCCAGAGCCCCGGGCACACCCAGAACCCCGGGCAAACCCAGAGCCCCGGGCACACCCAGAACCCCGGGCACACCCAGAACCCCGGGCACACCCCGAACCCCGGGCACACCCAGAGCCCCGGGCGCAGGTGCTCTCGGGTCTGCCACACCCTGACCAGGACCGGGAGTGCATCGTGGCTCTAGACCATACGGGGCACTGGAGGAGGGCAACGGGAGATGACAGACAAGCCTTCTATGTCTTCTCTGCTCAAAATTAGAGCCAGGGACATAAAGTCACTCAGTAAACACAAACAGCTCAATCCCTCCAACAGTCATGGCCATGGGGGAGTCGACCAGCCCAGGGGTCTCTTGCAGCCTGACTTTTGAAGAAGCCCCTCTGACTGTTATGGGGAGAGGTGGCCTGGAGCAGGGAGCACAGAGGTGCAGGTCTGTCAGGGGACAGCAGACTGGAGCCTGAACGTGGCAGTGGCATTGGGGACAGGAAAGACGGTAGAAATGAAGAGATCCCGCAGAAGCAGATGAGAAAGGGTTTATGGGGAAAGGGAACAGGAAAGGTGGACCCCAGGTTTCTGATGTGAGCAAGTGAGTGCATGATGGCGACTTGAACTATGTTGGAGGCTTGGGGCCACGGGGTCATGAGTTTGTGAGGACTGGTTAGGCCTGAGGCCCCTGAGGGACCCCTACTGTGCAGATGTCGAAAAGGTAGGTTTTAGGCAGAAGAGCTGGGGATATGTTTACATCAACAGAGATTCCTACCAGAGTCAAAGCACATTTTGTATATAGGTTGACAGCGTGATATCAAGATAAAGAGAACAATACACAGGATATTCGCTGGTATAGAAGTGCTCATAAGAGACGTGATACTTTACAGTGGAGCATGAGGAAGCTAGTGAACTGATGGACAGCATACGGATTTAGGCTGAGGAGACACCATTCCTTGTAAACTGTAGAAAGGGTGTGTCTGTCTGTCTGTCTGTGTCTACGTCTGTCTGAGACCTGTGTGTACACTGCCAAGACCGGCACAAAGCTGAAGGCGGCTCTGAAAATCACAGTAAACAAGATGAATTGTTTTTGCCTTTATTATTTTAATGCAGCATTTTAAAAATCAAAATTGGCCTGACCTGTGGTGGCGCAGTGGGATAAAGCGTCGACCTGGAAATGCTGAGGTCGCCGGTTCAAAACCCTGGGCTTGCCTGGTCAAGGCACATATAGGAGTTGATACTTCCAGCTCCTCCCCCCCCCCCTTCTCTCTCTGTGTCTCTCCCTCTCCTCTCTAAAATGAAAAAAATAACAATAATAAAAAATAAATAAAAATAAAAATAAAAATTGATACAAGACTTCATAATCAACAAAACATCAAAATTTTAAATAAAGACAGGATTGGTTCTGGCGCCGTGCTGTGCAGAGCTGTGTTAGAGCCAGAGGCAAAGGAAAAATCAATAAAACTGATACTTTCTCTACTTAAAGTTCTTATATTCTTGTCCATCGTGGGATGTTTCACGGGGATTTTTATTTCTTCATATATTACATTAAAATATTATTTATCTGATGACTGTGCTTGGGCATCTCCTTAAATTTGGTGCCCAGAGCAAGTATGTCCCTTACCTCCACTTAATCCTGACGTGTGTGTGTGTGTGTGTGTATGTGTATGTCTGTGAACAATCACACCAATTCAAGTAGAGTTTGACAGAAAATGTTCCGCAAAGCACACCTTTTTTTTTATTTTTATTTTTATTTTTTCTGAAGCTGGAGACGGGGAGAGACAGTCAGACAGACTCCCGCATGAGCCCGACCAGGATCCACCCGGCACGCCCACCAGGGGCGACGCTTTGCCCACCAGAGGGCAATGCTCTGCCCCTCCGGGGCGTCGCTCTGCTGCGACCAGAGCCACTCTGGCGCCTGGGGCAGAGGCCAAGGAGCCATCCCCAGTGCCCAGGCCATCTTTGCTCCAATGGAGCCTTGACTGCGGGAGGGGAAGAGAGAGACAGAGAGGAAGGGGGGGGTGGAGAAGCAAATGGGCGCTTCTCCTATGTGCCCTGGCCGACAATCGAACCCGGGTCCCCCGCACGCCAGGTCGACGCTCTACCGCTGAGCCAACCGGCCAGGACCAAAGCACACCTTTTGCACATACTATCATTCTGCCTGAGCAAACTTTTGATCTCACATTCCATACTGTCCTTTGTTTGCTGCCCAAGGCAAAGATATAAGGCTCATGACCTCACTTGAACCCCAGCAGCCTGACTCAATCATCTCTGAGCACAGCAATAGTGTAAAAAGGTCCCTGGCCTTCCTCTGGCCACCCACTGAGCTACTCTCAAACCTGGGCTGCCTGTGTCTCAAAGAGGTCCTGAGCCTCCTTCCCCAGACTGGCCACACTTTTGTGGTCCTTAATCATCAGAGGCCCACTCAGACACTGGGGACACAGGACAGCTGTGGCTGGCATCAGTGACTGGTCATCTCCTTGGGCCCATGGCAGCAGAAACGGTTCTTGATACTGATATGCCTTTCCCTGGACATAGGACCTAATCGGGCAGCAGGCATGAGAGAGTCACTCAGATAACCTGAGTGAGAATGTGGAAAAACAAGTTCAAATCCAAACAGGGTTCTAGACCTTCACAGTCGCTAAGAGCCCACAGATAGAGTTGTCGAGGAAGAAGGACGGCTGCTCCGGCCGTGGACAGAAGGCAGGCAGCAAATTAAGGCAGGTAAGGCAGAGCAGAGGAGTCTAAGTACGGAACACCGAAGACTTGGGACCAGGCTTGCGCCCTGTCTTACAGCTCCAGCTGACAGCTCTCGGTTGCAGAATGAGGGCGTGTTGAATTTGTTCCTAGTTGGCTGCCTTTGTCCGGAGTGACCTCGGAGGCAAACCAGACTGACACCTGTGTCTAGACAAGCTAATGTCACCAACACATCAGACCTCAGTGCCACAGGGCCATAAGGCGCAGAGACCGTGGGTGCCTAGAAACTTGATCTATTCAGAGGGGACGTGACGGAAAACACAAGCAATCCTTTGACTTGCTAGAACCGTCTGACACATTTCCCAGATTCTGAAACGTCAATTCAACTGAAATTTGAGAACACAAGATTTAGGGTGCTGAGTTTAAAAAAAGGGGGGGGGCAGGGCTAGATATAAGATGACTCATATTATGCCAACCAAATCAACTATCAACCCTGTGACTTTCAACTGGATAACCAGAACGGTTTCTGAACCCTTCCAAAGGAACGGCTTCCCTTTACAATCCTTATACCGCGGGGTCCTGACATCGGGAAAAGCCTCTGGGTTGGCCCAGGGCCGGGTTCACCTCAGCGCTGAACTTCCACAGTGCTTCCTTCCTCAGAATGGGAAGAGTCCTAAGTCCTGACATCGGGAAAAGCCTCTGGGTTGGCCCAGGGCCGGGTTCACCTCAGCGCTCAACTTCCACAGTGCTTCCTTCTTCAGAATGGGAAGAGTCCTAAGTCACTGTGGTTTTGTTTTAAATGTCCTCAGATTTTCTTTTAGAGGGCTTCATTTCTAGCTTGGCATAATTAGCTTTCATGAAGGAAGAACTGTCGTCGGAGGCTTTGTAAATCCTTGCGACTATCGAGCCGTAACTGGAGAAGTCACTGGGAAGTTAGGAGAGAAAGAGATGGAAGAGATGGGATGAGACCGACGGGCTACCCGTCCGCCCGTGCAGGCCGGACCCGCCGGGTTAGACCCCTGAGTGCTGGCCGTCGTTTGGTTTCTCACCTGTTGCTCTGGTGGAATGCAGTGGCCATGATGTGAGCTGGACCCTCTATGGGGAAGCCCACGTGACCGGGACTAGTGGTGGCCTTTATCCCAAAGCCATCAAGGCCCTCAGTCCAACAACCTGGGAGAAACCGAATCTTGCCAAGAGCTACCTCAGCGAGCTTGGACCTGGATCCTGCCCCGTCGAACCCTGACCGAACTGTGACCTCGACTGCAGCCTGGGGAGACCTTCTGAGCCGGAGGACCCCGCTGAGCTGTGCAGGCACTCCTGACTCACAGAAATTATGACATGGCAAATGTCACTCGGCGTCATTCCTTCCACAGCAAAAGATAACTAATATACTTGGCACATGTGTTTTGCTCATGAGGTCACATGACAAATGACTTGAGCTGGAATTTCACAGGATAATTTTTTTTTTTCACAATTTATTTTAATGGTCACTAGCCCAGGCAAGTAAGATACTGAGAAAGAGGTCGCCTCTGCTCAGAGGTTGGCAGTCTAAGACCTCATCCTTGCTCCTGCCACCCCAACTCTGAATGTACCAGTCTTCCTGCGTGTCCAGGATGTCGTCACTCCTCCAGTTTATCTGCTCAAGAGATCCTCTACCATGTGCTGAGGATACAAGTGTCTGTCATTTTTCCAAGCGTTGGGACTAAGATCCCAACAGGTAGAAGACCAAGGCCTTGTCAGGTTCTACCTGTGTTCTGGCAGCATAACCTTCTGCAGGTTGACTCATGTGACAATGTCCACATGCAATTGTTACTGAGCAACAAAGATGGCCGTTTTAAATGGTGAATATGGAAAAGCAAAAAAAGGTCATTTCCATAATTTCACCAGTCAGATATAAAAACAAATGCACCAGTGAGTATGTGCTTCTAACAGTTTTCTTCTACATATATTACTTACCAAAACTAGTTAATTTATTTCAGTCCCTGCATTTTGTTTGCTTAATATTATATTAAGAAAATATCCCTTTCTATGTGTCTGAGAAGTCTTCAAAAATAATTTTTATGTAGGCAGACTACATATGTCATCATTTATTCAGCCATTCTCTTATATTGGGAATTTTGTTCTTTCCAAATTTTTCATTCTTACACAAATGGGATGATAATTCTTGAATATACACACCTATGTATATGATTGACTATGTCCTTCAGATAAACATTTTAAAGGGGCTTCCCTGAATGACAGTGTACATATAATTTTATTCAAAAACCCGTAACAATTTACACTCTTATTGGAAAGGTAAGGGTATGCCCATTTCCAACCTCTCACCAATAACAGGTACTATTTTTCTGATAAATGTCCAAGTTAATAATAAACTGCTTAAAATGGAAGAGCCTGACCTGTGGTGGTGCAGTGGGTAAAGTATCAACCTGGAATGCTGAGGTCGCCAGTTCAAAACCCTGGGCTTGCCTGGTCAAGGTACATATGGGAGTTGATGCTTTCTTCTCCTACCCCTTTCTCTCTCTCTCTCTCTCTCTCTCTCTCTCTCTCTCTCTCTGTCTCCTCTTTCTAAAATGAATAAATAAAATCTTAAAAAAAAAAAAAGAGTTAACTAGCCTGACCTATGGTGGTTCAGCTGATAAAGCATCTATCTGGAATGCTAAGGTCATTGGTTCAAAAGCAACTACAAGTTGATGCTTCCTGTCCCTACCCCACTCTCTTTTTCTTCTCTAAAATCTCAAAAAAAAAACACCCCAAAAAACTAAAGAATAGGCCCAGGCCCATCTGCAAATCACTTTGCTTCTCTTAAAAACAGCATCTCCTCATAAACTCTTCAACTTCTACTTAAAAGCAAAAAACACTTGATTGAATAAACGTGTAATTGACTGTCTACACAGGGTCCTCAATCCTCAGTTCCTCCAAGCAGTCTGAGCTTGATGAAATTTCTTGGCTGGTGTAAGAAGCAGGACTTTGCCATGTGCCTGGGAGGCTTGGAATTGCAAATACAGCCGACGAGAGGAAAATCCACGGCCACGCGTCTTGGTGCAACGCCACCATTTGTCAGAACCGTTATAAATAATGTCTTTGAGAGTTTGAGAAGTGTGCTCTGTGTCTGGGAGGTGGGACATATGGAAAGTTCCCCTGGAGTGTCAATTTTTAAATGAATTCCAACGACGACGAGGTCACCTCTCCGGCTAGATTGTCCTAGAACTGTGACTCCATGGGAATTCCTCTTGTCTGGAACATACAGCTGCCACTCACAGAGGGTGAGAAGGTGAGATGAAAACAAATCTCCTTCTTTGAGTTCTGTGTCACTTGGAAAATAATTAACTCTCGTGGGTGGTTTTACATCCTTGAGATTCTGGCTTTAAGTTGACCTATGAAAGGGAAGTTTCCATTGAAGGAAGGCGCTGCAGAAATAAGAACTTTCCCCAGACTCAGAGCAGAGAGGTGAGCTATCGGGTCCACCTTCATTTGGGAGCCGGGAGCCGTTCCTGTGCCAGTTACTCTTGGCCAAGAGCGGTAGGAGGTGGTGGGGAGGGGTTGGCCTTCAGGTGGGAACTCACTGTCATCCTCTTCTCAGCGACCCACCGGGCAAGTCCACTTTGTTTCCCTGACATGCCTCAAATGCTTGGCTTTTCTCTACGTGGGACAGATGGAAACCAGGCCAGCTTTCCTGCCTAGAAACTCAGAAGCGAGGGCCATGGCTCTCCCCCCAGGCCAGCAGGCACAGGACACGCCCTCGCCTCCAGAGCAACTCCAGCAGGCATGGAACTCATTTCCGCTCCAACACTTCAGACCTCAGAATCCTCTCTTCTAGAGTCAGAACTTAAGGCGCTGGTTCCCTCAGTCAGCTTCACCCCCTGCCCGAGTGTGTGTGTGTGTGTGTCTGTGTCTGTGTGTGTGCGTACACATACACGCATGCGCACACACACACACACACTGGAGAGTGTACCCAGCACTTTCTTTTCAAATGCTCTTTTGCACAGTGGAAATTTGTTGTCTGGTTTTCATGACATTCAGTTCGCTCTTCACTTCTCTTATATTTTTTCAGCACGACTGGACTCAGGGGACGGAGGCTACTTAGCAGATGCTTCAGCTTCCCTTGGGTTTGTGCATTATGTCCGTCACAAACGAAGAACATTCACATGACTCAACATCTGCCCATGATGTAAAAAAAAAAAGTCTTATGTGTGGCAGAGTGTAATTGCCATGCTCCCAGTTAAATTAACCCATTTTAAAACTTCACAGGAAACATTTTGATTTTCTTGAGATTCCCAAGAGAGACAGATTGGAGAAATAAATATCTCCACCCTTATACCAAGTAGAAAAAAGTAGCGCATTTTGGCGCACTTTGGGTTCAGAGAAAGGGCAAAAAATATATAAGTAAATAAACACATAACCGTATATTTTCATATCCCACCTTGTTCCCCAAAGGATTTATCACAGAGAAGCCAGCACACCAAGATTGTGACGGCTTTTCCTTCAATTCACTGGAGTCGAAAGGAAAAGGCCGAGCCTCCATCTGGCTTTGGGTTCTTAAGACTTTATCTCAACCATTCCCCAAGACTGTGAGCAGAAAAGTTCAAGGAAACTTCAGAAAGAAAACAACAAGTCACGATTTTGTGGGTGAACGCTAATTTTAGTTCCTGTGCTGGGCTTCACTCTAACACTGAGCAACTTCCTCTTGTCTCCGCGAAGGTTTCCCCACAAAGGCACGCTCCACTCCGGGGAGGAAAGCACGTGTCCCCTGGAGCATGTTTTTCAGATCGTGAAACAGGCAATTTAGACTGGAGGGCAGCAGCCTCCAACAGCCAGCAAAATGGAGTGAGGCTGTGAGTCAAGAGGAGTCATGCGTCAACACCAGAAAGGCTGCCCTGAGCCTGGGTTGGTCCCGCTGGTAGGTGTTACTTCAACCATTAATCTGGGAGCTCTGTGGACGGAGGAGGGTCCCCTCCTGCCAAGAAACACACAACAAAACTCCAAACCAAACTGAAATCTGCCAGTGCTGCAAGTCTCCACCGAAGGCAGAGTTGGGCCCTAAGACAGGATGCAGACCTCGCTCGAGAGGGCTGACAGCAGCCCTGCCCCGCGGAGGCAGGAGCGGAGGGCCCCTTCGCTTCATCATGCAAGGGCCTTCTGGCATTGCGATTAGTATGATTTAATGCAATCGCAACAATAACCATCCTCACCTACTGTCTGAGGCCAGGAGAGCCCATCCAGCCCTGTTTATTAGCTCTGGGTCTCTTCGCCATGGTTACCGTTTCTTTCAAGCACGCTTTCCCTGTCTTCTCTTGGTTTTTACTTCCCACTGAAAAAGCTTTACCCTCTAGCTGAAGGACCCAAATCCAACCAGTTTCCCTGCTTCAAGCATGTGCATCAGGAGCAAACAGAAACTTCCCTCCTCGCCTGCAGTGACCGCCATGTTGGAAATGATTCTGAGAGTCTGATGACTGCCCCGATTTGTTACCTTTCTTGTGGTCCTTGACCCCATATTGTATCCCAGAGGTCCTCCCAGGCAGCAGAGGGAGCTGCGATGTGTTATGGTTAGGGCAATTAATTGGCATGTGGCTCATTTGCAAATTGCTTTCTGTTTTTTTGACACAGATTTATACCTCTGACCTTACCTTCCTCCCTTCCTTATTCTCCTTTCTTGGAGTCAGACTTTCACAAAGTGAAGGTGAGCTTAGAGATCATTTAAGCCAGGGATCAGCAAGCTTTTTCTGTAAAGGGGCATATTTTTTGGCTAGGTGGCTTATAAAGTCTCTATTGCAACTATTCCACTCTGCTGTCAATAGCTGGAAAACCACACGGACAATGTGTAAACAAATCAGTGTGGCTGTGTTCTAGTAAAACTTTGTGGACAAAAACTAGCAATAGGCAAGGACCCTTTGTAAGCTAATACCCTTTTCTCCTCTTCCTCCTCCTCCATCGATAAAAGAAAACAACTGATTTGGTCAAGGTCACATGGCTAGGAACTGAGAGGTGGAGGAGGAATCAGGATTTTCCGGCCCCCTGTATAGAGCTCCTTATTCTTTATGGTTTTTTCCTACAGTGGAAGTTTACCCAAAGACCTGAAAGACCCTCTAGGTCTTCTGTGATGGGCTAACAGGAGTCCCCAAACTTTTTACACAGGGGGCCAGTTCACTGTTCCTCAGACCGTTGGAGGGCCAGACTATAAAAAAAAAACTATGAACAAATCCCTATGCACACTGCACATATCTTATTTTAAAGTAAAAACAAAACAAAACAGGAACAAATACAATATTTAAAATAAAAAACAAGTAAATTTAAATCAACAAACTGACCAATATTTCAAGGGGAACTATGGGCCTGCTTTTGGCTAATGAGATGGTTAATGTGTTCCTCTCACTGACCACCAATGAAAGAGGTGCCCCTTCCAAAAGTGTTGCGGGGGCCAGATAAATGGCTTCAGGGGGCTGCATGCGGCCCGCGGGCTGGAGTTTGGGGACCCCTGGGCTAAGACCTACCAAACACACACCACATACAAGCGCTTTATTACATATTGACCCAAAATGATGCAGAAACCCGATGCTGTACATACTGGGTTCCCTGATTCTGCCCACGGGATGGCTCAGCCACTGACTTCATTCATGGTAGGCAGGAGCAGTTCTGGGTCTGGTTCCTGTACAGATATATTACCTTTCTTGTAGCCCATAAGCCCATATTACAACCTCAACTCAATTCTTCATCTACTTCTCCAAATTTTAGCCCTGGTCTCAAGGGGGGCAAGGTGAGAGGGAGCATGAGGAAATCATGCCAGCTCCATCTTCCCACCACTGGAAGCAACTGAAACAAGATGCTCCCTTTTCAAGTAGCTTTGAAAATGAATTAATCGGCTCTGTTACTGGACGAGGGCCACTGTTCTGGCACAGATAACACACTCTTCGGGAGGTATCAAGATGAAGAAGAAACCGTCTATGTTGTCAAATCCTCGTTATGTTGAGCTTTGTGTGTTGAACTAGTGAACCTCTCGGAGATTCGCTTTCCAGATGTGAACAATGGAAACAGTGAGATTTTCCATAAAGAACTCTTGTTCAGATTATACATAGGACAGCTGTATTGTTTATTGTCCAGAATGGGACACTTCTGAACATGGAAAGGAGTTCTATTATTAATTATGCTAGACCAGTGATTTTCAACCTTTTTCATCACATAGCATAAAGAAACTACTAAAACTCTATGGCATGCCAAAAAATATATTTTGGGCCCTGGCCGGTTGGCTCAGTGGTAGAGCATCGGCCTGGCGTGCAGGGGACCCGGGTTCGATTCCCAGCCAGGGTACATAGGAGAAGCGCCCATCTGCTTCTCCACCCCCCCTCTTCCTTCCTCTCTGTCTCTCTCTTCCCCTCCCACAGCCAAGGCTCCATTGGAGCAAAGATGGCCCGGACGCTGGGGATGGCTCCTTGGCCTCTGCCCCAGGCGCTAGAGTGGCTCTGGTCGCGGCAGAGCGACGCCCCGGAGGGGCAGAGCATCGCCCCCTGGTGGGCGTGCCGGGTGGATCCCGGTCGGGCGCATGCGGGAGTCTGTCTGTCTCTCCCCGTTTCCAGCTTCAGAAAACAAACAAACAAACAAACAAACAAAATATATATATATATATTTTGGGCGATCTGACCAAAAAAAAAAAAAAGGTAAATTTTGATTCATTCACAATGGACGGCTATTGTTGTGTTAGCTGTTTTTTGGGGGTTTTATTATTATTATTATTATTTGACAATCTAAGGGAAAAGAGATCAGTGCCCCTGCCTAAATCGTCAAGTATTGCATGTCTAAAAAAATCCTTGTGGTACACTGGTTGAAAATCACTGGGCTAGTACAACAGGCAAAATCTAGGACTGGATATATGGCCACCGAGTTTGAAACGTGGCACCTGGCATATAGATACTTGAGAAACTTTAAGTTTTCCTTCTCTTCCTTTTATTCAAGAATTCAAGCAGTTCCACATTCATCTCCTCTTCCGCTTGTAAACGTGATTTCGAGCACTCAGAATGGACAGCGAAACCCCCAGGTATCAGTTCCACGTGGCATATCCCCTCCATCATCCCTCCCCTAATTGCCCTCGACAACCAGAGTGTACATGCCACCCCTCCCGGCCCGGGACGCTCCGCCCTTCCAACTCTCGGTGACACCAGGAGGGACCAGGGGGCAAACGGCGATGGCAGTCACGATTCTGCCAAGAGCACAGATGGCCATTTGAAACGGCAGCATTCCTGTTGAGGAGGGAGAAACGTGCTGTGAATACAACGCTTATGAAAGCACCGGGCTGGACGCCTCGACGGGGCGGAGGGCCGCGCGGGGGTTTCTGATCAGTGCAGCCCCTGTACACGACGACATGAACTCACTTAGAAACAATAAAGCCTCTATGCGCGCTCAGTCGCGTATTTGTCTTAAGCTCGGGCCCACCAAATTGTGCCAAATTATGTGTTGTTCAAGTCGCACTGCCCTGAGAACACTAAGCTCATTTTGTTAAGTTGGACTGTGCCGTATTTATAAGATTTCAGCCTTACAACCGGGGGAGTTATCGACAGAGAGAAAGGGAAATAAACAGATAATTTTTTAAAAGTCAAAACGACAGCCATTTTTCACTTGGAGCTTGAGCCGAGGTTACATTCGCCCGAGTCCCTGCGACAGTTACGCGCATGCGCACCTAGGCAGACTCGGCGAAGGAAAACCTGCAAATAAAGGGGACGGAGCCAGACATCGTGCATTCACCGCATTTCTGAGCTTCACGTCCGTTTTAAGACGGGACATTTTGCGTGAACTTCACTTTGTCTCCACAGAGTATCTCTTTTTTTTCTATGAAAATGTCATTTATACATTTTCATTTCAACCTACCATTTTATCCAGGTCAAGAAAATAATAATAATAATAAAATTCTTTTGAAATGTTACATTTCCAGTATTTGAAGAAAGTTTCTTCTCCTTCTCCCTCACCCCCTGAGTCCCCTCCACCACCAGGCAGTGCTTAGGAGTTTGGAGTGTAAGTCCAAGCCTGGCTCTTTCGCTTCCTACAAAGTGGCATTGATCAAGTTACTTGACCCCTTCAGCCTCAGTTTTCCCATCTGAAAATGGGGCTAATGGCAGTCCCTATTTTCCCAGAGTTTCTGTAAAGACGAACTGCAGGTAAAGTGCTTAGCAGTTTGGCGGGCTCATGGGAAGGGCCCCAAAATGTTGGCTCCGACTCCCCAACAACAACTCTGCAGACTGACTTCTTGCTCCGGGAAGCTTCTTCCCTCCCTCCGTCGGTGGTGACCACACTCAGGTCCTCTGAGCTGCACCCTGGAACTGCTGCGATGGCCTCCCGGCTGGTCCCAAAGCCCCCTGTCTCATCCTACCTGCCAATCTAGCCCGTGAACGCCTATCAAACGCCTTGTAAACTGGCCTTCTCGTTCACATCTCTTTGCAAATACCTGTAAGGTTCCCCAATTTCTATGAGACAAAAGCCACACTTTTCACAACGTGACACTTTGAGGTCTGTATTGTCCCTTTCCAACCTCAGCGTGAACCCCAAATCTGAATTTCGAGTTGCCTCCCAGACCCCAACAGGAGCCAGCCCTTGCCCCCCTGCACACCGTCCGGGCTCCCAGGGCTGCCCTGACCACCCTCCTCTACAGAGCTCCGCCCCCTTGTCCCTCCTCACTGGGCCGTCCCTGCGGCAAGCCCACTCCTCCCGCTGCCGCAGCTCATGGGCACTTACTCGTCAACTGTCTTAGGGCAGCTCTGCGGTCCATGTAGTATTAATATGCTTTCCCAGCGAGAATACGGTCTTTGGGATGACGAAGGATACATACATGTTAGCATCTTCTGTATTTCTCCACTTCCACAGAGCGAATCCTCGATAAAAAGTTTGTTGAATGAATGAATGAGCAAATGAATGTGGACAGATGGCAATACAGAATGTAGGAGGCCAGCATTTTACAACCTAAAAATCACGCTCTTAAAAAAAAAAAAAAAAGAATACGAATGATATTCCTTTGGGCTACTTCCGTGGAAGAATATTCCAGAGAATTTGGTCAACTAAAAATAAAGGCAAGAAAAAAAGAAGTGCTATATTTAACTACTTTATTAAACCCACACCAGCAGCAAAATCTCCTGAGATCCATTGACCTTTTACTAAATTCCAGGGAATGAAGTCCATTCAGTGGTTATCTAACCTACATATACCAACCCCTCGAACAGAATGAGTAAGAGACTCCGGCGAATCTTTATCTTCTAAATATATATAAAGCACCTCAAAGCTCTCTTTAGACCAATATTTGTCACAGAGTCAAGATAATTTTCTGTGTTCACGGAGAAACCTGATAATGTCTCAACGCTGTCCCAATGTCTGACATGTGCTACCCACCAGACCCCCCAAAAATGTATCAATGCATCTGGTTTTACTCAGAGCCCCCTTTTATATCTTTATGAAGTGAGCAAAACTGAAAAGTCACGAGGAATAAGAAGAGGGCGGTAACATACACAGTACTAATCGCTTAATCCTCTCTGGAGTGCTCGGCTGCCCGGGCCAAGGGCCTCATGCCGACGCTAATGCAGGCTGTCTGCGGGGCCGCAGCTGCCGCCCACGTCCCCACGCTCTGTTTGTCGATACCAGAGGGAGTCCAGAGACAGCGTGCATGACTGTGGGGAGCCTGTGTCCAACACGGATCCAGTTTCCTTGTTTGTCCGCGAGTGCTGATGGATCTGGGAGGACAGCGATGACACCAGCTGAGCTCCCTGGGGCAGGCGCAGTGGGATTTCTGTTCCAGCGCCCAGAAGCAGGCCTGAGGGGCCAGAGAGCACATTTCGGGGGTGGGGGGGACCCAGGCTCCAAAACAGCAGGGCTTTCACTTAACTCATCCCTAACCAGAGACGTTTCCATACAGCTGAAATCCAACAGGAGCGGCGCTTGGCTTTTTATAACACCTGGGTGCTCAGAAACCGAAATGCAAAGACCACGTACTTCTACGGCTGTTTGAGCCGGAGAAATCACATCGCCCGGCCAGGCCGGGGTCCCACAGCTCTGCAGGGAGAACAGCCGCACAGCGCACAGGCCTGCAGTGGGACTAAGGGCGGCAAAGGAAGGGCTCCCCCCACTAAGGTCCCTGCAGCCCGGCACCAGCTGGCTGGGGGAGAAGCAGAACCCACTGCTTGGCAGCCCCGGACAGACTGAAGAGTTGACACAATCCCCTTTCTGCTCTGGCCGGGGTGGGGGTGGGGGTCCAGCTTAGGTGTGGTGCCAAACCCAGCTCACCTTTATTTAAAGACTGCTGTCTGACACACCAGTTCTGCTCCACCACGCCTCCCCGAAAGCCTCGTCCCCACCCACCCGGCACTCGGACAGACGAGGCACTGTCAAGGAGCCAGTCTCCCTCACAGTGGAGACTCCTGGTGTCTGGGGAGGAACAGGGAGGCAATAAAACCCCGCCCACCTCCCAGCCCTATGACTCTAGAAGCCTCACCTGAACCACCCTGGTCGTACCTGGGAAGAGGGCATCCCCGTGTCCGCCGTCACAGCCTAGTGCCCAGACTGAAGGAGCGGATTTATGTAAAATATACCCGGCACGGTTTCCAGAAATGTGCACCCCCTCAAACACTGTGGTACTCGCATCCTCCTTCTGAACTCAGAACTCCTGGAACGTGAACCGGTTAGGGATGGCTTCCAAGGCAGCGAGGCCAGAGCAGCTGTTCCCGGACCCCACGAGCTCCGTGGAGCATAAGAAGGAGGCAGTGAGTCCCATGGAAAGAAACAGTCCATCCACAGTCTCAGAGTTGGCCCCGACCGACGGGGGCTCGACCTTCTGAGTCCCCCTGAAGGACACAGTGGAGCTTCGGCGAGATGGAGGAGGAGGCCTTAGTCGCTGTCCCTTGTGTCTCAGCACAGAATCAAAAACACAAAGGTTAAGGGGGTTTTTGGTCGGGGGGAGGGGGGGTTCAGCCTATCACACCCAGTGCCCAGTCGGATTTTTCAGACACCTTCCCCCTATTATATAACAGGAAACCGGGCTGGGGGCTCGGTGCCAATCCAGCTTCGGGGACGACCAGAAGGGCTGGGGGAAGTTGTGTCAAAGGCGCTCACAAAATCGAAGCTCACATGTCCCCAAAGTTTGCTTTCTATCACACTGGTCTATTTTCAATGTGATGGGAAATACCACGTGTTGAGTTTCTTACTAAACACACTGCGTGTGTGCCAAACTTCTGAGGACTGTTCTGGTCAGGAAGGCTGGAAAAGGGGGGGACTCGGGGCCGGCTTAGTCCCTGTGAGTACTGGGAATAACGAGCTCCACCTCTGGGGAACTCATCAGGATCACCCAACGCCACCTTTAGAAAAATATACAATCCAAGTGAAAACAGCACATTGCCATTTAAATGTGACCTTAAAACTTGTAGCCCACGACTAGGGGGACCAACTGTCCCAGTGTGCCTGGGTCTGAGGCGCATTTGGGGATGTGGGACGTTCAGTTTCCAAACCCAGAAAGTTCTGGGCGAGCTTGAGAAATGTGGTCTTTCTACCAAGCACCCCCACTTCCAGCCAGACTGCTTGTCTTACACCCCTGTCTCATGAAGCATTTCTGAGGTCACTATGTCCTCAAACCATCTTTTGCCCAACTTTTGATCAAAGCTCTATGGATAAAAATGTCACTTACAGAAGATAAAAAGATATGCATTCTATTTTTAAATTTTTTAGGTTTCAATCCTGGTTTTGTTGGAGTTCAAGAAATACATGCCAATGGACCACATTATTTTCGTGCTTTGGCAATTTTTTTTTTCACGGACTATACTTTGGTGTTTTGTGAAGTGTACTGAAGACACCGTAGAATGCTACTGACTTTAGTGGGGAGAGCTGTGATGAGGACAATGGTCATTACCTGTTCCAATGTCATCCTTGGTCGTCTAGGGAGATTTATTTCAGATCTAAGTGCCAGGGGAATCTGTGTCCTTGAGAGAAATGTCTGTGTTTGCTATTGTTTTGGGTTTTTTTTTTTTGGAAATTACTAATATAAATATATAAATAATATATATATGGCTGATCTTGTTTTCTCTTTTTCCTTTGACCCGGAGATAGCCGGCCAAATTTGCCGCTCAGTGTTAAAAATTGCACAAGACCATTTTGTCTGCGTGTGCGCATTTCAACTTCCTGCATTTTCCAGATCTTAGTTTGTTATGTAACGCAATGAGGTGATAGATGAGAATATGATCATTTGCACATTTCATTATAATTTTCAGATTTTCCTTCCAAACACCCAGAGAAATAGGTATTGTTGCGGGGATGGGTGGGGGGCGGGGGGATTTAAAGTTTGGGCTGGACTCTTGTCAGACAAAGGAAAACTTTGGTTCAATTGGAATGGGAATTTAAGAACAAGAGGCAGCTGAACAAACATAACAAAGATTGGTTCGAATTTTTCTAATTTATTCCAACATTTGTCAACACCTTCCCTGCGCTGCGTCGTCTGTATGGGACGGAGGCTACCCCGCTGCAAGTCTCGTAGCTTCTCTCCCTAATCCACTCTCTCTCTCATGGAATCAGGTGGGTGCGGGGGCAGGCTCAGTTCCTGTCCACCAGCCGGTGACGATGAACCAGCCTTCGGTCCCCTGGCGCTATATTCTCAAGTTATCTTAGGGGCAGCTTAGCGCAGAGCAGGTCAGGGATCTCAGCCTTTATATTTGTCACCAGTGTGACCTTGGGTATGTCACCTACGCAGTCTGAGCCTTCGTTTTCTCAGTGGCAGAGTAAGAATAACACTCTCCACTTCCGAGGGCTATGGAAGACTAACTGAATTCACGGACGCGAGGCCCGTCCCCCACCCACCCTACCACCGCCCGGCACAGTGTCTGGAGCGTAGTGAGAGGTCTTTATTTTATTTTATTTATTTATTTTTTTTATTTTTTCTGAAGCTGGAAACAGGGAGAGATAGTCAGACAGACTCCCGCATGCGCCCGACCGGGATCCACCCAGCACGCCCACCATGAGGCGATGCTCTGCCCATCCTGGGCGTCGCCATGTTGCGACCAGAGCCACTCTAGCGCCTGAGGCAGAGGCCAAGGAGCCATCCCCAGCGCCCGGGCCATCTTTGCTCCAATGGAGCCTTGGCTGCGGGAGGGGAAGAGAGAGACAGAGAGGAAGGCGCGGCGGAGGGGTGGAGAAGCAAATGGGCGCTTCTCCTATGTGCCCTGGCCGGGAATCGAACCCGGGTCCTCCGCACGCTAGGCCGACGCTCTACAGTGAGAGGTCTTTAAAGAAAGGTCTTAGCTGTGACTACAGGACAGTTAGCCCTCAGACTGACAGGGCTCACACTGTCCCTGGCAGAGACTGGAGATGTTATCATAACCCTCTGGCAGCGTGGCCTGAGACAACTTTGGCCACTGCTGCTCTTCTGCTGGACTAGAGGATACCGCCCGGGCCCCCAGCGGAGGCCCCACACTGGAGCGGTGGTTAGGGCGGGTCACCGGGGTTCTTTTTCCCTAGGCAACAATAAAACTGAATTAACAAGCATTCACCAGTGCAAACCACAGGCAAGGGACATTAGAACACTGCAAAAGTAATAAACTTAAAGAGAGATGCCACTGCCCCAGGGCCCGCTGTTGGGGACTCTGGTGCTTTGCACACGCCGGGCTGGCTGGAGCCGGCCGGCCGTGAGGCAGAAGCATGCTCTGCAGCCTCTCTGTGCCCCAGTCTGGTCCCTGAGGTCCGGCCTGAGAGAGGCCGCGGACTTTGTGCTAAGGACACGTTGCCTTGCACTGTCCCCCTCTCTTCCTGGTCGCTTCCTCCCATCTCCCCTCGGCACACCCCCCGACCCAATCCGATGTTCCGTGACCTTCCTCACACCCTCTCCAAATTCGAGTGCTGACATGAGCAGCATCAACAGAACTGATCACGGTTTCTGCCCCGTGGGTTGGATCCCAGATTCCGGCCACCAGAAACAGACAAGAACGAGCAGCGGGGCCAGGGCTCCTGCACCTGCAGTGCGTGTGCGCGCGGTGGGGGGGGGGGGGGCAGGGGCGCACACTTCCCTGGTGCTCCGGGGCTGGAGGCTCAAAGAGCAGAGGGACCGCCTCCCCCTTCATGGACTGTTCCTTAGTTTCAAATGCATTAAAAAAAACTCCAAAACGGTTACTCTCACGAGCATCTGAGATCTTGCTCCTCGGCATGTGTTGTGAGGTTGGTGCAAAGAAATGCTTACTAAAAGTTTCAGAAAGAAAGAAAACAAGAAAGAAAGAAAGAAAGAAAGGAAGGAAGGAAGGAAGGAAGGAAGGAAGGAAGGAAGGAAGGAAGGAAGGAAGGAAGGAAGGAAGGAAGGAAGGAAGGAAAGGAGGGAGGGAGGGAGGGAGGGAGGGAGGGAGGGAGGGAGGGAGGGAGGGAGGGAGGGAGAGAGGGAAGGAGGAGGGGAAGGAAGGAAGGAAGGAAGGAAGGAAGGAAGGAAGGAAGGAAGGAAGGGAGGGAGGGAGGGAGGGAGGGAGGGAGGGAAGGAAGGGAGGGGAAAGGGTGTGAGGAAGGTCACGGAACATAGGATTGGGTCAGGGGGTATGCCGAGGGGAGACGGAGGAAGTGAGCAGGAAGAGAGGGGGACAGCACAGGGCAACGTGTCCTGGCACAAAGTCAGAGGTGCCCGCGGCCTCTCACAGGCTGGAGTAAAGGCATAGGCTGGTGCACAGAGTGGCAGAGGACGCCCTGCTGAGCCCCGGTCCAGGGCATGAGTTGAATATGCAGGGTATTCAAAGCACACAGTCCCTGAGGCTCAGAGGTCTTCTGGGCCCACATCTGTCTGATATATGAATCAGTCCCAGACGATTTTCACTAACAGAGGCACGAAACCCACCCGAGGCAGCCCACACCCACTTTGGAGTAGCTATACTGTAGGAACTGGTCTTCCCCTGTCACACAGAACCAGGGGCACCTCCCTTCTACGTGGAAGCTCTGTGAGTGTTTAATGAGCACCTGCGGTGGGGCCAGGCACTGGGCAAAGGGGGTGCAGTGGGGAACTCGGTGAGAGGGGGCACGTGCCCTGCCCTGGCAGGACTGGCAATGTCACTGTGGGGACAGGGCTGGGTGCTCTGAAGCACAGAGAAAGGACAGTTCTCTGACGTGGAACCACGGAGGCTCCAGGGCGGGGCGGGGCGTGCTGAGAGCTGAGGATGAATAGGAGGTGACCGCTGAGTGGCAGGAGGGGCCAGGACATTGCGGGAAGAACAAGCTCAGGCAGGAGGATTCGTCAGACACTCAAGGGACCGGAAGAGAGCCAACGTCACTCCAGCATAGAGCACGTGGGCAGGAGCCAGCAGGCCATGCAAAGAATCTGGTCTCCAAGTGGTGGGAACAATGGGAGGAGGGAGGGGGGGGGGGAGAGAGAGAGAGAGAGAGAGAGAGAGAGAGAGAGAGAGAGAGAGAATCTGTGTATTGAACCCAATATAGGCACCAACTCATATTCCTGCTTCAACCCTCCCAGACCTCTGGCTGCTTATTCATGGAGAGCCTTGGGTGACACAGCCATGGCAGCTGTCCCCTCACCCCCAATGCCATCCTTGTCCAGCCCTGCCCCACCGCATGCACGCCAGCCTCCAGTACAGGCTCCAGCACGCCCCTGGGCACTCAGGCCCGGCCCTGGCCGTTGGCCCCGTGCAGTCTCCGCCTCTTCCCACCACCCCTCCAGTGAGATGAAACTCCATGTCTCATAGACTGGGATCTGACTTCCACAGGAAATAAATCCATGGGCGATGAGAAGTAATCAATGATTCTCTCACCCACCCTTCCTTCCTCCTATGGAGCGTCGGAGGCCTGGTGGTTCCACGGGGTTTGTCCAGAGGTGCGCAATGGACCGGGCGACTTCTTGTGTCTCTGTGGAGCTGTCCCGAGCCTCACAATCACACCGTCCTCCTATTTTCTTGCCCTGTTCCCATACCTTTCTTCTCTTCCGCCAGCTCTTTGTCCCAGACCTCCAACCAGGCATTTGCCCTTGAGCTTTGCCTCGGGCTCTGTGTTCTGGAAAGATTGTATGTGAAAGACAGCATTGCATTGGTGTATATGTGCGTGCGTGTGTGCGTGCTTCTGTGTGTGTGTGTGTCAGTCTGTACATGCATGTGCACTGGGCATATTTGGTGAAGAGAGGAGGATGTGGGCCATGACAAAGTCACCCAAAGTCAAAACCTGGGTGTTATGAGAAGACCCCTTGCGGTTACACGCGGTGAGTGGAACGGGGCGCTGACGATGACGGCAGCCGTCTGGGTGAGAGGTGATGGTTATGTAGCTGCCTGGTTGTCCTTCTAGCCCATTAGATGTCTTCAGACAGCGGTCACCTCCCTCCAGAGCCTGCTCTTCTTCAGGTTAAATACTTCAGCCCCTTCGCTGTACAACTGGTATGCTTTTCTCAGCACCTTGTGCACCCTGATCTGGACAGTTCGTGTCAGGTTAATATTCCTCTTCAGCTGCGGTGCCTGGAACTAAATGCGGTAGTCCACGTGTCCTTCAACCATGCAGAGTAGAAAGCATTGTCATGGTCCTTCTCCCAGACATTGTACTGCACTAACGTGGCCTCGTCCTGAACCACCTTTTCCTTCTCGGCTGACCTCCACGTCCTCGAGCCACACCGCCCGTGGGCAGTCAAGGAGAAGGTTGCTCAATCCCTACTGGTATTCTACTTTATTTTTGTTGTTGTTGTTTTAACTGATATGTTGGGCCACGTCTTCATTCCAATTAAATTCCACCCTATTGCTTTTGGCCCGTTGCCCCAGCCAGTTGCAAATTTGAAAGGAGATACAGGCTAGCGGTTAAGAGCCGGGGCTCAGAGAGCAGACAGTCCTGGCTCAACTCCTGGCTCCTTCTCTTATTAGGTGTGTGATTTGGGGGGTACTGTTTACATTCTCCTAGCCTAAATTTACTCATTGAGGAGCTGGGTATATAAAAAGAGAACCGCTCTATTAGTCAGTTTCTTTAGAATAATAGCAAACACTCTCAAAATTTCAGTGGCTTATAGCCACTCATGGGTCTGTAGATAGGCTGGGATTTTGACGACTTAGGTTGGACGTGACACATGTTTCCAGTTGCATTCAGGTCTGCTGCACCTGAAGGCCCACGCTGGTACCCGGGCTAAGGGGCTACCGACTACTGGGAGCTTGCTCTTCATACGCAGATCACAGCGAGGAAAGAAGCCAAGTCAAATGCCCCACACACATACAGACTGCTCCTGTAACGTGCTAATGTCCCATTGGCCAAAGCCATCTCTTGGCAAAAGCCTACACGAGTGGGATGGAGCTTATACTCTGCCTGCTCTAATGCTGCCAAGTCACACAGTAAGGGGAAGGATGTATAGATTTACAACCAGGAGAGAAGGAAAAATTAGAAACCATCTTCTCATTTTCCATCCGTGCCTTCACTGGGTTATGGTGAGGATAACGAAGTCTTGATGTGAAATGCTTAGTGCGCTGCCCAGGACAAAGGAAACATACAGTAAATGATAGCGGTTGTGACTACTGGTCCCAAAGTGGTCACCCAACATTCTCACTGCCTTTCCCAGATTTGGGTCATCCACGGTGGTAGCCGTATTGCTAACGTGGGCTAAACTGGATCTCCCCAAAGATATGTCCACCCAGAAACCTCAGACTGTAACCTTATTTTGAATAAGTATCTTTGCAGATGTAGCAAAGGTAAGGATCTTGAGAGGAGATCATCCTGGATGGAGTAGGCTGGGCCCTCAATCTAATGATGGGGTGATCTTGTAAGAGACAGAAAAAGAGAAGACACAGAGAGAGACAGAGAGAAGAAGGCCATGGGAATATGGAGGCAGAGATCAGCTGCGAGTCCAGGAAAGCCGGGGGCCACCAGTGGCTGGAAGAAACCAGGGAAGGTTCTCTTCTAGAGCCTTCGGAGGGAGTGTGGCCCCGCAGAAACCTAGACTTTGGGAAGCTGGCCTCCAGATCTGCGAGCGGTCATTTTCTGCTGGTTTCAGCTACCACGTTTGTGGTCATTTGCTATGGAAGCATTAAGAAACCAATACAGGCCCTGGCCGGTTGGCTCAGCGGTAGAGCGTCGGCCTGGTGTGCGGGGGACCAGGGTTCGATTCCCGGCCAGGGCACATAGGAGAAGCGCCTATTTGCTTCTCCACCCCCCCCCTTCCTCTCTGTCTCTCTCTTCCCCTCCCGCAGCCAAGGCTCCATTGGAGCAAAGATGGCCCGGGCGCTGGGGATGGCTCCTTGACCTCTGCCCCAGGCGCTGGAGTGGCTCTGGTTGCGGCAGAGTGACGCCCCGGAGGGGCAGAGCATCGCCCCTGGTGGGCAGAGCATCGCCCCTGGTGGGCGTGCCAGGTGGATCCCGGTCAGGCACATGCGGGAGTCTGTCTGACTGTCTCTCCCCGTTTCCAGCTTCAGAAAAATACAAAAAAAAAAAAAAAAAAAGAAACCAATACAGGCCGTGGGGTGGTATTCTAACAACTTCCTAAAACTGAGAAAGTGGCTTTGGAATTGGGTCATAGGCAGGAGCTAGAAGAATTTTGAGGCACACGACAGACCAAGTCTGAGTTGCCATGAGAAGGTGGTTGGCAGAAATACGAACTTTGAAGGTGATTCCGGTCAGAACTCAGAAAGAAGCAGGAGCACAGAGGAAAAAGCTGCCACCATCCTGGAGATGGCGTGCCCCACTTGACAGAGGCTCATGAAAGAAATGTGCATGTTAAAGGCCCCTCTGGGGTGGAACGTGTTTCTGGAAACTGGAAGAAAGCAATTCATGTTAGGAAGTGTGGAAACTCTTGGCTGAATTGAGTTCCACTGCAGGGTGGAAGGCAGAACTGGGTAAGCCACGAGCTTGAGCAGTTGGCTGAGGCGATTTCCAAACAAAGTGTAGAAGGAGGCAGCCTGGTTTCTCCTTCTGCTTGTGGTAAAATTAAGGAGGAAAGAAAGAAACTGAGGAAGGAAGGGCCAAGCTAAAAGGAACCGGCACCTATGACTGGCAAGGCTCTCGGCCCATCCAGATAGCAGAGGCTGTGAATATTAGGACACTAAATGTAACAGGTATGCTCACTTAGTGATAATACATCAAGCAGGTACTTATAAGCTATATACTTTTATGCAGGGGTCCCCAAACCTTTTACACAGGGGGCCAGTTCACTGTCCCTCAGACCGTTGGAGGGCCGGACTATAAAAAAACTATGAACAAATCCCTATGCACACTGCACATATCTTATTGTAAAGTAAAAAAACAAAATGGGAACAAATACAATATTTAAAATAAAGTAAATTTAAATCAAGAAACTGACCAGTATTTCAATGGGAACTACGGGCCTGCTTTTGGCTAATGAGATGGCCAATGTCCGGTTCCATATTTGTCACTGCTAGCCGTAACAAGTGATATGATGTGCTTCCGGAGCCATGACACATGCGACCTGCATCACCGGAAGTAGTACTGTGAGTGATGCCATGCTTTGCGGCACCGCCACATACAGTACTCTAGGAGCACAGGATGCGGATGCATCCTCTCACTGACCACCAATGAAAGAGGTGCCCCTTCCGGAAGTATGGCGGGGGCCAGATAAATGGCCTCAGGGGGCCGCATGCAGCCCGTGGACCGTAGTTTGGGGACCCCTGCTTTTATGTATATAC
The DNA here is from genome assembly GCF_036850995.1 of Saccopteryx leptura. Classification (NCBI taxonomy): domain Eukaryota; kingdom Metazoa; phylum Chordata; class Mammalia; order Chiroptera; family Emballonuridae; genus Saccopteryx; species Saccopteryx leptura. The sequence goes on from NC_089514.1 coordinate 9,176,487, forward strand.
ATTATACTTAAAAGTTTGTGTTTTTTTTTTTTATTCAATGAGAGGAGGGGAGACAGAGACAGATTCAAGCCCTTTCTAGTGCATGAGGCAGAAGCCATGGAGCCATCCTCAGCACTGGGGCCAACTTGCTCCAATGGAGCCATGGCTTCAAGAGGGGGAGAGAGAGAGAGAGAGTGAGAAGCAAGAGGGGGAGGGGTGGAAAAGCAGATGATCATTTCTCCTGCATGCCCTGACTTGGAATCAAACCTGGGAAATCCACACTCCGGGCCGATGCTCCACTACTGAGCCAACTGGCCAGGGCCTTAAAAATCTTTTTTTAAAGAGCAATACAAGGTCATGGTTGAAAAATTAGAAACTAAGTAAGCACAAATAAGAAAATAAAACATGACCCATATTTCTAATACCTAGAGACAACTTCTGTCAACCTTCTAGTTTATATGCATCTAGATTTTCTTCTATATCTTTTTATATTTCTATATACATTTTTGACAAAATGGGATCTCATCACGCATTCTGACCTATTGGCTAGTTTTTCCTCTCTTAACAATGCCTTGACTGGCAGATAACTTTCCTATCAACTTACTCCTCTTAAAATCATTCTCAAGGGTTAAGAAGATGGTCCGTACTTTACAGGTTCACAAAAATTTCTCAGTATCATATCGAAGTGTTGTAATTTTACATATTTGAATTACTTTTTTGAACTGTTAAGGAATATAGACATTTATAAAGTAAAAAGGGGAAATTTGCTGTTTCTTTAGAGAACAAGCAAGATTAAATATGCTTTCCTAACTGCATGGACTATTTCTACCTCTTCACCATGAATTAGGCTTTCATAGCCTTCGCCTCTCTGTTCCTAGTATAGTGTTTATTTTTTTCTCATACACTTGCACTGATTCTTTACGTATTAAAGATATTACTCTTCTGTTTGTCTTATATGTTACAAATATTTTTCTCAGCTTCACCATTTGCTTTTCATTCTGTTTATGATAACCTTTTATGCATAATTTCACATTTATGTGGTTACAAATCTAAATGTTTCTGTGATTTCTGCCTCAGGGTTATGCCTGAAAAGACCTCCCACATACTAAGATTCTATGAATAGTTAACTAAGGTTTCTTCTGGTGTTTGTATGGTATGTTTTATCTTCCTGGGTTTTTTAAATCTTCCTGGATTTTTTTCTAGTGTATGATAAGAGGTAAAGAATTAACTTAATTTTAAAGTAAAAGGTATTCTATCATCATTTATTGGATAATCTGTCATGTCACGCTATTTTTAAAAGCTGGGTGGTTTTTTCACCTACTAAAAATAGGTGTATCCTTGTATCTGGGTTTGTGTGTTCTAGCTCATTGTTCTAGTTGTTTGTTACACATTCTGCATGTTCATTGGAGTGCAACTTTATGTTATAATTTAATATCTTCCAGTGGAAGCTTCCTCTCCAATGCCTTCTTTTTAAATATATTTTTGCTATTTGTGTGCATCTATTCTTTTTTAAAAAAAAATTCATTTTAGAGAGAATAAAAGAGAGAGAGAGAAGCAGGGGGGAGCAGGAAGCATCAACGCCCATATGTGCCTTGACCTGGCAAGCCCGGGGTTTTGAACCTGTGACCTCAGCATTTCAGTTCAATGCTTTTTCCACTGTGCCACCACAGATCAGGCTGTGTGCATCTATTCTTTCGGATAAACTATAGAAGTTACAAAACCAGATCCATTTGCATTTCCACTACAGCTCCGGTGATCGCATCGACCAGTTTCGGGGAGAACTGCCATCTTCTCCATAAGCACAGGGTGTTCAGGAACGCCGGGTGGGTCGGGAAACAGACACGCCAGGTGCAACTGAAGGAAAACCTTCCCGCAGAGCCCAGTAGGAGCAGAGAGACAGGAAACACAGGGTCGGTCGGTGGTGGCCGGAGTGCATTCGGTTTTCTCCTGGAAGCAGTCCCGGGGAAGGAAGGTATGGAAAGATTGCAGACGTCGGGACTTGGTGCCTTCGCAGATGAGAGACAGGAGAGAGGAGGTCTCGGGCTCGTCTGTGGGGGAGAAGCTGCCGTGGGCAACAGGACCCAGGAAGTCAGGAACTAGCTGCCACAGGGTGAGGGAGGTGCCCAACTCAGGTGTGAACAGGGAGGAAGAGATGTGTGCCCTCTCAGCGGGAACCTTCTGAAGGAGGTGACACCCCGGGAACTTCTGGAGGGTGAGGACTATGGGAGACACAGCACCTCGTGCACAGGGGACCCTTGATAAACACGTGGCGTGGAACTGATTCAGCAGCAGGTGGGACAGGACGCGAGAGCTGAAGTCCATGCTGTGAAAGAGTGAAGATTCAGGAAGGGTCCCTGAGCCTCGCTGAATAAACATTCACAGAACAGAAAGAAAACTAGAGTCAGAAAAGCCAGCAGAAGAAAGGTGGCCGGCCGGTGGGCAGAACGGTTGCACCTGCGAGCAAACCCCACTGAGGACCACAGTTCCCGGATGAACACAAGGGCCCCGCCCCCAACAAAGTGCACTGGTGAATTTAGATGACTCCTAACAAAAGGTTTATGCCACCTTTTGATTTGACCCCTGTAACAACTCTGATAGGTGGGAAAGCTCAGGTTCCCACCAGCAAGGAGTGGCTCTAACGCATCCAAAATTTGCACAGTGCAGTTGGCCCCTGTGACGTGCATTTAAGGACATGACTTCAATTCTATACTGTGAGAAAGAAAGAAAAAATATCAGTTTAAGCAGTAAAGCCACGGGGACAGAATGACTGGTCACTGGGGGCGTGGCGTGCCCGCTGGAGCTTGCAGAGAACATGTCGGCTGGTGGTTTGTTGTCATTGTTTAACAGGCTGTGTGCCCAAAGCATGTTGAGCAATTTAAGGGCCTTTCAAGGGTAATTTTGACTCTATGTGATCATTTTCACCCTTGGCAATGACTTTCAGATACTAACTTTTTCATGAGGTATGATTTCACTCTATTTTCGTCTTTTCACACACACACACACACACACACATCTATGTCTTTTTTTTTTAATGAGAGAGAGACAGGAAGGGAGAGATAAGAAGCATCGATTCATAGTTGTGGCACGTTAGCTGCTCATTGATTGCTTCTCATATGTGCCTTATCCCACGATGGAGTTTAATTTATAAATTAACCACAGTAAGAGATTAAGAAAAATAACATAATAAAACAAAACAACTATAACAATACACTGTAATAAAAATTATGCAAAAGTTTCCTCTCTCCCTCTCACTCTCACCTCTCTCTCAGACAACCAAGATGGCCAGTTAGTGAATACGGGCAGGTGGCCCATACTGGGACGATGCACGGGACAAAGGGGTAATTCGCATTCCGCTAGGACAGAATGGGACATCACCAGATCCCATCACCCTACTCAGAATGGCACACGATTCGAAACTTATGAATTGTTTATGCCTGGAATTTTCCACTTAATATTTTTGGACCACAGGTAACTGCAACTGTGGAAAGTGAACTTGTGGAGAAGGCGGGGGATTACTACGATATATTTGGCAAAAAGCAAGGACTTCTTGATTCAATTTAGTTAATTTAATTTTTATTTTGTGCAGGCTTCTTGTGGAGCATGTTAGATGTGGTATGCACACACACACACTTACAAATACATATGTTGTATATGGCTGACACGTCACATACCACTAAAGACTGTTCTAGAACCCCTAGGCAGAGGGAAGAGTCACCACAACCAGTCAGTCGGTGACACAGGTCTTATATTCAAGGACCCTATCATCACACCATCCAAGTTTGAAGAATGAAACCAGTAATGAGCGCCATTTATTGGGAGTCTATGCTATGATGCTATATACTATGCCAAACTCTTTCTGGATATCATCTCTAAAATAAGTCTCGACATTCCCATTTTATGGAGGGGAAAACTGAGGCTTAGGGATGCTATGTTATATATCTAAGGTCAACCTACTAGTAAGAGATGAAATTAGTACCCAAGTCGAGGTCTAGACACCAAAGTCCCGATACTCCCCTTCCTCAACCGTGCTGCTCCAACCAACACTAACAGCAGTTAGAGAAGAAAGGAAATGGTTGGGATAGATAGATGGTGAACCACTATAAAAGCCGCTGCTGTGAACTTGAAAAGGGGAAAAAGCGAGTCCCTGAACATTGGTTAAGGGAACACTTACCATGAGTACATTTCCCCCCTTATTTTTCATGTCCCGAAACAAGGGAACGAAGGATCAGTCCAAGGTCATGGCAGGTAAATTTAGAAACAGAAAATAAAAATAATATATTCCTCCCCCCGCCCCCAGCATGGAGCACCTCTATGGAATTCCGTATTTGCAGAGTCAGATTTTAGAGATGTTATTTTTAAAGGCATTTGGGTTGATTTAACACCCCCTAGCACGATGCTGGCTGTTGACTGCGTGAAGATTAGAGGAACCAAACCATGCACTTCAAGGCTTCAGCTGATTTCTGCAGAGGCCAAGGAGACAGTTTTCTTCTCTGTCCTCCTTCACCATCTGTCACAGAATCCCAGCATCCGAGGGTTCTCCCCCTGGCTTTCGGAGCTCCAGGTTCCCAGCACGACCCACATGCCACTGACAGCCCATCTAACCAAGCCTCCGTCCCAAAGAAATAGCTAATCCAGCCACTGAAGGGTTACCCACTCCAAATCCTCAGCCACAAAGTGAAAACAGAGCCAGGTCTTTGTTTATTGATTTGCCTAGGACCCTCTGACTGGCAAACGAAGAAAAAAAATTACCCGGCACAAAATAAATGTTCGATTTCTTTTATGTAAACAAGATTGAGACCAACTTGGCTGTACAAAGCAATTCTTTGCATGGAAAGCAAAAATAACTCCCCCGAGGAGGAAGGAACCCAAACCCCCCCCCCCCAGCTCCCCCCTCCCCAACCCTTTCCCCAGCCACTTTCAGTAACCGCTGCTTCTCTGCCAACGAATTTCGTACTCAGGGTCCCTGTGTGGGAGTCATTGCCGGGCAATGGGCTCACCCCACCCCACCACCCTACCCAAAATGTTTTCTGATCAAGATAAAGGCTATGGAGTCTATGCTGAAAGTCAGTATTATTGCAAATTATCTCCATAAAAAGCAAAACCTTTTATCCAAAAATCTCAGTCTCCTATTTCTTTCTGTGGGGCTCCAACTGGTCCCAAACTGCTTTTATGTGGGTTTAGTAGTGGACTGGAGACCTAAGAAAGAACCCCCCCCCCTAATTTTGATTTGGTCCCATCCCCAGATGGTGGATGGCAATTTGGAAGCAAATCCCTGCAACAAGGGTCTTGAAAACTTAGTTCACCTTTTGGGACCGAGGAAGTTAATCCTAAATCCTTACTCCATCTTGATCCATGCCAAACGCGCCGTCATTGCAGCAGAACATCTGCCAACTTGATCGCGAGGTTCGGCATCATTAGCCAGTGTATCTATGGATAAGGAACGTTTTAAGGAAAACAAGAGTCTAGCTGAACCTTCACCCAAAACTCAAAGCCAACACAAACGAAGACACTCAAGTTTCAGAAGACCTGATTTCCTGTGGAAAAAAAAAAGGAGGGCTGCTTTCATTTCATACAGGACCGACTTTCTCAGCGCGATCAAAAGGAAGCCTGGATAAGTCCCTTTGGGAAAGCCAGTTCCCTCACCGTCCAGTGACGCCAAGCCAACTCGTCACCAGGGGAGCGGGTCTATGTAATGCAGGGGTCCTCAAACTACAGCCCGCGGGCCGCATACGGCCCCCTGAGGCCGTTTATCCGGCCCCCACCGCACTTCCAGAAGAGGCACCTCTTTCATTGGTGGTCAGTGAGAGGAGCACATTGACCATCTCATTAGCCAAAAGCAGGCCCATAGTTCCCATTGAAATACTGGTCAGTTTGTTGATTTAAATTTACTTGTTCTTTATTTTAAATATTGTATTTGTTCCTGTTTTGTTTTTTTACTTTAAAATAAGATATGTGCAGTGTGCATAGGGATTTGTTCATAGTTTTTTTTATAGTCTGGCCCTCCAATGGTCTGAGGGACAGTGAACTGGCCCCCTGTATAAAAAGTTTGGGGACCCCTGAAATGTTTCTAAAGCTGCAAGCGTGAGGGGAGCGCTTAGGCTCATAAAGATCCCCCACTGAGTGGGGGAATTCGGTGAACACAAAGAAGACTGGAGGGGGGGAAAGCATCCTTACAGCTGACCCACTGAGACCTCTCTCACTGGGAACCTAAATCCCAGGGGAAATTCTGAGAGTGCAAGGATGCCACCCCGGATTGACAGCGCCCACGGGAGAAGGCTTTCCCTGGACTGAAGTCACAGCCCAGGGGAAACCCCACAGGAGAACCTCGGCAGTGCTCGCGAGAGCCGAGCTGAGACCGTGCCTGTGTCACCACCACCCTCCCTTCCCGGGCCCTGGTAGTCTCATCGCTTGGGAAGGGCGCTCCAGCAGCCGAGGGGCCTGGTCACACCAGCCGGGAGGGGGCAGGGGCACCCCCTCTCCTACCCAGTCCTGCCCTTCCCCAACCATCCGGGCGCTTGGGGAGAGTCCTCGGGTGTGGAAAGAGGCCAGTGTAAAGAACAAAAGAGCAAGTCTCATAGGTTCACGTGAGAATTCCTGGCACCCCACATGCATGGTGCCCCCAGGATCTTTGGTGAACTTGTGGCAACTCAACTTTTCTATCGAGCAGTGAGTTCGACCTAACAAACTGAGCAACAAGAGGTGTGTGCCGCTGACTTACTGACCTCCTTGTTCACATAGGGACGGCGCGATAGCCGGCCTCCTTCCACAGAGAATTTGAGGCGGAATGTCTTCATTATCAATGGCCCCAACAAAGCTTTTCCTAATGGGTATTATCTTGACTCAGATAGAGCAGTGGTCCCCAACCCCCGGGCCACGGACCAGTACCGGTCCATGGGCCATTTGGTACCGGTCTGCAGAGAAAGAATAAATAACTTACGTTATTTCTGTTTTATTTATATTTAACTCTGAACGATGTTTTATTTTTTTAAAATGACCAGATTCCCTCTGTTACATCCGTCTAAGACTCACTCTTGATGCTTGTCTTGGTCACGTGATACATTTATCCATCCCACCCTAAAGGCCGGTCCATGAAAATATTGTCTGACATTAAACCGGTCTGTGGCCCAAAAAAAGCGGTCTGGGGACCACTGAAATAGAGGATTCAAAAAATGTAGGTCAAAATCAGGGAAGTCATCGCCACCCACATGCCAACAGGCCCCACTGAACTGAAACTCTCCAGGTAGAGAATGCTCTGGGGGTTAAAAGAATGTTCTGTGTTGCCATTTCTACCCTGAGACAACTGTACGGACCACAGACTGATGCGGAGTCATAGTGACGTCAGCCCGCACCACAGGCAGCAAAGTGGCGGCTAGGCCAAGTTCAGTCAAGTCTGACTGACGGAGAACGAGCTCCGGCACCAGGGGCATAGGAGGAGGGAAAGACTGTCAAGGGACATAGGGCACCCACCCATCTCCTGTCACAATCTAATCTCAAAGGCAACTCTCAGAAGAGAGGCCAATTTGAATTAGAAAAAAAAAAAATCTAAATTTTAGACTTAAAAAAAAAAGACTATTTTTAGAGCAGTTTTAGATTTCTAGCAAATAGAGCAGAAAGTACAGTGTTCTGTGTCCCCCCTAACAGCTTCCTTCCTTAGTAAACCCTCTCATCAGAGTGGTACACTCGTTCCACAGATGAACCCACGTTGACACACTGTGATGACCCACCGTCCAGGGTTTACGTGAGGGCTCGTTCTTTACTGTGCATTCTGTGGATTATGACGGATGTATAATGACACCTATCCGTTCTGGTATCATACAGAATAATTCCACTGCCCTGAACTTCTCTGTGCTCTAACTGCCCCGCCTCCCTACCCCGCCCCAACCTCTGGCAACTGCTGAGCATCTTACTGTCTCTATTGCTGTGCCTTTTCCAGAGGGTCATGTAGTTGGGACCATATGATACGTCACCTTTTCAGATGGTTTTTTTTTTTTTTTTGCTTAGTAATTAATATGCATGTAAGGTCCCTTCAGGACTGTGCCATTCGCTGATGGTAGAGAAACGATTCTTCTCAGATTTCAGGACTACTTCAGGGACAGAAGGTTACAAAGGGAGAGTAAGGGACGCATTCCCAGTACCAGACAGAACGTGGGAGGTGGCTGACACCTAGAACTTGAAATCTGTCCTAAGTCTCTTGGTTTTCTTTATGCTTATTGATATGTTAAGTAACTATACAAATCAGGGCTGCACTACAAACCTGGAAATTAAAATCCCGACTTCCCGTCCACGCTCAGGTTATGCAGGGACTGCCCAGAGAGGCCCAAGGACAGACGGCCTTCTACACCTGAGCATCTCGTCGGCTTGGTGCCACCTCAGACAGCACGAGTGTCACCTGCCATTCGCCATCCGCCCCACGGGCTTTCCTCAGTCACGTCGTCCAAAGGGAGGGCACGTGGCCTCGTGCTGTGAGGCCTTCGTTCCTGGTTCTGCTGCAAACGTGATGAGTGGCCTGGGTCCGCTTTGGACCGCCCCGAGACGGGGATGTGCGGCCGTCTACCTGTCTGGAGGAGGCCGGGGAAGAATGAGGCTATGCCGCACCACGCTCAAGGTTTCAACAGCCCTGAACGGCGGTGTGCAGCGTCATGCTGACCCTGGTCGTCACACAGGAGAAGGGAGCCGGGCCCTCGTTTAGGCGTGTCCTTAAACTCCCTAGGGCGAGTCTGAAGAGCCACTATAAACAGGCTGTGCCCTATGTCCCTAAATGAGCCCGGAGAGTTTTCCTAAAAGAACACGGGCAGTGGTGGTGGGGAAAGAGCTTGGCCAATTACGGGCTGTGTAGGAACGGTTTATACCATTGTGATTTAAAGAGATTTAAGGTGATTCATTGACTAAGGGGCAAGGAACATCTTGAAGATACTCAGCAATGAGCATTATCCGTGATGATAACATGGCCCTACCAGGTGGTCAGCACAGCGAGAGACACTCTCTCCTTTAATTCTCTCTGTGAGCCCCAGGAAGGGGAAGACTGCGCCCCTACTTAATATACAAGGAGAACGGAGCTCAGGAACTTGCCAGAGGCCACACAGCAAGCAGAAGGGCCAGCATGTGACGGCCAAGCCATCCAGCCCGAGGTCCAGCCACACCCCTACGACCCCACACCACAGAGGGCGGGCAGTGTTTGCCCAGGTTACTCTTCCCCAACGATCAAGTCCGCTGGCCCTCGGCAGACCTCCTCGGCAGAGGGAAGGCCATGGGAGGGGCTCTCTCGCATTGTCAGCGGCTTCACGTGATTTTTTTTTTTCCAGCCAAGATGGAGCTGGTTTCACAAACCAGGTGAGGAGGAGAAAAGTTTCACCTTGATTTTCCCATTTCAAATAGTGGGTCTGTATCAAGCTCACCAACTGCTCCTCTCCAAATACATTCCGCATGCAGGAGACTCATTTGCAACTAAACAAAAACTGAAGATCAATGAGCAGCCGCGAGATAAAGCAGGGAGTGAACCATTTTGCCAAATCTAAAAGTATTCTTTTAAAAATGCTGGTCACTGTGGACTAAGCCGAGAAATCGAGCCCAAGCCAAGGGTCAAGGAATGGGTTGGGCGTCGCACAGTGTTCTTCCTTCCTTTGAAGTGTGGGAACTAAAGTCCCATTAGCACCACCACCACCAAAGGCAGGGTGGTGCCCAGCATACAGACAGTAAAATTTAAAATAAGTGTTGACAGATCATTTCATCGTGTCAGGCAGCACACTGGACTTCAGGGAGAAAGATGGCTTTTCCATAAGGGTCCCCGGTCTTATCCAGGAATTTGGATTCTGTTCCTATCCTAATACACACGACCCATGACATTCATATCCCTGGCACACGATGACCAGTGACAGGTAATTCTCAGTCTGGAGCTGAACCGACACTGTACCTCATATACTCCCCCCCCCCATATTTGTTTAATTTTTAATAAGAAAAGCAAAACCAGCCTATCTTGTTCACAGCAAGAGGAACCTAGTGACGGTTTTGGTTTTCTTTAACTCATAATAAAGAAGGGACGTATTTGAAATGTTTGTACTTCCTTACTCCACGTGAGTGACGTAACCACCGCCGAGTGTGTGGACACAGCAGTGCTCTCATCATCACGTGAGGCTGAAATCCGGGTCTGGAGGGGCCCGAGGCTCAAGGCGGGCTGCTGCACCTGGCCGGCTGTGAACCACGTGTAGTCTGGGCTATGAATGCTGCCCCCTGGGGCTGGTAGTGAAGCCAGCCTGCCCAGATGGGACTTTGGAACCAGCTTGGAGGCTCCTACCCACCCACGCTGACCAGGCTCAGCTCCCAACCCCTCTAGCCTAACCACATGGGCTGTTTTCCACAAGGGAGTTCCGTAACTTGACTTCTGACTTCATGGGAAAGAACAAAAATGTAGAAATGGGGTTGGCACTCTGATCAGCCTTTAGGACGACTTGCCCACTCGTGAATCTAGACCCTTTAATATAGAGGGTCGACCATCTCTAGGGAAGAGGGAACTAAGGTGAGAAGTTCTGTCTCTACCCTTTGCTGTCTTGTCAAAGACCATTTCCAAAACCTAGGACCAGTCACATGCAAATGGTCTAAAGTCAGTTGCTTACAAACCACCTAGCAGCTGTGGAAGCCATTGGAACCACGGGAGCTCTGAGGTGGGGGCCCACTCTAGAGACAGGAAGTAGCCCCACCTCGGACACAGGGGCAGTGGTTGACCTTGGCGAGAGGCTGGAAGGGATACAAGATGTCCTGACTTTGTCAGGGGCTCCTTTTTTTCATTAAACCTCCTTTAAGGACAGTGTGTGAAGAGGGTTTGCGAGTGGGGCTGTCCTGTGAGCATGCCTTCCACTCCCCCAGAAGTGTGCCCGATGGCAGGCCACCTCTTTCTGGGAGATTCCACCACCAGGGAAAAGGCTGTTAGAAGTCAGCGCTCCTCCCTCGCAGAGAAAACTTCCCAGGGGTCGTCATGGCTGCTTCTACTCCTCCCGGAATGGCTGCTCCACAGTTATTTCAAGATGGCAGAGCAGCAAGATGGATTAGCTCTGTCAACAGGGAGTCCTGACGTCCTGCCAGTCACCGAGCACAGAACCGTGTGCCCGCCATGGACGGCTGATAAGGGAAGTGGACACGGGATAAACTGCAGCCCGACCAGCTGGCAGAGCTCAAACACGGTCCCTGAAAAAACAGCAGCTCCAGGGCCTCTGCTTCGAGAAGGCAAAGACTGTGGGCTTTGTCCGATCACCGGGCAATCCACGTCAGCAGGAGCTTGTCATCGGGGGCTGCCACTGCCGGCTGCAGAGACAGCAGGACCCAAAACTGGACCTTACGAGACACTTCTCTTGTAGGGAGCCAGAGGCACAAGTTGCCACAAAAACTCCCCACCTCTCTACCCTTTGTCCCCACCCCGTACACCTCCCTATTCCGGTTCATTTTAAGGGAGGGGGCATGATCTGTAAGTGGCGGACTTCCCCACGCATAATTCGGGGCTGGATAACCACTCACACTTACTGGAACATTAGGTATGTGCTTCGTAAGAATAGTAAGATTTTTACGTGTGTTGTCTCACTGAATCTTCAGAACGTTCCGGTGTGGTAAGCACATTTTATAGATGAAGACGTTGAGATCCAATGAGGTGAAGGTCACACAGCTAGTAGGTGGCAGCTCTGGGACTTGACCTCCAGCCAGATGGGTCTGATTCAGGGTGAGAGACCTCTTCTATTTGGGGGGACCCCCTGCCTCCCTCGCCCCTTCTCGGTCTGCTGAAAGAGGGCGCGTGGAGAGCAGCCTCCCAGCTTGCGAAGGCTCTGTGGCCCCTTGCCTGGACTACAGGTTAGCAGAAGCCCGAGCTTCCACGCCTCACTGCGATACAATAACAAGCATGACAGTAATAATAACCAGGACTCCTGCTGGGAGTCCCTTGTGTCTGTGCTTGTCCCCTTCCAAAAGCTTTCCCCTCTGCCCGCTCCTATCTTATCTCAGTTCATTGCGCCATATTTTACTCTCTTCTGGCTGCTATAAAGAGCCCACGATGCCTCCTCCAGCTCGATGAGCCCCCCGGGGCTCCTGCTCCTGGCCGTTAGTCACCGTTTCCTCAGGCTGAGCCTCAGCCAGGAGCGCCGAGGAGGCAGCTCCAAATGCACACGATTATTAGCTTGTGTGTGAGGCTCCGACATGGAGCTCTGGTCACTTACAAAGTCAAACACACAGCCGGTTCAAGGGCAGCTCCTTGTCACTTTCCATCACTGTAAACAATGTCTCAGTTACTAGTCACTTCAAAACAGAGTTCCTCCACTTCGGTGGGGATAACCCGGCAGACATCTGCAGCCCGTTACCGGGTCCCCGCGGCACCAGGGCCAGCCCAGGAGCTCACCTCATCAGCAGTAATCGTGCCATTGAATGCTGTTTTCTAAAAAATACTGATGGTCCATTAGTCCAACCACACAGAGATTTACAAAGGAAGCGTGTCATTCCTACATTATTTCTTTAAAACACACACACACCCTCACTGCAATGCAAAGTCCAGAGCCAGAATATAAAACCACACTGAAAACCTGTATCAAAGAGGATGGTTTTGAATTGGATTGAAGTTCATTTCTCAAGTGACCATTATTATTATTTTTTTAACAAGCAAGGAAACATGATAGTTTTATTGACGATTTCATATTTATCTCTCTGGGATGTCAATACCTCATTTATGTATACCTGCACTCAACAACCATTTCACTGACCACCTACTAGGCACTTGTGAGACAGTAGGAATGCCGAGACGATACTCTGAGGCCCGTTGAGGAGTTCACTGCCCCATGGGGATGACACGCACTGTATCAGGAAGGATTAGCCACGTTATGCGGCAGTGACAAAAAAACAAAAGCAAAATAAATCCCTGACATCGCATTAGGCAAAAATTAGCAAAGGTTCTCGCTCGTGTCCCACGTGCATCGTCAGTCAACGGGAACCTAGGCTGACGGCGCCGTGACCGTCTTTAACATTGTCAGTCACCATGCGAGAAGCAAAAAGGTCTCCTGAAGAGCCCTGACCGGAAATGAAATGTTCCATTCCCCAAATGACACTTGTCTCTTCCGTTTTCAATTCATTGTCCAGCGCGAGTCATTGGTTCCACCCAACCCCAAGGAAACCAGGCAGGGCAATTCTGCCTTCAACCTGAACTGGGGAAGACCCAGAGAAACATTTGAAGACTGGCCCCAATGAATGCCACGCATGCGTTAGTAGAGAATTGTGAGACAGTGTGAAAGAATGCTCCAAGGGAGAAATGGGGTGGGGGTGGGGGGGACAGGGAGGGAGTCACAATCAAACGTCATGGAGTAATGACAAAAGTTTCCCATTGGGGGTGGCATTTGAATTTATTGTAAGAGAATTATTGAAAGATGCAAAGGTGCTTTTCTGGGGAGACAGGGACAGGAGCATTCTACGTGATAGTTCACAGTGTTGGCAGGAGCCCTGCAGCTGAAGGGAGAAATTCAATATGGCGACGTGGGTTGGCGGGTGGGGCAGGTAAACAGTAGAGGTGGCCAAGGGCAAGAGCCCAACTGTGAAGGGTGTTTGCCTTTCTTGGGGGCTTGGTTTCACCCTCAGACAATGCAAGGGAACAGGCATTGTCCTCCAGAGCGGAGTCACACAGGGGAGGAGAAAGGGTACCTTTGTCTGTCTTCAGGAAGACGCCCCAGAGGAAGCCCGGGGCCAGGAGCTGCAATGGAGATGGAGGCTAGTTAGGGAGCTGTGGCTGTGATCCAGGTGGGAAGGAGGCTAGTTAGGGAGCTGTGGTTGTGATCCAGGTGGGAAGGAGGCTAGTTAGGGAGCTGTGGTTGTGATCCAGGTGGAAGGAGGCTAGTTAGGGAGCTGTGGCTGTGATCCAGGTGGGAAGGAGGCTAGTTAGGGAGCTGTGGCTGTGATCCAGGTGGGAAGGAGGTTAGTTAGGGAGCTGTGGCTGTGATCCAGGTGGGAAGGAGGTTAGTTAGGGAGCTGTGGCTGTGATCCAGGTGGGAAGGAGGCTAGTTAGGGAGCTGTGGTTGTGATCCAGGTGGGAAGGAGGCTAGTTAGGGAGCTGTGGTTGTGATCCAGGTGGAAGGAGGCTAGTTAGGGAGCTGTGGCTGTGATCCAGGTGGGAAGGAGGCTAGTTAGGGAGCTGTGGCTGTGATCCAGGTGGGAAGGAGGCTAGTTAGGGAGCTGTGGCTGTGATCCAGGTGGGAAGGAGGCTAGTTAGGGAGCTGTGACTGTGATCCAGGTGGGAAGGAGGCTAGTTAGGGAGCTGTGGCTGTGATCCAGGTGGGAAGGAGGCTAGTTAGGGAGCTGTGGCTGTGATCCAGGTGGGAAGGAGGCTAGTTAGGGAGCTGTGGCTGTGATCCAGGTGGGAAGGAGGCTAGTTAGGGAGCTGTGGCTGTGATCCAGGTGGGAAGGAGGCTAGTTAGGGAGCTGTGGCTGTGATCCAGGTGGGAAGGAGGCTAGTTAGGGAGCTGAGGCTGTGATCCAGGTGGGAAGGAGGCTAGTTAGGGAGCTGTGGCTGTGATCCAGGTGGGAGAGCATGAGCCCGGCCTCAGGGACTGCACGAGGAGGAGATTTCAGAGACTTTTAGTTCAGGGGAAGGACATTAGTGCTTTCAATTGAAGGGCGAGGGCTGGTGATAGAGAACCCTTCAACACCACCTCAAGGCTGCCGTTTAAGGAATGAGGTAAACGCTCTCGCAGTTCCCCAAGGCAGGAATGACGGCTGAAGGGGGGCGTGTTCAAGGCAGGGAGAGGTGAACTCAGATTTGAACGTTGAGGACTTGGAGGGGCCCATGGAGATGCAGATGGGGGTATCCCTGGGACTGTAAGGCTTGGGGGTCTAAATTCCTTAGGACATATGAATACGGGGCTAATATAATTTACAACTCAGTGCATGCAGTTGATCATCAAGCCCCGGTTGATGCTCACGGTGCCTACAGAGCAAACTAAAGGGATCAATAAAAACATTAGGAAACATTCTGAGGTCAGCTGTGTTAGTCACCGCATTTTAAATATCTGTACCTCTAATAAAAGCTCAGGGGCGCCTCGCCCATCCAAACGCCCTGAGAAGATTGCTTCCAAAATTTCAATTAATATCTACCCCCATTGAAGTAGAAAAGCTCTTGCCTATGGACATGGCTGATAATTTAGAACAAGCAGATGTATACATTTCAGTCAGAACTGATTGGATGCTTTTAACCCGAGGAAAGACTTTGGAAACTGAACTTTTCATGACAATTATAAATCATCAATGCTATTTTTTCAAAGTGGCTAATCAAGTTTTCAGGGTTTCTGCAAATTTGGGTGGCCATCCATAGAAATTTTCATTAAACTGAGGTTTTGTGTTTTTTTTTATTTTATTTTAATTTTTAATTAAATTGGCCTGTCAGCAATCAAGGTTTCCATGTTACTATGTAATGTATAGGGTAACGAGTCAGCTCCCACCAGCTCCAGAAAAGATCAGTTAGAAGGCCAGAGGGGGAAACTTGAACTCTCGTTGTCAACGCTCCAAGAGATAAACAGAGCATTATAAGTCCTTCTGAGGCAACGGGATCAGGGTTTTTAAATAAATCATATTAATATGTGCATAAGACAAGCATTATTCTCTTCTCTCAGAATTTCATAGAGCTTTTGTTTTTGCCAGGGAGGAAGGTGATGGGGCTGTTAGGCCGCGCGGCCGGGGAACACATCCCGGACACGGTGGCCTTGCCGCTGACACGCATGCCGGGGACACACCCACTGCCTGAGTAGCTAATCCTGACTCATGGGGTCAGTCCACTCTGGGCAGGCAAGCACGGGCAGCTCCTGGTGGCAAACGAGCTCTGATGGCAGGAAAACAAATTTCTCCCAGGATGCCGACCAGCCAGGGACTCGCAACAATTCACCCATTTCCAGGAAAGTGAGAGTCAAGGACAGGTTAGATTCTAAGTCTGACATTTTCTTTCTAAGCGCAATTGACAGAGAAGGTTTCACGCCTGTATTCTCCATGGTACAGCCAGACCTGCTCCAAGAAATGTGAATCCGCTTTTTTGCATTTAAAAAACTAAACATATTCATCCTTTCCTTGTGTATCTGAGAAGCAGGACTTTCAAACTTTGGGGGGGTCTGACTCAAAATAAGAAAAACATACCCATTGGTCACTGAAACAAAAGTTTCACAGAACAGTATTTGCCCAGGGCAGCCTGATATGGCCTGGTCTGCCCGATTTCATCATTTAAAAGATCTGTTTATAGCCTTCTAAATGATTCACGACCAACAATTTGATAAATACTGCCGTAGAATATTCCTTTCCAAAATACACATTCAAATCTACATTTAAAAAAAAGCAGATAAGGCCCTGGCCAGTTGGCTCAGTGGTAGAGCGTTGGCCCAGCATGTGGATTTCAGGGGTTTGATTCCTGGTCAGAGCACACAGGAGAAGCGCCCATCTGCTTTTCCACCCTCTTCTCTCTCTTGTCTCCCACAGCCATGGCTCAAATGAGAAAGTTGGCCCTGGGCACTGAGGATGGTTCCATGGCCTTACCTCAGGTGCTAAAATAACTCGGTTGCCAAGCAACAGAGCAACAGCCCCAGATGGGCAGAGCATCGTCCAATAGGGGGCTTGCCAGGTGGATCCATGTTGGGGCATAGGCGGGAGTCTGCATCTCTGTCCTCCTGCTTCTCACTTAAGACAACTTTTTAAAAAGAAAAAAGCAGACAACATTGGCAATCCCTGATGCTCTGAACAAGTAGATGGAACCATCAAATCTCTGAGGTCATCTGTCCGGGGCTGACCGGCTCTCATTTTACACGGCCACTGAGCGGATGGCTTGGGGGCTCAGCTCAGGAACCATCAGTTGCTTTTGACCCAACTTTCGTCACCAGTGTGTTCAGCATTTTTTACTTTTACTTTCTCAAAGCTCCACCCTTTCTTTTGACTTAACTGTTGGCTAAGGGACACTTGACTTTGCTGATCCGAAACCAGCACTATCCACCAGAACTCCCTGTGTTGATGCAGAAGTTCCAAACCTGCCCTGTCCAACATGGTGGCCACTAGCAACAAGTGGCTGCTGAGCACTTGAAATGTGGCCAATGCAACTAGGGGATTCAGTTTTAAATTTTATTTAATGTCAAGTATTTAAACTTAAATAGCCCCATGTTGTTGGTAATTGCCATATTGAACAGGCTGGCTGTTGATAAGTCCTCAAAACAGGTTTCCATTTCTTTATGACATACCTTCCCCTCTTACCTCTGTGGTCAATTGCATGGGCATCGCATTGACCTTGTATTCTGCACACATTGTCTGGTTCATTCCTGGTCCTTTACAATCAGGTTTATGGACAAACCATTCGACCCATGCATACAGCAGTCTCCATTTTTCTGCCATTTTCATTTTTTAAAATGAATTTTTCATGTCTTTTTAAATTTTCTATCATAGCTTCATCTTTTTGGATCTTTAAACATTTTATCCATTTCTATAAGATAATTTGATGCTTTCTTTTGTTAAAAAACAAAACAAAACTCATCACAGACTCAGTAAGTACACTATGGACTGGGAGCAGGAGGCGGCTGAGACCGAAGTGACCGATCCCAAATGTAGTTTCGTGGTGGTTGGCATGGACCTGCATTAGCTCTGCACTAGACCTTTTTCACATCAGTACATTGCATCTTTAGTACACTGTATCTTGCATATAATACATTGTATATTTAGTATCTGAAATGGGAGAGTACACAGGCACAGAAATCCTATTTGAAGAGTAACATATTAGAGAATGAAAAAGATTTGAAAAAAAAAAAAGTCACCTTCTGCCCTCTAGGGAGACTTTGACTGAGGGAGGAGGACCAACATAGGTAGAAGTAACTTCACTGTGAGGCCAACGTGGTAGGACATGACCCCGTGAGAGAGGGACAATGTTACTTAGGGGGTGACAGAGAAGGAAGGGCTCCGAGCTGGGAGTGGAGGGTAGGACGTGACCCTGTGAGAGAGGTACAATGTTACTTAGGGGGTGACAGAGAAGGAAGGGCTCCGAGCTGGGAGTGGAGGGTAGGACGTGACCCTGTGAGAGAGGTACAATGTTACTTAGGGGGTGACAGAGAAGGAAGGGCTCCGAGCTGGGAGTGGAGGGTAGGACGTGACCCTGTGAGAGAGGTACAATGTTACTTAGGGGCGATGGAGAAGGAAGGGCTCTGAGC
Source organism: Saccopteryx leptura (assembly GCF_036850995.1). NCBI lineage: Eukaryota > Metazoa > Chordata > Mammalia > Chiroptera > Emballonuridae > Saccopteryx > Saccopteryx leptura. The sequence goes on from NC_089514.1 coordinate 9,194,642, forward strand.
TGGGAGTGGAGGGTAGGATGTGACCCTGTGAGAGAGGTACAATGTTACTTAGGGGGGCGATGGAGAAGGAAGGGCTCTGAGCTGGGAGTGGAGGGTAGGACGTGACCTGTGAGAGAGGTACAATGTTACTTAGGGGGGTGATGGAGAAGGAAGGGCTCCAAGCTGGGAGTGGAGGGTAGGACATGACCCCGTGAGAGAGGTACAATGTTACTTAGGGGGTTGACGGAGAAGGAAGGGCTCCGAGCTGGGAGTGGAGGGCAGGACGTGACCCTGTGAGAGAGGTACAATGTTACTTAGGGGATGATGGAGAAAGAAGGGCTCCGAGCTGGGCGTGGAGGGTAGGACGTGACCCCGTGAGAGAGGTACAGTGTTACTTAGGGGGTGATGGAGAAGGAAGGGCTCCGAGCTGGGAGTGGAGGGTAGGACGTGACCCCGTGAGAGAGGTACAATGTTACTTAGGGGGTGACAGAGAAGGAAGGGCTCCGAGCTGGGAGTGGAGGGTAGGACGTGACCCTGTGAGAGAGGTACAATGTTACTTAGGGGCGATGGAGAAGGAAGGGCTCTGAGCTGGGAGTGGAGGGTAGGATGTGACCCTGTGAGAGAGGTACAATGTTACTTAGGGGGGCGATGGAGAAGGAAGGGCTCTGAGCTGGGAGTGGAGGGTAGGACGTGACCCCGTGAGAGAGGTACAATGTTACTTAGGGGGTGACGGAGAAGGAAGGGCTCCGAGCTGGGAGTGGAGGGTAGGATGTGACCCTGTGAGAGAGGTACAATGTTACTTAGGGGGTGACGGAGAAGGAAGGGCTCCCAGCTGGGAGTGGAGGGTAGGACGTGACCCTGTGAGAGAGGTACAATGTTACTTAGGGGGTGACGGAGAAGGAAGGGCTCCCAGCTGGGAGTGGAGGGTAGGACGTGACCCTGTGAGAGAGGTACAATGTTACTAAGGGGGGCCACGGAGAAGGAAGGGCTCCGAGCTGGGAGTGGAGGGTAGGATGTGACCCTGTGAGAGAGGTACAATGTTACTTAGGGGGGCGATGGAGAAGGAAGGGCTCCGAGCTGGGAGTGGAGGGTAGGACGTGACCTGTGAGAGAGGTAAAATGTTACTTAGGGGGTTGACGGAGAAGGAAGGGCTCCGAGCTGGGAGTGGAGGGTAGGACGTGACCCCGTGAGAGAGGTACAATGTTACTTAGGGGGTGACGGAGAAGGAAGGGCTCCGAGCTGGGAGTGGAGGGTAGGACGTGACCCTGTGAGAGAGGTACAATGTTACTTAGGGGCGATGGAGAAGGAAGGGCTCTGAGCTGGGAGTGGAGGGTAGGACATGACCCCATGAGAGAGGTACAATGTTACTTAGGGGGTGATGGAGAAAGAAGGGCTCCGAGCTGGGCGTGGAGGGTAGGACGTGACCCCGTGAGAGAGGTACAGTGTTACTTAGGGGGTGACGGAGAAGGAAGGGCTCCGAGCTGGGAGTGGAGGGTAGGACGTGACCCCGTGAGAGAGGTACAATGTTACTTAGGGGGTGACAGAGAAGGAGGGGCTCCGAGCTGGGAGTGGAGGGGTGTAGGGCTGCACATGGAGGAGACGACTGACAGGTGGCGTCTTACAAACTGGCCTGTGTAAGGATTGGGGGACAGGAAAGGACAAGAAAGGCATCCCAGGCCAGAGAACACAGATCAGGGAGGATTACAGAGCCTGAGCATGGGATGTGCTAGGAAAGCTTAGTTATCTGGACTCTCGATGTCTGATGGGCCTAACCAGGCCTGCGTTTTAGGAAGACATATTTATCGACAAATATTTACTTTGGACAGCAAGATAAAAAATAACTGGTTAGAGGAGAGTAAGACGGGAGTGGGGAGGTCAGCTCCTGGAGCGGTGAGATAATCCGGGGGGGAGATAAGTCTTCTAAACAAGAAGCGGCAGGCACACTGTGTCCCACAGGCTCACTCGGACCAGAAGTCTGTTTTTGTCACTAGAGCTTCACCGAAGCACAGTCCTGCTTACTCATCCTCGTGTTATCTACGGCGGCTTCCATGCTACAGGGCAGAGTTGACTAGTTGCAACAAAGACAGTAGGACTCGCAGAGTCTAAAACCATTTTCTATCTGGTCCTCTCAAGAAAAAGCTTGCAGAGCTGCGGGGAGATCGGGAGGGGTGAGAGCACTCAGGTTGGCAGGCGTGCCCGGGAAATGATGGCGGTGAAACCCACAGGAATCAGGCAGATGGCACGGCGGGACCGAGTCACAAGGGAGGTTTTATTCAAGATGTCCTTCGGGTCTCGAGCCTGGGAGACAAAAGGAAAGTGATTTCATTAGCTGAGAGAGACAGGGGAAGAAGACAGGCCAGGAAACGAGAGAAAGAGTTAGTTACACGTTAGACATGTTGTGCTTGAGGCGCCTGCCGCCTCCATCGTGAAGGTAGATGGACCATCTCCGGGGCCAAGGAGAGAGGCCGTGGCCAAAGATGTGGACTTGGAATCGGTACACCTACCATTAGAGGCGAGGAGAAGAAGATGGCCCAGCAGAGAGAGGAGAGGACAGGAACAGGCTGAAACCCTGGAGGACACGTCTATTTCAGCAGCAGCAAAGAGAAAAGAGAACCAGCGAAGACTTCAACAAGAAGGCAGGAGGAAGACCATGGCTTTACGGACCATAGGGAGAGAGGGGATGACCAGCAGAGTCCAAAGCTGTCCTAAGGGCCAAAACAGAATGAGGACGTTCGGAGGACGTGCCTGAACACATCAGAACACTGCTGGAATTAGGGGACAGAATCCTGGGAATGAACAGAAGGAGAATAAGTGTGACAGCAGATGAAGACTAGTCCTTCAAGATCGTTAGCCATTGAGACCAGACCAGCTGGAAGGGGAAGCAGGTCTGAGGAGGGCTTGAGTGCAGAGGGGAGAGCTTCAGGGTCAAGCTGATTTTACACAAACGGCAAGAGACTCCGGCTCGAGGACGTTTCCCAGCCTCTGGATAGTTTACAAATTGCTCAGATGCCTTTGTTGGCTTCCTTGGGGACATACATCACAGCTACGGTCTGAAAGGTTGAGGGTTCTGGAACCCAGGCACAAACAAGATAAACAAAATGCTTCTACTAACTCAGACTACAGAAAGCTTACATTTTCTAAAAAGGAACCAAAGTCTTTTCAAGATCTTCACATATAGATCTTCGAGTCAAACACTTCATGTCTTTTGAATTCCAAAGGTGGGGAAAACCAGAGTCAAGTCTGCGAAGTCAGGGAGGGGTTACCAGCTGGATGGATGCTTTGGACTCCCTGGGGTGGACCGTCCCCCTCTCTGAGGTCCAGAAGGGCTGCCCCTGACTCACCGACATGGAGCCCAGGGTTCCGGCCCTCAGGAAAGGGCCCCTTACTCTGCTGTTGCCTTTGAACTATCCATTTAACATTCAATCGCAGATAGCTTTACGTTACAAAGAAATGGGAGTGCAAAGAAATGAAACACTTTCACGTTTGAAACCGTAAATCCTGGGTTTAAACCAACGCTTCTCTCTTTTGCCTCCCTGGGGACATTTAGCAATGTCTGGAGAAACTTGGGTGTCACAGCTGGAAGTGGGGTGCTATTGGGATCTAACAGGTGGGTTTAAGAGGGTGCTGTTAAACACTCTCTAACGTACAGGACAGCCTCCCGTCCCCACAACAAAGAATCATCCAGCCCACACTGTCAGTAGTTCTAGCCCATGTGGAAAACGTGTCGTACATGATTAATTCACACTGAATGAAGGGTGACTTTGTATTGATGTCATTTTTGCTAATAGGGATTGGGAACCTTGACAGTTGTGGGTGCTTTGGGTCGCCTATCCCAAATCCACCCGCCATGTCCTTCTTCCTAACAAACCCTCTAAGTAGTCCGGGAAAACACCCATTTCGTGCCACAATGGGAGGGGGTTGTGAGCTAGGTTGGCCCCATCCAACCAAAGCATTGCCGGAGCAGCATTAATAAAGGTTTAACAATGGGCTGTCCAGGGGAAAACACAGGTATCGATATGCGTACCCTTCCTATAAATTTTTACTGATCTAATGCACGTGGAGAAGCCAACATATGAGTAAAATGAAACAGTCAACGTTCTTTATTGTGAATGCCACACAGCTGGTTGAATTCCACAGGATACTTTACTGGCCTTCACCATTTTCTCATCCGTAGCCAGCCTACGGTTGCTCTTGACGGATGGGTGTAACCCTGACAGAAGGATCGACTGCTTTGTCTACATCCATGAGCGAAACAATGAGGACATGTGGTCAGAACTGCACTCCTCTGCCAATGATGTGTGCTGTTAACAATGTAACAATTTTAGAATACTTTTTTAAAGTTTAATCGGCATTATTTACATTTCTTCTGTGGAGACTTATTTATGTCTAGACAATCAAAAAAAAAAATCACAACCTGGTTTATAGTATTTGCCCGTTTCTGTGCTTACATACTCCAAGCTGTCCCTGTGGAGCTGGGAAGCATACACCATTACATACAGGAACACCATCCTACAGGTACGGTGGACATACTTATGCCAGGGGCATGAATATTAGTAAAACTAGGGATATAATTAGGGAGTGGTAAGCTTTGAGTATTGATTATCTTTGTTTTTAAAGTAATTCACTTCAGCTTGAAAAATTCCTGAGAATGTGACAATTGGATCTCACAATCCACCCCAGGTACAAGGCTACCCCAGCACTCAGTGAGTGGGGACGGGTGGGCTCTTCCTCTCCCGCAGGGTGTAAGTACGCATTGTAGCCCCAATTTCCGCTGGCAGCCACGATAACCAGGCTGAGCCCAATGGCAAGGAAGGCAAAACAGAGAGAAAGCCTGAGTCCTTGATGCCATTCTTCAGTTAGTGATCAAACCGTGCCCAGACCCACCCCAACCCTCATCCTCCGCTGGTGACAAGTTCCTCGTGCCCTAAATTCAAGCCAGCTGGTGTCACGGTTTTATGACATTTGTAACCGAGATCACCCCAACCAATATCATACATTTATTTGGGGGTTTTGAGGGGTTTTTTTAAGGAAAACAATGGCTTAATAAAAGGTATCATCTCTAAGCCTAGAGGTTTTGGCCTTTGAAGTCGGGGAGAGTATTTTCAGAACCTTTCAGAACCCAGGAGAGAGACTTGGCTCATTTCATCCACTCGACGAGGATGCTTCCCTTCGATTCTGTTCCCTGCCACCCTGCTTATGCCAAGCTTCCCTTCAAAACTCAGTCCATGCAGCTCCGTGTCTTTGAGGACTTCTCTGAATTCCCCCTGCCAGTCCCTCAGACAAATTAGATTCCTTCCCTTAATGCCCTGGTGTATATAATTGCATATCATGCTGCATTTTTTGTACACGTCTGCAAGACTCCCAGCTTCCCAGAGGCTAGCTAGGCTATCATAACACTTTCTCTGAATCTTTAGTGCCCGGCACATAGAAAGTGCTCAATAAGGGTGTGAAGGGCTGAACTATGTCCCCTCGAAGTTCATATGTTGAGGAGACCTTCGCCCCCAATGTGACTGACTGCCTTTGGAGATAGGGCTTGCTAAGTGGTAATTAAGGTTCATTGAGGTCCTAGAGCAGGTCCCTAATCCAAAAGGACTGGGATCCTTTTAAGAAGAGGAAGAGACAGCAGGGATGCGCACGGAGGACAGACCGCGGGAGGGCGCAGCCAGAAGGCGGCCGTGCGCACGGAGGGCAGACCGCGGGAGGGCACAGCCAGAAGGCGGACGTGCGCACGGAGGGCAGACCGCGGGAGGGCACAGCCAGAAGGCGGCCGTGCGCACGGAGGGCAGACCGCGGGAGGGCACAGCCAGAAGGCGGCCGTGCGCACACGGAGGACAGACCGCGGGAGGGCACAGCCAGAAGGCGGCCGTGCGCACACGGAGGACAGACCGCGGGAGGGCACAGCCAGAAGGCGGCCGTGCACACACGGAGGACAGACCGCGGGAGGGCACAGCCAGAAGGCGGACGTGCGCACGGAGTGCAGACCGCGGGAGGGCGCAGCCAGAAGGCGGCCGTGCGCACGGAGGACAGACCGCGGGAGGGCGCAGCCAGAAGGCGGCCGTGTGCACGGAGGACAGACCGCGGGAGGGCGCAGCCAGAAGGCGGCCGTCTGCGGGCCAAGGAGAGGCCTCGGGAGGAACCAAACTTGTGGACACTTGGTCTTGGACTTCTAGCTCCTAGAACCCTGAGAAAACAAATTCCTGTTCCTTAGGCCGCCCAGTTTGTGGTATTTGGTAATGACAGACCAAGCAAACTAGTACAAAAAGAGAGTTGGATGAAGGAAAGAGTGTCCTTAAAGGAAGATAGTTCCCTCTATATATTAAACTACTGCTCTTAAGTACTTGTCTTCACAGCCCCAAAAGTATAGTTTCACCAAAGGACTAACAAGTTAATTTTTTTTTTATTTAAAAAGGAAAACAGCATATTTCTCTGCTATGGAAACTATAAAGGTAGTTTCTGATTTTTTCCCTCATTTAATAATAAATTTTTAATTTCTGATTTTGTTTCTCTTTTTTAGGTTTGTTTTACAGAGAGAATGATGAACCCAGTGAAGACCTGGGAACTAGACACAAAAAGGAAATACAACCAAAGAAAGGGGTCGTTTTCACGTTCCAAAACAGCGCCGCTGTTTTTGTTGACGCATATGGAAAAAATCAGGCCCAATTAGACACTGTGACTTGGCGCTGAGGTTGCAGGCTCACCGCAGGCCTTTGCTCTCTCTCCGCAGATACACCGTCACAGTCCACTGGAGCCCACACCCCTGGTCACCGGCAAGGCCATCCCTAGGAGAGGTGGACCTGGCCAGAGGTGTCTCCATCACCGGCGGGGTGCATTTCGAGTGAAAACAGTTTCCTGTCCGCTGACTCTAAGGAAGAGGAACCCAGCTTGGTCAAGGCAGCACCGACTTAGGCTCCCAGGGAGAAAGTCACACGCTGCTTTCCAATAAATGGGTGAGGGCGCTCTTGTCTCAGCACCCTTTCTGGCTCTGGAGAACCCTCACAATCAGAGCTTTGCTGATAACTCTTCACACGGATTTTAGGCTGATAATCATCAACCCTCTTTTCTAATCCTCTGGTCAACATCAGGGATGTGCTGAATTTTTAAAAATAGTGATCATCAGGTTGTTTGAAGGCCCGGTACTGGGCATGCTCTCTGCTAACTCACTGGATGACTTGGGCAAATTTCTGTCCCACTAAGAACCTCCGTCTCCTCTTCTGTGAAACAAAGGGGTTGGGCTTACATGGTCTCCAAGGTCCTTTCCAGCTGGAACCATCTCCAGTGCTGCCCCCTATAGTAGCCACCAGCCACATGTACTGTTTACATTTATTCAAGAACACTAAAAATGCAGTTCCTCAATCTCACCAGTCACAGTTCCAGGGCTCTCTCAGGCACATGTGGCCAGTGGCGGTCACAATGGACAGCACAGCTAAAGCGTATTTCTGTCATTGCAGAAAGATCTGTTGGACAGCTCAGGTCTAATGATCTCCTTTCATTATCATTATAGATAATTCCACAACTGAATCTGACAGTTAAATAGCACTTTTGTGTTTGTAGTGTATTTTAATATAACATTACATTTAGCCACTCCAAATAGGTAAGAAAGTTACCTTATATGTATTGACTTTCTCAGAGGAGGATGCCCACTGAAAGGTGCAGTGAGCTGCTGTAGGGTCATGCCGACAATGACCAATGTAATATCCAAACCTAGTGCTCTCTCTTACACGCAGCACTAAACCACAGGAAGACCACGTGCGTGGTGACCACTGGCCAAAGCCGCTCCAACACACAGCAGCACAGGAACTAAGCCCTGGTTATTAAGAGCTAGTCTATAAAGACCCTGTGCCTTAGTTTAGATTTTAACTTGGCTCAGCCTGGCTGTGTGATCACGGACAAGTTACTGTTACTTATTGTCTCTGGGCTGTTTCCCCAGTATCTGTCAAATGGAATGGCAGCAGTATCCACTGCTGATGAAAATAATAGGAGCAGATACAAATAGTGCTTAGCTCAGGAAGTCAGGCACAGAGCGATGGCTCACTGCAAGTTAACTACTACGCTGAGTAACCTTATCACCCCCTTGATTCCTCCTCGGGCCTTTGCACTTCCTCTCTGCCCGGAAGGGATGCACAGACAGCCCTTGCAGACGACTAACTGCCCGTTTGCCTAAGGAAAGATGCTGCTCTTACACATGGGCAGCTCTCTCTCTCTGAGACCTACTGAATAATTTGGCTTCGTTACCTCCTGTGGTGTGAGCTCCCCGGATTAATTATAAATTGTTCAGGAAGAGCTCTCTCGAAGGGGTTGGATTAACCGGCCTGGGCAGCATGCCATGAGCAAATGGCTTTCCCCTATAATTTTTCCAAACCTTTTTGGTGCCGGGAACCCCTGAGGAAAGCCTGGCCCATGGAAGGTGTCACCAGTGCATGGGGGGGATGGGTGAAGGGGTTGCGAGGGGGGGGGCACCTTCAAGCCTCCTGCAGGGCTTTCTCCCCGGAGCAGGGCACAGCGGCCTGGCTGAGAGGCTGGCTCTGCCCCCACTGCGTTTGTCTCCTGGAAAAGGCACAGCAGACACGCGTCCCCCCACCGGTGATGGATTTTCCTTTCCTGCCTCAAAGAACAATATTTACACCGACGGAGCCACAGAGTGTGGGGGGCCGGGCTACAAAGCACAGCTCCACGGGGCGGGGGGTGGGGTGGAAGGGGACACAGGCCTGACTCCGCGGGTGTTTCTTCCAGCCCGCCTTTCCTCCCCTGGGGCCCGGCCTGGGCCTGAAGAATCAGGAAAGGTTCTTCTGGCCACACCTCATTTCTCCAGGAGCCGGGACCGGAACTACATTCGCCCCTTGGCATCTCCTGGGGCAGAAAAGTGCGGTGCTGCCACTCCTGGATGCACCGGGCGCGGTGTGAGCCACGGACAGCGCCGGTCTGTGGAGTCCAGCTGCTCCGCACCGCCCAGCAACCAGAGCCACGTGCGCACGCGCAGGGGAGGCACTCACTTCATTCATTCGTTACTTCATTCATTCATTCATTCATTCATTCATTCATTCCTGCAACACTGTCACTGAGTTTCTGGCCTGGGGCTTGATTCCCACACAAGTGAAATCTAGTTCCTCTTGCAAGAACCTCAGAGACCAGTGGGGGAGGGGGAAAGGGTAAAAGAAAAAGAAGTAGGTGACGTTCAAGTTCGTGTTAAAACAGAGTCAAGAGCGAAGGGCGGGTGTCTGCAGGAGGAGATGGCTGGGCGCTGGGTGTCAGCGGCTCAGGGGGCATCTGGAGGAGCTGGGTGGGGGCGGGGTGCCAGGGGAGAGATCTCCGTGCAGCCTGGTGGACGGCGGCACTCTGAGAGCCGTGAAAGGCCCTTGGGGGGGTTGGGGAGAGGTATGATAGGCTCGCTCTGGCTGTTCTGCTGATAACAGACTGTTGAGGGCGGGGAAAGAGTGGAAGCCAGATCAGTTGGGGGCAGGGGCTCTCAGAATAATTCAAGTGACAGGTGTCAAGCCAGACCCCTGGCAGTACCTGCGAACAGTAGACATACAGTCAGTGTTAAAGGAAGGGCCGAGCGGGCATCATCCTTCCACGTGTAACAGTCTTTAGTCATCAACTGACCCGACCGCGTCGTCTCCCTCCTTCAACAGGCGTCAGCGTTCTGAGGACTGCCCTCAAGTGATAGTGACAGTCTCTGTCTTCTCATTCCCTGCTCGAGTTTTCTTCCAAGTCTTCAAATAACCACTAGGGTCACCAGGGAACCCTGCATAGTACCCTCTCTGGATCTAAGTGTTCTGCAGAGTGCCTGCTTCATCCCTGAGGTGCTAGGAACCCCCACCCCTTCCTTGAAATCCAGAGGATGCCGATTTGGAGAATAATACTGGGTGAAGTCAAACCTGAGCATTAGGGAACCCCCAAACATCCCACAGACCCAAGCATTGCTCTGAGGATTCAGTACAAGAGATGTGGATGACAGATATCTAAACACCGTGGGACTACAATAGAGCCTATTCTTCCCTGAGTTCTTGGGAGGGACCCCAGCAGCCCGACAGAAGACCCGCCTTTGTTTCGTCTCTCTCCCTGATGTGGGGAACAGTGTCCTTCAAAGGAAGCATTTAGAGGAGAATGTCTACACAGGCCTGATCCCTTTCTTTGAAAACATAATGACACTCAAGAGTGACAGCAGTAAAAGTCACCAGCATCATTAGGCAGAATCTCGACAAATTAAAATCGCTTACATCAGGGTAAGACTAGGTCAGCTGCCTCGAAGGGAGCCAGCATGCCGGGCTTTGCCGACTTTCAAAGGCAAATATTATCAGAGCGTGGATAGCCAACCCCTGATAAGACCGTCCTTGTCTAGAAAGCCACAAACTATGGTGCCGCCCGTCTCCAAGACCTCCTTCGTTACAACATTCCACAAGGACAACAATTACCCTGAAAATGTTGATAGGACTGATCCTCCAAAATGTCTAGGTCTGTCCCACCAAGTACAGGCTACCTCTGCTCGTGACATGGAAGGCGGCAGTGGTGTGTGTGTGTGTGTGTGTGTGTGTGTGTGTGTGTGTGTGTGTGTGTGAATGCACAGCCCACAACTGCAAGGTGTCTCGTGAGAAAAGTTGCATTCAAATCACCAAGCAAACCCAAGACAGTCTGATGCCCTGAAGGGGGGGAAATACTAAAAGCAAAATAGAGCCACTCTGTCTCAGGCCAAGGGACAGCCTGAGAGATCCCGTAGCCTGAAAACAAATAACAGGAAAAATCTGTCACATGTGTGGTCGTGACATAAATCATGAACAGAAACACAATTGTAAGGCTCCCAAGGAGCGGGAGGAGCAGTTGCTTGAGTACAAATCTTGATAACTCCTGACGACAATTTCCACTGTCGACAGGCAGGCGAGTTGGTGACCACGTTTATTTTAGGATGGCAAGAGTGACTCGGCCTGGGAAGCCACGGTGTGTTCCTTTTTCCGTTCCAGTGAAAATAAAGTAAATATTCGCCTTAGAGAAACTGGGAGTCGCATCTTTCTGAAAGCAGAGAGCAGTCCAGACCTCAGCTGCCGGTGAGAAAAGGCAGGACCCAGCCTGGAGGGCAGATGATGGCTCACGTGGCCCAGGTGGGTCCAAGCCTCCCCTCTCATCCCTTGTCCTGCCCTCCCTGTTCCCAAGGGGGAAGTCTTTCGATTTGTCTGGTTTGTGCTTTGTGACCTGGGCCCCGTTTCTCCTAACAGGATGAAGGAACAGCTGGTGGGTAAAGGCACAGTCCTTAACACTCAGGTTGTGGGATTGAAGGTCAAACTGCAACCCCACGCCACCTGACTTCTTTGTTGGTGAATCTCAGGGAAGTGGCTTCACAGCTCTGTGCTCACTTCCCTTCTCGGTGGATCGGAAATAAACCTAAAGCAGTCTAGATCAAATTAGATCAGGCCCTGGCCGGTTGGCTCAGCGGTAGAGCCTGGCGTGTGGGGCTCCCGGGTTTGATTCCTGGCCAGGGCACATAGGAGAGGTGCCCATTTGCTTCTCCACCCCCCCCCCTCCTTCCTCTCTGTCTCTCTCTTCCCCTCCCGCAGCTAAGGCTCCATTGGAGCAAAGATGGCCCAGGCTCTGGGGATGGCTCCTTGGCCTCTGCCCCAGGTGCTGGAGTGGCTCTGGTCGCGGCAGAGCGACGCCCCGGAGGGGCAGAGCATCGCCCCCTGGTGGGCAGAGCGTCGCCCCTGCGTGCCGGGTGGATCCCGATCGGGCGCATGCGGGGGTCTGTCTGACTGTCTCTCCCCGTTTCCAGCTTCAGAAAAGTACAAAAAAAAAAAAAATTAGATCATCCATGAAAACCACATAGCCTGCCGGCAACATCTGCAGAAGGGACAGAAGAACAGGCGGGAGGGGAAGGGGCTGTGTGACGCACATCACGGAAGCCTCACACCCCTCGCCCCTGGGTTGACCTCACGCGGATGACAGCAACACTCCGGCAGCAGCCCATTGCCATCAGAAAGAAAAACATCTTTTATATTTTTAAAATGAACAAGGGAAAAAATCATCAAGGTGAGTAGCAGTCAAGATGGTCAGTTAAACACAACCACCAAAATAGAGGCAAGTGACCCAAACGGGCCTGGGGAGGAGGCAGAAAGATCTAGAAAAGGCTAATAATGTGCAGCTTCTGAGTGTGGCCACGCCTTTCCTAGATGGTGAGGAATCTCTTTGGGCCACTGCAGGGAATTCAAGGTAGAGGATGCAGGAGCTGGTCTTCCTGAGAAATGAGGGTCCCAGAATGGAAAGGAAAGGGTCAGCTACTCGCTCGTGTGATGTCACGTGACTCTCGAATATTGTTTAAATCCTAACGGCCCAATGAAATAAGTACACAGCCCCATTTCACAGATAAGGAGATTGAGGCTCAGGGAGGGGCCAAAAGCCATGCCACGGGTTAAGTAAATAAACTGAGTTTACATCCATCTTTGTCTGACCTTCAAGCCGGTGTCGCCAAGCCTCAGAGGTCACCAGCCACACACCTGGAAAGAGATACCAACTGATTTCCTCTGCCCACACACAGCCAGCCTTGCATTGCCAGCCCCCAGAATGATGGTGCCGGGAGCTTCCTCTTTCCCCCACCGGGTCCTCCCTACTTCCGCAGTGCAGCTGCCCGCGGGCATGTCTCTGAGAGGCAATTTGAGGTTTCCATGTTCCATTAAGTCAAGCTGCCGGGCAGGAAGGGAAAGACAGTGTTAACAATGTATCTCGCTTTTCACCTAACTTGTACCAACACACGCAGGGATGTCGAGGGTGAAGTCTGACCTGTCAGCCTCTCCGTGGGGTAAATCTTGTCCCGGACTAGGGGCGGGGTAGCCCCCCAGTGAAGGTACTTGTTCTTGGCTGCATGACTGACAAAACACCATACCTCCTCTTCTCAGTCTATGGTTCTGAGAGGATCTGGCATGGCATGAACATGGCTGATGACCCCCCTTCCAAGCGTAAGAGTTTCTTGCCATTCTTTACGCCCCAGGAGCCTGGCTCTGAGGCTATGAAGCGACAGGGCCACCCCTCCATCTGCCTGGGAATAGAAGCTGCATTTTATCAGCTGTCCACCACCGTGGATTCTCCCTCCTCTCTATTTACAAAATGGAAACAGATGACTTCAATCAAACATAAGCCCCCCGAATTATGGCTTCCTTTATACCTTGTGGTCCAGGAGTTTATACATAATTGGCACGTGATTTTCTCCAGCGGTTTCAAGTCGTTCCCAAACGTTAAAAAAGGAACCTTTCAGTTTTGGAAGGGGATGGTTTTGTTTCAAACCAATCCATCATGCCTTCCAAAATGCTGCGAGGGTGGGTCGTCTGAATGAAACCAGGATAGCGGCCGGCGGGGCACAGCCTCTGTTGCGTTCACGGGGGGCGAGGGGGGCAGGCAGTGGGTCAGCGCGGACTGAGGCACAGAGAACTCCTTTCGGCAGTGGTGGTGGGTTCTAGGGAATGGGGCTGTCACAGTCGAGGTGGAAAGCTCTGACTGCCACACTCGGCACTCCGTTCTCTGTTATTGGACCATGAGATACAGAAGGAAGCCCCTCCCCCCCCCCCCTTTCAGGTCCATGTTCAGCCAGCACCAAAAGCCTCCACCTTTCACAGACCACGGATCAAAAACACCCTCAGCCAGCAAAGCCCAATTTACATAATTGGCTGGCAGCAACAACCAACAGTCACCGTGCAGCTATGTTTACCCAGATCCTCTAATGAACGTCAGCATCGAAAACAAGGCAAGACCACTTTTACACTTGGCTTTAAAAAGAGCTGGGTTTGGAGCCGGAGAGGTTTTCCTAAATTACTGTTAACAAAGTCAACAGGTTAATATGTTTTTCAAGCCTTCATCCAAATGGGGCACCTAGATAATGACCCCTATTACTCTAAGGTAAACAAAAGGGCGATTGTGCTCACCCCGGGATTAGGAGGCGTCCTGAAAGCGCTTTCATATTTATTTTCCACAATTTAGCAAGCCCACAAGGGAAATGTTCGAGTTCGTTAGGGAGGACTGCTTACATGTTGTGGAAACAACAGTGCGCTGCAGGTTGCACCGGCACTGCAGGCTCCTTGAGGAATGTCCGGAGATCAGAGGCCTCGGCCGTTCAGCCTGCACGCTCTCCTCAGGCGCGCTGGATGCGAATCTGGGGCGTGGGAGCCATCACGCAGCGAGGGAGAGGCCCTGGGTTCCGCTGGGGGCCAAACCCAGCCATCAAGAAAGTCTGGCTTGACTGTGAACCAAACAGTCTTCCAAGCTCAGGAAACCCGACAGTGACTCTGTGGGGTGCTGCGCTGAGTTTGGCTCCGCTTTGATCCCCCTCCCAGATGAGTGGGAGCCAGGAGCTCTGGTCCACAGAGGACAGTAACCTGGCAGGAGCACGGAACGGTGGGAGCCAAAGATCCCTGGAGAACTTTGTGGGGATATCACTGAAACCGAAGCCTGGTCCATCAACCCAACAAGGACCAGGAGGAAAGGGCCCCCTGGAGGCACAGTGATGGGCTGGGCGCCGTAAGTAGGGGATTCTGGCTGAACTGACTCATAAGACCCATCCTGCTCTCCCCACCTGCCCTGCCTGACCCTCTGTGCTCCCTTTATACTCTGGGCATCTGTCTACCATCACCTGAAATTATATTACAGCATCGTTATCCATGCGTGTGCCCGCCTCCCACACCAGCTCAGGACAGAACACTGAGCACGAAGCACACACAAGCGGCAGAGGGCCGAGAGGAGCGCGCTCCGTCTACCCACAGGTGGCCGCGCGCTGTTCGCACTCAACCCAGAAAGACAAGCAAGGGAGTGGGTTCCCCGGCTCACCTGCCTTGCATACAGATTCAGCCTTGTTTGCTCACTCTCTTCTCAGAGCAAAATGGCCACACAGCCACACCTAAGTGACAAAAAAAAAAATCCCCTTTGTGGATGGAAACCAAGCCCCGGTGCTGAGGGGGCTCGAGGCAGGCGCGAGGGAACAGGAAGCTCGCTGCAGCAGAGACGCAGCGTCTCTCCGGACAAGAACGCCCCCCGCGTCTCCATGGAAACACATCGGAGGGGCACATCGCATCGTGAGACTCCCAGCACTATTATCCGGTTTTTGGAAGAAAAGGTATTTGCAAGTGGAATAAGTTTGAGAAATGCCACACAGTGGTCCATTAGAACCTCTGAGAAGTCCTGCAGTTGTTGTTGTTTTTTGTTTTGTTTTGTTTTTTCATTTTTTCTGAAGCTGGAAACAGGGAGAGACAGTCAGACAGACTCCCGCATGCGCCCGACCGGGATCCACCCGGCACGCCCACCAGGGGCGACGCTCTGCCCACCAGGGGGCGATGCTCTGCCCCTCCGGGGGGGTCACTCTGCGGCGACCAGAGCCACTCTAGCGCCTGGGGCAGAGGCCAAGGAGCCATCCCCAGCGCCCGGGCCATCTTTGCTCCAATGGAGCCTTGGCTGCGGGAGGGGAAGAGAGAGACAGAGAGGAAAGCGCGACGGAGGGGTGGAGAAGCAAATGGGCGCTTCTCCTGTGTGCCCTGGCCGGGATTCAAACCCGGGTCCTCTGCACGCTAGGCCGACGCTCTACCGCTGAGCCAACCGGCCAGGGCAGTTGTTGTTGTTTTTTAAATATAGTATCTGAATGTGATCTTACACCTGAAACAAACACAAAATACTATTGAGCGAAAATTGTAATTGAAAAGTAAAATTGAAACAATTTTAAGTGAAGAAATGTCTTTGGTCTAACATTCTCAAAATGCATTTGATCATAGCCCCTTCTTCCCCGCCTCCTTTTCCCACAACCCCCCCCCCCCCCCTGCCCAGTGTTCCCATCCACCGAAGACCCAAAAGACCCACTTTAGGAAATGCTGGTATAACGGAGGTGGATTGAAGCTACAGCTCCACGCAGACCCTGAGGGGACTGCCTGCTCCGCCACGTCCAGCAATGGGGGCCACCCCTTTGAAGTCTCAGAGCCTATGTTTCCTTACTTCTGGGAAATGGAGCAGTACGATCTACCCTGTAGGTTGTTGTGAGGATTAAAAGAGGTATCGTAAGTAAACCACTTGGCCCTCACTAGGTACTTAGTAGTTGCTGATTCACTTTCTTTCCATAGTATCGCCTTCTTTTTTACCCTACAGCCTTGTCTATATGGCGTACAACATCTGGCAATAAAGAAAATGGCAGCTGCGTGGTTACTTGCTTTCTAGACACCAAATATTTCTACATCTTTTTAACTAAATCAACCTAAAGCAACAGCACTGCAGACATACCAGCAGCCCTCCTGTTCGAACTGACGAGTCGCTATTTCCAGATAACGACTCCTTTGACCACGGATATCAGAGGACCACCCCCCAGACAATGAAGCTGACTATCCTGGCGTCCGCCAAGCGCTCAGTTATAAAGATGCCCCCAACTCGAGGCCCCGGGGCCACCAGGGTACTATTCAGAACCCACAGCAGACACAACCTTCGTCTTGTTTCTCCACCTTTGAATAAAAATATGTCTGATGCTTCACCTACAATGAAAATATCTTACCAGTTGTAAAAAACAAAAGTGATAACACACTTCGTAGGCAATGCAAAAACCATGAGATAATTGGGCTTCTCAGTTCACCGCTGTCACACCCCCGCCCGCCACCCCCCTCCCCCCGGGGTGTTATAATGTACGCCTTGTTGTGTGTCGGCTCCCCAAAATATTATTCATAGGAGGTTTGCAATAACAGAGCATTGCCATAATAAATACTGGCCACAAGAGTCGTCTATCGAACGGAAGCCTGCGAACCTTGCTCATAGTTCCTGCCCTTGGTTCAAGATTGAATTTCACATTTTTAATCAAAGATTCTAAATCCTAAGAACTCTAAACCTTGAAACTGATACCCTTTTATTTCTTTTTGGGGAAAGAAAAACTAGATCGGGACTGTCAGAAGGAGCGATCCTAATGACATGAAGCCCATCAGAGGACGTGGAAGAAAGAGGTTTCCTTCAGTTCAGCCGTCACGGAAAGGTCGGCGTGTCTTATCAACCCCAAAGCCCCAAAGCCAATGTCCTGGGCCAGGCGAGCCAACACTGTTTTAAGAAAAAATAAAGACACAATAGGCTTCTTAGGAAATTCACAATTCAGACTGTTATTTAAGCCCACAGCTTGGACCAGTAAGAAATGGGGAATTCAGGACGGTGGGCGGCAAATGAAAGAAGAAATTATTTATATGAAAGATCAAATCCCGTGGAAAAAAAAAGAACTCTAAAGAAACCAGGTTGTTTAATTATTTTACCCCGTTACCCTACCAAATAGTCCTCCAAGGAAGTAGGTCAGGATTTAGACCTTAGAAATTTAATTATTCTACATAATGTTTTTGGAGGGGTCATGGGTTAGAATGCAATTAGACCTTCAGCTTTGATTGAAAAGGGAGCTTACTTTTTAAAAATCCCTATGTAAAGAAGTAGGGGTAATTTCTGTTAATGGGGGGGGGAGTCACTGTCTGGAAGTCTCTCAGATCATTTAAAATGGATAGTGCTGCAGAATTAAACCTGTACTTAAGCCATGTGGAGATACTGATCATAATAAAGTCACTGGCTTCCGAAAGTTAACTGGAGTGTCACGTGCCTTAACCCTTACAAAAATATTCAGAAAGGGTTTGCGTGAACTCTCCTGTCTCTGGGAAGACGGTATCGGGACCACGAGAGAATGAATCACAGTCCCTGAGTCCCTAATTCTTCACCCTCCCTTGCCCTGTCCTGGGCCAAGTGCACTTCCTACCCTTGCATCAGTAAAAGTTTAATCAGAGACGTAGACTCAGGAGGGGAATTCTGGATTTATTACAGGGATCGGCTCTTATGCAATCTTGGGAGTGGGTGAGGCAGCCCGAGTCAGGGTGTTGTGCGAGCGTCCGGTCTAGGCCCGAGGCCAGCTGAGCCAGCACACGGGGAGGAAAGCTGGACGTGACATGGAGGAGAGAGCCCTTAGCCCCCTGGAGCCCAAAGGATGACCAGTTCCCACGTGGGTGTCTCGGCTTCCAAGCCCCCGATTTTCCTGTAGATCAACAACTGCTGGTGCATTTCTCCGTCCCGGGAACTGCCCATGAACCTGGCCCATGATCCGACAAGCCGAAGAACAGGAGCCACTCTGCACAGCAGCAGGTCAGCCAGCAGCGGCTCAACCGTGATTTGTGACCGTCGTAGACATGACGGTGGCTCCACTTCCACCTTCCAAACCGCTTGCATGTTTTCCCTGTGGCCATCCTTACCCCAGAGCCATGCAAGGACAGGCCTCTGGAGACCCACAGGCCCAGCGCGGCTAAGCCAACGCCCCGCCCCGGACTTTGAGGACAGCCGCGTGACTGGCCTTGGCCAGAGGTGTGTGGACAGAAGTGAGCATGCCAGTTCTCTATCCAGAGCCTGAGACCTTCCTTCCCGCCCGACCACTTGCACCGTCTTGAGCAGGACTGACGAGATAGCAGGGAAGCCCAGCGCCACCCCAGCGGTCACAGCCTGAGGCAGAAGACCCCAAGCCAAACCCCCCAGCTGGACAAGTGGAACCACAGCCGACCTGCAAACATGGGAGCGACAAGAGATGATTGCGGAAGCCCCTGGGTTTGGGGAAGAGACCGATACAGACCCAGCACTCTTTTGATGATCAAGGACTCATCTCCCCACCCATTTCCCTCATGATCCCGGGCTCCCACAGTGGGCCAGGCCCCTGCCGCCCAGAACTACACGACCATGATGGACTGGTGAAACTCCCCAACTGGAGTCCAGCCCGCTTGTCTCATTTCAGGACATCCCCTTTTTAAAAACAGTTGGAAACCGCTTCAACTCAACATTAAATCCCAACCATGACGGGGTAGGGTCTTTGACCAAGGGCACCATCAATCCTTGCCTCGAAGACCTCTACCTCCGCGCCTCTCAAGGTCACACCGAGGAACTCTGTGTAGACTCAATAAACGCTTACGAGATAAGTATACACACACACACACACACACACACACACGTGCACACACATGCACACACACAAAAGACTCTCGCTTTTGAATTAATTTCTCTTTTGTGTGTGTGTGAATTAATTTCTCTTTTTAGGCATGCCTCTCCGTTCTTTGATCTAGTTTAAAAGCCTGAAAGCGGGGATTTGTCCCCAGATGAGAGAGCAAAATGAAGCCACCCCTGGTGGGGCGGGAGCTGCCAGCTGCTTGGTGGTGGTTTCGACTCGAAGCGGACGACCACCCAGGCCAGAGGGAAGAGCGTGATGTGAAGGGTGTCGGGTTTTGCCGTGGACCGGCGGCGGGCAGAGCTGAGGTTAGCCAGTCTGGTCTTTAAGAAAGGGGCTTCGCTGACCCGGGAAGGCCTTCTGTTTTTAACTACGAAAGCCCTGAGTATGAAGGAAATCACACACCAGCCATGAAGACACAGCGGCGGGTTGGGTTTTCCTGCCCACTGGGCTCTTCCTCACACAAGTAGCACCAGCTACCACTGCCTGCACCGAGTCGAAGGCTCTGCCGTGGTAAGATTTTGCGAGCAAGCTCGAGCAAGCATATTTGCGACAAACAGTCCCTGGTTTTTCTGCGGGCCAGGGTCCAGGGGAGCCCAGATGGGGGTTCTGCCTCCATGAGGACGGCAGCTGAGCGTGGGCCCGGGGATGGAGTTAGGTCCGGGGATAACCCACGCAGGGCTGAACACGGCCCACAGCCAGGCAAAGGGACAGGGTTCAAGGTGAGAATGTCCGGCATTTAAATCCCTCTTGTTGAGACGGTAGCATCTGAGCAAATCACCTGGCAGCTCGCAGGCTCCACTTCCTGTCTGCAGAAGGAGAATAATCCTGGCTCCTACTTGGCAGATGCTGGTGGGATTAAGTGAGAAAATGATGTAAAGCCGTGAGCACTGCATCCGACACACAGTAGCACATCCTGGACACGGCATCTAAGTGAGTGCTGAGAACCGTGTTACCAACGCCGGATGTTGGACACGGTGAATGGGCCACAGGGGACCAGGGTGGGGCTGTTAACCGAGGCCGGGGAGCTTGCAACCGGATTTTCATAGGAGATCATGTTTGAGCAGGAGCTCCCAGATTCAGTGGAATTGCAACGGCAGATGAGGAGGGAGGGCTTCCCGGGATAGAGGAGGAGAATGACGGGGGCCACTGAGGCAGGTGGGCCCAGGTGGTGGGGGGCATGGTGCCCACAGTGAGGGGCACTCAGGGCAAGGGCCATCCCCAGTGACATGACCTCCTTTTCTGATATCTTCATAATTAGAGAAAAGCCCATCTGGGGTAGCTAAGAAGCAGGTGGCCCCCGAGTCCTCTCCTCCAGAGCATCTCGGATCCTGTGTGGTGAATGACGCTGTCCCGCGTGGGACCCACCTTTCCCACCAGACCCTGGCCGGACGAGCCCGGTGGCCAGGCTGTTCCCAGAGCCCCTTCAGGTAGAAGAAAATATTTTTCCACTGGGAGTCTACTCAACGTCATGTCTAATTTAATCCGAAATACATTTCCACAGAAAAAGGAGTCAAACGAGTAAACCTCTCCCGTGTCCCCGACTTCCTGTTTCCCTAGCCCTTCACCCACATCTCCGTTCCGTCATGTTGTGTGTGCGTGCGAGGGAAGCAGATGTGAACAGGGGAGCGAGGAGGGGGACACGGCCGCTCGCTCGTTTGTTTTCCATCCTTGGCTTAGCTCTCTTTCTCTCTGACCTGCCCTGGGACAGGACAGATGGGACGGTGTCAAGGGGAGACCCACTTCTTATCTATCTTAGAAGCATAAATTACCCGCAATCATCAGAATACCATCTGATCCAAGTAAGCACCTCCGCCTTCCCTGTAAACATGTCGGTTTCCTCAGCCGCTCATTTCGGTTCTAACAGGGTGGCTGGCAGGAGGACAGGACGTCAGGGGGCAGTTCAGCTTTGCCGCAGAGATAAGCTGCCTCCCCCGCCCCCTCTGTCTCTGTCTCCCTGCTCTTCCCTGTGGGAGACCTGAAGTGACTCCCCACAGAGTCAGATGAGGGGAAGAGCCCTGGTTGGGGACCTGGCTTAGCACCGGCTGGTCACAGCATTCCCGTGGGGAACCAAACTCTCACACCCCCTAGACTCGCAGGTCCTGTCTGTCGCGTAAGGGGATTGAAAAGATTCTCCCGCAAGGTCCCTTCCCATCTTCTCCGTGACGATGTCAAGAGTCCAACTGAGTTTTATCTTGTGCTTTGAATCAGTTTGATCGCAAAATATTTTTATTTAGATTTAATTTAATCATTTTTAGAGAGACAGGGAGAGAGAGAGAAGGAGGGAGGAGCAGAAAGCATCAACACCCCTATGTGCCTGGACCAGGCAAGCCGAAGCTTTTGAACCGGCGACCTCAGCATTCCAGGTCGACGCGCTATCCACTGCGCCACCACAGGTCAGGCTTGATCTGAAAATATTTATTGAGACCTCCTGTGTTGTATTAGCACCGTGCTACTCAGAGTGTGGCCATGGACCCAGGCTGGTTGGCAAACTCTTACTGGTCCACAATGAGAAAAGCAGGCGAGTTGAGAGGAAGCAGCAGAAACTTCCTGGCGGTCTGACGCGGCTGCAAACACTCACGCGCGTGACCAGTGGCTTCCCTGGGCTGCACTCAAGCGATGAGTTACACGTGTCACGAACTGTGTCCCAGCATGTGTCGTAAGACCGCATAGGAAATGGAAGTAAGAGACAAAGCTCCAGCCCGGGAATCAAGGCCAGCCTCAGTAGTCCTAAGTCAGGGGTCCCCAAACTTTTTACACAGGGGTCCAGTTCTCTGTCCCTCAGACCGTTGGAGGGCCGGAGTATAAAAAAAAACTATGAACAAATCCCTATGCACACTGCACATATCTTATTTTTAAGTAAACAAACAAAACAGGAACAAATACAATATTTAAAATAAAGAACAAGTAAATTTAAATCAACAAACTGACCAGTATTTCAATGGAAACTATGCTCCTCTCACTGACCACCAATGAAACAGGTGCCCCTTCCAGAAGTGCGGTGGGGGCCGGATAAATGGCCTCAGAGGGCCGCATGTGGCCCGCGGGTCGTAGTTTGGGGACCCCTGTCCTAAGTCATGCTGCTAGTTTGTACCCAGATAGGATATGGACAGTTTAGGGGTCCAGTAGCCCGTAACCCCGAGCAAACCATCAGACAAATTCCAACAATGAGACAGTCTGCAAAATACTTGTTCAATACTTCACAATACTGTCAAGGTCATCAAGACTAAGGCAAGTCTGAAAACCTGTCACAGCCAAAGGGGGATAAGGAGACAATGTGATTAAATGTAACTGTAGTACCCTCGAGGGGAGAGGAGAACAGATCAAGGACATTAGGTAAAAAACAAACAAACCAACAACTAAGAAAATCTAAATAGCCATGGACTTTTTTTTTTCAACTAATCTTTACTACAGACAATTTAAGAATTGTTCTAATGTACATTTATTTATTTCATCCTCACAAAAGCCTGCAGATATACGGAGCACAGGCCTATGGCTGCCGACCTGTGGAGGTGCTGGCTGGGGACATGATGCCGTCTGCCGAGCTCTGGAAGAAGAAGGTTGGAGACACCGCTCTTGTCTTTCCTCTCTCTTACTCTTATCTACTTGGTTTTCCAAGGAGATAGGCCTTTATCTAAGTTTAAGATAGCCCCTTGTTTAAAAACACGCTGGATGTCAGAAGATTAGAAGGTATATACAAAAATAAAGAAACCGATTCCTTTAAACAGCAATTGCCAATCATTTTCCGATCTAGAATGCGCAATTGCAAGCCTTTGGTTTTTTGTTCTGGTTTGGTTTGTTTGTTTGTTTTTCTGAGCATTTACCACTCCTAAGTATGAAGAGGAGAGCGGGTCCTGGAACAGAAAGAGAGAGAGAGAGAGAGAGTTGTGGGGAGACTGGGAGAAGCCACTTCTGGAGAGCGGTTCAGCCAGCCTGCTGGGAAGGGGGTGGGGAGAAAGATTAGCAGCTTCAGAAAAAAGGAGGAAACTTTATCTTCTAGACCAAATGACCTTACCTCTTCCTTTTTCTTTTTTTTTGGGGGGGGAGGGCAAAGTAGGACTTGAGGTCACCTACTATTTAGGAGGAGACAAAAATATATATATTCAGACTTTGGAGAAGACACAGTAAGTCTGAAACATCTGTACTGTCATCTCCCAGCTGCGCCCAGGGAATGACGACGACACTTGGACAAACGTGAGAAATGGACATCGGTGCCCCCTCGAACGCATGACAGCAAAGCCCTGCAAGGAAGCCCGGCAGTCTCCAGTCAGTGCCCCCAAGCCCGGCACCGGCTGCTTCATCCACAGAGGACTGGATGGAACGGTCCCCACGCACAGCCATGCGACTCGGCTTAACCACACTTGTGACCGCCATTTGCCAGAGCAAAGACGCGCCAACTACCTCAACTCATACGACGTGATGTTTCAGTGAGGAATCTGAGGTCGCAAAGAAAAAGGAGGACCTGTTACAAAATGAAAAAAATTAAACCATAGAGAGGACCAAGTTCTTAAAAAAGGAAGAGCAGACCAGGAGGCGTTAGGGTTGCATCCCAACAAGAGAAATGGAAAGAATCTTCTAACAGGTCTAGTGGGCGCTGTTCACTGTCAGAATGGTATACCCCCCCCCTTCTTCCTTAGAAATGAGCCCCCATACGGTTGGGGACAACAATATGCCCAGATCAAAGACCATATTTGCAGTCTCTCTCAGCAGATGGGATGGCGTGTGTCAGTTCTGGTCGAAGGATATCAGCCGAAGTTGTTGAAGAGTTCAGAACACTCCTTACCAGAGTGCTGGGGATGGGAGCCGCGGGAGGAGGCGGAGCTCAGACTCACCTGTCTCCTGCCGGTGCACCCAGTGTCTGCCCCCTTCACACTGCCTAGAACACGAAGGAGGTGCCAGGAGCAAAGAGGCAGCAGCCAGGGGTCTGCCGTGGTGAAGCCACAGGGTCACCAAGAGCCTGGATGCCTCGGTCCTGAGCCGCGTTCTGCCAGCGGCAGCTGTGTCTCCAGACAGCTCCTTATCGAAGAAAAATAGAACCAGTCATTTGTTTCAGGTCCTGCTTTTGGGCTGGGGGGTGGGGGAGTAGGGGTAAGGGGCTTTGTTTCTTCCAGTTGAATATAATCCCTTATCCATACAATAGGCAACATTTCCTTTCTTTCCTCTTTCTTTCTTTCTTTCTTTCTTTCTTTCTTTCTTTCTTTCTTTCTTTCTTTCTTTCTTCTTTCTTTCATTTCTTCCCTTCTATCTCTCTTTTTTTGGCAACACTTCATTTCAATCATTAATTTAGAAACAGTGTATCAGAAATTTGCTTGTACCAGAGTTTCATGTATCCAATGCCCCTGGAAAGAACCAAGCCATCCCTGGGGGACTCGGAAATCCTTTTGTAGAACTCAGTGTTTTGTTTTGGGGTGTCAGCCTTTGCTATAAAGCGAGCTGACCTACACGCACAACATATGATAAGCATGAAGCAGCCCAACTGGTTTTATTAGTTTTCCTTGGGCTTTGGTCTAAAAGGGTTTCTTGCTGAGTTGATTTCACCCCCGATAACTTCCTTCACACTCCACTTCCTAATCGAAAAAGGCCCACATCAGGGGTAGGGAAACAGACCAAGCCTTTCCCACCCCTCTCCTGGGACTCCTTAGCTCTTTACTACACCACTGGGCTGGCTTAGCAAAAGCAATTTGATGTCCAGAATTCCCTGGCAGCCTTCCCCGAGTCTGTCCGCCTCATCAGAGCACTCCAATCAGCGAGTCTGTGGGCTAGAGCGAGTCTGAGCTCACTGGTGGTGTTGCCACACTTTCTTCTTTCTCCGATAGGTTCTGTTTCCACAATGGTTTTGTTCTTTTTTTTTTAGTCCTGAAAGCTGACATGATTCTGGAAAGTGAAACGTGCTTCCCTAACTGCTGGCCCCGTTACTCCCCCAGGTGAAACTCTCCAAGTCATTAACCTTAAGGTAAGTCTCCTCCTCGGAGCAGGGCTTTTTGTATTAGACGCCAAGAGCTACCATTCCGAAAGCCTTGATTTTAACATTGTTGCTAGTTGCAAGGCAGCTTTTCTAAACGAAACCAAATGAGGAAAGGACAAGACATGAAATCAACAAAAGCAAAGTTGTTCTGATTAAAGTGAAGGTGGGGGCCAAAGGAGGGAAGAAGTGTAGGAGGGGGAGACAGCCAAGAGCCCCTCCCCCAGGTTAACCACAGCCATTCCCCCCAGGGATTCCCATGGGGGAATCTTCCAAGGAACCCTGGGTTCCAAGGAACACAGTTTGAAAACCACTTTGCCAGTAAGCCTAGAGTGGCAACAAGATGTTTCATCACTGCCTTTAAGATACGCCAGCTAAAGACAACGTGAATTCAGGACCCTGGGCACTTGTGATGAGTCTATTTAAAGCCTCCCCTTTCTTCCCACAGCGTACTGCTCCTTGTCAAGCACCTCGCATTTTCTGTGGATTTGTTTTCAATGAACTTGAAAAGCTTGTTGATGTGCCAGCCCTAAGTAGACTTGGACTGTGACAACAGCTCACCAGCATTCTCTGAGTCGCAAAGTAATGGTTCCATTCTACTGGCAATGCCCGTGTGATCTGAGGTCACCTGACCCACAAGCGGCCATTCAGACTTAGGGACGGGATGAAGAGGCACATTCTTCGGAGCGGGGTGCTTAGGCACAAACAGCAAGGAGCCCCTCACCCGCAATGCCACGTTACTCCCCTGTGTGTTCTAAGGTCGTGCTCTGCCTCTCTCGAACAGCTGCACGCGGTCTCAAACTGGGCGGTCTTCCCTGACCTCTCTTATGTCTAACTCCCCTCAACATCCTATAAGCATTCACAAGCAGACCCCCCACCAAAAAACCAAAAAGGACAAAAAGTCCATATTTACCAAAAACATAGTTTCCTTGCCAGCAAAATGGGAAGAATACTCCCCTGTATTTCTAGAGTAGCCCTGGGGACCAATGGAGATAAGGTCGTGGAAGAACTTCGTACAGAGGTCACCGTGCCCCCGCAATTCCACTTTAGATGTTCTTTTTCCTTTATTCTGCCTTCTGTGTGCCTTACGGGAAACACGACAGGACACAGATCAAAGTACTCCAAATAATTTAGGGAACTCAGCGCTCGCGGGCTCAACCCTTTGGTAAAGCTCTGACTGGGCCTCTGTGAGCCCTCCGAGCCCAGGATGTTGAGTCTGCTTCTGGGCGGCACCCGCTCCTTCTGTCTTTGGTTGGTTTGTCTTTGATCCACTCGTCGGGGCTGTGAGAGGACACCGCCCACACAAAGGGTGCCCCTCTGTTCCGCCTGCTTCTCGCCATAGAGGCTTCTGTGTCAACCTGAGAAAGCTGGCTCCTTCAAGAGTTTCCTCGGACCAACAGCAGAGATGGATGTTGAAGGAGAGAAACCGTTTCCCCGTTTCTGCTCGGAGCCGGACCTGTTTTTGGTGGAGACCGCCACGCCATGTGGGATCCCGTTCCCTGTGGGCCGCAGAAGCCCCTCCCACGCAGGCCTCCTCCTGCCGTCATGACCTCCCTCCACAAGGTGTCTCTGGATTACTCCAACGGTTAGGACAGGGGTCCCCAAACTTTTTACACAGGGGGCCAGTTCACTGTCCCTCAGACCATTGGAGGGCCAGACTATTAAAAAAACTATGAACAAATCCCTATGCACACTGCACATATCTTATTTTAAAGTAAAAAAAAACAAAACGGGGACAAATATAACATTTAAAATAAAGAACAAGTAAATTTAAATCAACAAACTGACCAGTATTTCAATGGGAACTATGCTCCTCTCACTGACCACCAATGAAAGAGGTACCCCTTCTGGAAGTGCTGCGAGGGCCGGATAAATGGCCTCAGGGGGCCGCATGTGGCCTGCAGGCCGTAGTTTGGGGACCCCTAGGTTAGGAGCTATTAGCGCATTCAGATCTCAGTTTTAAATAGTCTGTGGGATGTGTATGCATGTGTGTGTGTGTGTGTGTGTGTGTGTGTGTGTACACGCTTATGGGAGTACACCAAGATTTTGATAGCATCTGGTGGACAAAAAAAAAAACAAAACTCAGTCTGCCCTCCCACTCCATCTTGCTTTGTAACATTTCTAAGAAATTTTCTCATCTGCTTTATGCCAAAAACTGGAGGTGGTGGGACGAAAAGAACTAATATATTCTGATTTCCTCTGTTAAGCCAGGCTCAGCGCTAGGCACTCAATACTACTTTAACCCATGCAATAAGTAGCCCTTCAAGTCAAGTGGCATTATGGCCATTTTAAATTGCAGACACTGAGGTCAAATATGACAAATGTCACCATTCCCCAGACGGTGGAACTGTGTTTTGTTTGCTTTTGCGCACAGATCATAGCTCCTGACACATCTTAGGGACTCTCCCAGGAAGGTTCTGCTCTGGGTGGTTGTAGGGGTGATGACTACGATTAGAAACCAGGGCCAAATGGAAGGTGTTGGTGAGTGAGCCCAGGTGGGTGATGGCAAAGGTCTGGAGAAAGGCACCCTCCATGTGGCAGGGGCAGGCGGGTGATGGCAAAGGTCTGGAGAAAGGCACCCTCCATGTGGCGGGGGCAGGCGGGTGATGGCAAAGGTCTGGAGAAAGGCATCCTCCATGTGGCGGGGGGGGAAGAGGCTGTCGTCCGGATTCCCTCAAGGGGAGGTCACAGGGCTGCCAAGAAAAGTGGCCTTTAGGACCCCAGGGGAACACCTGGGCTTGAATTCCCATTCCACCCGTCACAAAGCTGTCACAAAGCTGTCACCGTGTCATTGTATGCGACCTCTCTGAGCCTTCCTTTTGCATCGGAGACAAATGGAGATAATATTCATCTCAGACAGCCATCTTCCCGAGTATTAAATGAAAGAACACATGTGAAACTTCCGAGCCCTGGACGTGACCTACGGTGAACGCTCCATCCGTATCTGGTTCTTCCTTCCTCCTCTCCCTACACCAAAGCATCACAGACTCTTTGTCAGGTGACAAGACTGTGTCAGGGACCACCTCCCCGACCCCCCACACGTTCACAATCACAACATCTTTATGAAATGGAGCGGTAACTAGAAATGATGATTAAAAAAAAAAATTTTTTTTTAAGTTTTTCAGAATCATGAAATAAGATTAGAATACAGTGGAATGACTGTCTTCAGTTCACGTTTCCCTCCCTCACCCCCCCCCACCCCCCACATAATTGAAACCATTTTCAAGTTTTATTTAGTACAAAATTAATTTCACATTTTCATCAAGGAACTCATGTGCATCCCAGGGTGATTCAGATTTTCCGATACAGAAATTCATAGCGCTCATTACTGGTATTTTTCAAGACAAACAAGCGTGTGCCAGAGGGGACCACTTCAGCCCTGTCGGGCAAGCAAAACGCAACATCATCTCCCTGATACCTCCCAATTCAGGCCCGACTTCCGTGGTTTGTAAGAAAGCTGATTTTAAAATAAAATTAAAAAAAAATCTATATTGAGCGGCTCAGCCCCAACTTTCTCGTTTTCCCAGCATAAACAAAAACAAAAACAAAAACAAACAAACAAAAAAAACACCTCAACTTGATTTACCTTAGAAATAAACTGGTTTCCTCTTGAGCTGAACTCAGAAGGGACGCTGGGCTCCCGCGTCAGGGAGAGATATTAATAAATGCACAAAGGCCCGCACGTGTGGGTCGGGTTCTGGCTGCAGAGACCGGAACCTCGGCGCCCACTCTGCCGGCTGGCTCGGACTGCCCCGGGCGACCCCGGACGGTCTCAGGACCGGCTGAGGCTCCAGTGATCGCTACCACGTGGCTTCAGGACGGGAAGCCCTCGGCTGGACTCCGTCCTAGGCAAATTCAAGCAGAGGCTGCGCTGTGGCCCATGGGACCAACGCATTTCAGGGAGCGCTCCCCGCTTTCCGTCCCCACAGGGTAATCCAGGATTAGCAAAACCAGTCAAATCGGGAGGTGAGCGGGGCGGTGCCCAGGGAAAGGTGACGGATGTGTCCTGGGCGCCCCAGGGCACACTGCCTCAGTGAGTCCCCATGGGGTTCTTCACCTGCCTCTCTCCAGTGTGGGCGTCAAAGCACCCTCACCCCTGCCCCTGGCGGCGGGGACGGGGAGCCCCTCTTAGCACTGCCCAGGATGCAGCCAGCACTGTACCTTAGCTGCTGGGGGGGGCTCACACTTGCTCTGCAGCCTAACACCCTTGTTTTGTGACTTCTCTTCCTTTTTCTTCCAACGGAGGTAAAAGTCCCTTAATATAAAATTCACCATTTTAAGATTTATAATTCAGGGGCTTTTAATAAATTCATGATGTTTTGTAACCATTACCACTATCTAATTCCAGAACATTCTCATTACCCCCAAAGTCACTCCACATTCCCTGTTACCCCCCTCCCCAGGCCCCCCGCCCCTGGCAACTGACCCCTCCTCTGCTTCTGTCCCTGTGGATCTGCCTGTTCTGGACAAGGGACACTCCTGTAAGCAGCACTTTTGCCCTTGGCCAAAAGTTGGTTAGAGCATCATCCTGAAGCACAGAGGTGCCCGGTTCAATCCCTGTTCAGGGCACATACAAGAACAGATCTACGTTCCTGTCTCTGTATCTCCCTTCCTCTCCCTCTAAAATCAATAAAATAGGCCCTGGCCGGTTGGCTCAGCGGTAGAGCATTGGCCTGGTGTGCAGGGGACCCAGGTTCGATTTCCGGCCAGGGCACATAGGAGAAGCACCCATTTGCTTCTCCACCCCCCCTCCTTCCTCTCTGTCTCTCTCTTCCCCTCCCGCAGCCAAGGCTCCATTGGAGCAAAGATGGCCCGGGTGCTGGGGATGGCTCCTTGGCCTCTGCCCCAGGCGCTAGAGTGGCTCTGGTCGCGGCAGAGCGACGTCCCGGAGGGGCAGAGCATCGCCCCCTGGTGGGCAGAGCATCGCCCCTGGTGGGCATGCCGGGTGGATCCCGGTCGGGCGCATGCAGGAGTCTGTCTGACTGTCTCTCCCCATTTCCAGCTTCAGAAAAAAAATACAAAAATAAATAAATAAATAAAATCAATAAAATAAACATTAAAAAAAATGACCTGCCCTGGCCGGTTGGCTCAGCGGTAGAGCGTCGGCCTAGCGTGCGGAGGACCCGGGTTCGATTCCCGGCCAGGGCACACAGGAGAAGCGCCCATTTGCTTCTCCACCCCTCCGCCGCACTTTCCTCTCTGTCTCTCTCTTCCCCTCCCGCAGCCAAGGCTCCATTGGAGCAAAGATGGCCCGGGCGCTGGGGATGGCTCTGTGGCCTCTGCCCCAAGCGCTAGAGTGGCTCTGGTCGCAATATGGCGACGCCCAGGATGGGCAGAGCATCGCCCCCTGGTGGGCAGAGCGTCGCCCCATGGTGGGCGTGCCGGGTGGATCCCGGTCGGGCGCATGCGGGAGTCTGTCTGACTGTCTCTCCCCGTTTCCAGCTTAAAAAAAAAAAAAAAAAAAAAAAAAAAAAAATGACCTAAGCCTTTTTAAGGTATCAACTATCCTCATCAAAAGGGTAACTCACCCTCAGAGTAAATTTAGTGTATTTTGACCTGTTATCTCTTTCCCTAAAGTCTGTATGTGAGCTGGCAAGAACCCTGGGCTCTTGATCAGGCAGGGCATGCGTACATGGGCAGGCACATGTGTCTAACTAAGTATGTCTGTGTATGCCACTGTTCATATATGTTGTTTACACAGAAAGGCAACATTCCATGGTCTCTGTACTCAAAGGTCCGGCTATGGTCACACGCGGGGAAGTACCCGGTGCTTGTTTCCAGGGAGAAGAAAGGGCTCTGATTACAGCCTGGCTCAACGGGAACAACACCTGATTTCGGCCCAGTCACCCTTGCCCAGGGGTCTCACGAAACCCGTTCCCCCCTCCAGAGCCATTCCCGGGGCTTACGGAAGTTCAGGGAGGGGATGTCAGGCATTGATCTGTCCGCGGCCTCCTGGCAACACTTGGGGAGCCCAGTACAGTTTTGTAGAATTATGTTCAAAGGTCAACTCTACTTGTTAAGATTCTTAAGGTGTCTGTTTCATTTAAATCAAGTTTCGTGTTTGTGCATGTGTGTGTTTTTAAGGGAGCACGGAATCTCCTGAGAGAGAACCGCCACGTAGATTGGAAACACGTGCAGGCATTCCGTAGGTCAGCTCCAGAAAGTGTGGTATTGTATCTTGTGTGCGTAGGAATTTGATTCACAGACAAAGCCGCGAATGGACTGTCTGACTCTCCGGTACCCGGCTTGGCTGGCAGTTGTTCAGATAGAAAAAAATAC
Organism: Saccopteryx leptura; assembly: GCF_036850995.1. Classification (NCBI taxonomy): domain Eukaryota; kingdom Metazoa; phylum Chordata; class Mammalia; order Chiroptera; family Emballonuridae; genus Saccopteryx; species Saccopteryx leptura. The sequence goes on from NC_089514.1 coordinate 9,225,802, forward strand.
TCTTCCATTCCTTCAGATAGAGATAAGGAAGAACAAAAATATCACATTACAACTTACAGACCTAGAGCTTGGCTTAATAATGGGTGTGCTTAGAAAAGATTTCAATGGGGCGTCATGTTTGATACCGAGAAAGTAGAAGAGACAGAAGGTCTGTGTGGACCACACAGTTTCAGAGTCGGCCTCGGCCTGTTCTGCTTTCACTGGGATTGCCCCGCCCACCCAGGGGCCAAAATCCTCTCCAGATATGAGACAGATTTGAGGACAAGATTAATACCGTACCTAGGGCTTTCTGCATTTAAAATTAAATACATAAAATTACAATTTATATGCTGTTTACAATTCCAACTTCCTCCCCTGCCTTCCAAAAACTGCTAAATCACATCCGTCAATACAACAAAAGAGGGAAGCGGGAATAAGAAGGAAAAGAAGAACATCTATTGACTGTCTTCTCCTCTCTAAGTTTTAATCTGCTCTTATTTTTATTTCTTAGAGCCACCATGCAAGGCAGATGTAATTATCTCCACTTTACAGAGAAGAAAACTGAGGCTCAGAGCGACGGAGGAACCCATCTGATCACCCATCTATTGTAGATCAAGCACTGGAGCTGGAAATTGAAGCCAGGCTGGTCTGACTTTAAGAATCACACACCACTAGACTTATGGGGACTCCCGTTGTAAATTATATAAATGTCTAACCATTACACCTGACACTAATATAATACTGAATGCCAACTGTAATTGAAAAAAAAGAAAACATATGTAATTAACCAAAAAGTAAAAACATAGTATATTAAACATTAAAAAAGAGAGAGAGAGAGAATCACATAACACTGTCAGTGTTAGACTAGAAAGCTCCCACTATAACAGGAAGAGCCCTTGGCAGGGACCAGGCTGTTCTGCTCCTGGTCCAGACTCTGTCACCCTCTTGGTAATGTGGCGAGAGGACCAAGGCTTCGCAGGGCTTTGCTTTCCCTACGGGAATAACCCCGCCTGCTCCTCCTGCTCCTCAGACCGCGAGGAAAACTCGGCAGGGCCAGGAGAGACTTCGCAATGCAAAGGTAAGCTATTTTCATCTTACGGTGTAGAGATCGACAGCTCTCCCCAGAGTGAGATGCACAGGGCAATTAATCCATGGGAGTGCGGGAAGAAATTCATTCCATATGCCATTTTACCTTAAAACAAGGGAAAGTCTACAGACATGTTAATGATAGTAGATGGACATAGCTTATCGATTCATTCATAGATAGTAGGGTTGGATGACCCCCAAGTGTTACTGATCAGGTGCATGATCAGAAAAGTTTGAACCACACGTCTACATATATAATAAACCATCTACATCCAAATTTCTGTGGCACTGCTGCGTGCTTATGGGCAGTGGTGCCTGCAGATACATCATGAAGCTACAAGTTGAGTAGCTCAGAGCTTGCTAATAAATTGTCAAATATTTGTCTTTAATCTTCGAACATCCCAACATAATGGAAAGGCCATGAAAGTAACTTTTTTTTTTTTCTTTTAATGGACTCAGGGCATCTTAAGTCAAGCACACTGTCACCATGGGTCTAAGGAAGGGCAACTTTTATTTTATTCATTCATTCATTCATTCATTCATTCATTTGTTCATTACTGTGCCATGGATATGATACTCATGAGTCCATGATGCTACTTAAGAGCCTGAAGTATGTTTTCCTGTATTTATCTATGTCTATTATCCTATCTCCCGGCTCTCCACACAGATGTAACCAGTACAAATATTGATGGACTTACAACCTATGCAACTTACGACCATTCGACTTTATGACCACAATCGCTAGCCACAACTGCTCCGCGTCTGGCAGCGCAAGCGTTGCCCAGCTGGGCGTACGACAGTGCGGACCAGCTTCCGGCAGCACTACCATCTCCGCATGCACCATTTCAACTGTTATCCCAGACTCGGTACAGCAATTTGTGTTTTATGTCTCGGATATTTTTTATCAAACCCCTCCCAAGATGTCTACCAAGAGGAAATTGTCTTTGCAAATATTAAACCAGTTGTACTGGTAGTTCAGTGTTTTACTTAAACCTGACGAATGTAAAAATAAGAAACAAAATGGGGTAGAGATGATACAAATGGCATAAAATGAACAAAGAAAATTATGATATATAACAATAATGAAAGAAAATTATGATAAAATATGACTTAAAGATTTTTATAGCATCATTTCACAGTACTGTACATATAGCCTACTCAACTTACGACCATATTGTGTAACAACTGGTCTGTCGGAACCAATCGTGGTCGTAAGTCGAGCACTAGCTGTATCCAGAATTTTATGGTTATCATTCCTTTGCTTTCATTTTTTTTTTATCACATATCTTTTAGTTTGGCTTGTTTTTGAACTTTATAAAAATAGTCTAATAATCTAAGAAGTCATTTGGGACTTTTTAAAAATTTACCATTATATTATCCACATTGCTGTGAGTCGTTGTAGGTCACTCCAATGTCCTGCTGTGTAATATTCCATTGTGTGATTATACCATAAATTACTCATCCTTTTCCTTAAGGATGGGCATTTGATTATTCCCAGTTCTTTGCTACTAAGAATAATACTTCTACAAATATCCTTATATGTGTCTCTTGGTGCTTATGTGTAAGAATTTTCCCTGGAAATATGCTAAGAAGTGGAAAATTTGGGATTGTCAGGATATGTGAAAATTCAACTTAACAGAATAAAAACCAAATTACTTTCCAAAGTCGTTGCAGCAATGGGTCACTTTCTAGGCCCATTTTCTGAGTTTTCTCATATGGGAAACGTGGTTAAAATGACTACCTTGCAGGTACCTGTGAGGATTAAAGAAGTTAAACAGGAAAGTACCCAGCAGGCTTCCCAGAAAACAGAGGACTATCAAGCAATTAGGACTTAAATCTTTCTCCCAATTACTTTAAAACCATGCCCTGTGCAGACCTCCTTTCCGTCTATAAAACGAGGGGGCAGATCGAGAGGCACCCTGAGCCCGTTACAGCGCTGACACATTGTGAGTTAGAGAAGCAAATCCTGGACCACGAGCCCCTCCCTGCGGGTTCCAGAAGCTTCACTTCACAAAGGGATATGCTTTCTCAACAACAACCCCAGAACGTACTCCCTAATTCTTGGAGCTCCTAGTCCTAGGAATTCCTGCAAAGTTGGACGACAGTTGGCAGGCTCTTGGTGCTGAGTAATGGAGGAAACCAACAGCGGGAAGGGAATAAGACTAATGATGACACTGTGCCTTGAATGGAATCCGAATCCTCTACCCAGATCACGCGTGACCCATCCTTGCTGCCTCCTCCCGTCTTGGCTATCCCTCATGGTTCACCTCATCGCTCACCAGGCCAGAACCGTGGTCTCATCTGCTATTCCTTCTGCTTTGAATGCTCAGGGCTGGCTCTTCCTCACCTTTCAGCTCTCTGCTTCATTAAAGTCACCTGCTCAAGATGGCGTTCATTAACGTCACCTGCTCAAGATGGCGTTCCTTTTCTTACCCGACAGGAAGCAGTTTAGTACTTACTTCAAATGTTCTCGGGTCTCAGCTTCTGGAGTCTCTATAACATTTGGCTACATTTGTAGTGGTTGTGTATATTATTGATGTGTTTACTTTTATTTTCGGTCTGTCTTTGCTTCTGAAATGTTTGTGTTACGAGGCCAGAGACTATCCGTCTTATCTGTCTTCATTAGTCTTCTATCCCCAGCCATTAGCACAGTGTCAAATGTTTGTTGAACAAGTGGACGTATTGTGTCCACTGGGCACCAAGTGTTATGTAAGCCAATCTACATATGTAACTATTCTCGTTCACTCAACAGCCCTGCGGCATAGCTGTTAGTAACATCGTTCGGAAGGTGAGGCGTATGGAGGTTAAGTCAGGTTACCATCTAGAGCAGGGGTCCCCAAACTTTTTACACAGGGGGCCAGTTCACTGTCCCTCAGACCGTTGGAGGGCCAGACTATAAAAAAAACTATGAACAAATCCCTATGCACACTGCACATATCTTATTTTAAAGTAAAAAACAAAACAAAACAAAACAGGAACAAATACAATATTTAAAATAAAGAACAAGTAAATTTAAATCAACAAACTGACCAGTATTTCAATGGGAACAATGGACCTGCTTTTGGCTAATGAGATGGTCAATGTGCTCCTCTCACTGACCACCAATGAAAGAGGTGCCCCTTCTGGAAGTGCGGCGGGGGCCAGATAAATGGCCTCAGGGGGCTGCATGTGGCCCGCAGGCCATAGTTTGGGGACCCCTGATCTAGAGAGTGGGACAATTGGGTCTGAGTACAGATCTGACTTCAAAGCCTGCCCACTTTCCTCTGAATTGTGAAGACCAAGGGAAAAGCTATTGAAGGAATCCGACTAGTGTGGGCCGGCTTCTTCAAACTAGACTTTCTCTGGGAATGCTCTCATTTTCTGTGCTAACTCGGAGCTGTTAGCTTTGCAGTGTTGTACAAGTGTTACACTGGTGGAAAATATCACCTGACTTCTTTATCTGCTACACAAACATTAAGAATAACTATTTGGCCAAACTCAGGCCATTGTTCCCTCATCTATCAGAGTACAGTATTACTTATCAATGGAAAAGCATGTTCCAGAAATGTCACAGCAGGACTTTAAAAGCTAAGGAGACCTGTAAATCATTCTTCTAAAAGCAACAAAGCTGACCTCTGCCTTCACACTCAGATATTTAATCTGCAAATTATTTAGCTCGTACCATTTCTTCCCCCCTCAAAGCTTAACTAGCCAAGCAGCCATTTTCATTTCCTTTCGCGCTTCCCCCAAGTGATTGGAAAGGAGCACTCTGCAGAAACATGAGCCAAACTTACAGTTTCTATAAATGGACTAAAAAAATAGGTTTCCTTGGCCCATTAGGTGCATTGGACTCTCACCCAAGGGATCCAAACGCCAATGGAAAATTGTCAGAATAAACAGGGTGGGCAGAGGTAGGTTTACAGTTGTTCACATGGAAAATAGTACGATAATCAATAAGTAATAATAATAATAGAAAAATAAACTCTGTGTTCTGCATACTCACAATGGAAAACCTACTTTTTACCCACCCCGTATGTAACTTCCAATGGTCACCCTGGTTCCCCTCTGGCCCCACCATTTTAGAAGAGACTAGAGAGCCATGCACTTCTCTATCAATCACAAGCATCAGTTCTCTCAAGGGTTAACTAATGGGTGTGTCCCCAGGGACTCTCCCTTGGACGAGTCCTGATGTGTCCTGCTCAACCCCACTCTCAGCACTGACATAGGACACTCAGACCACGTTATTAAATTCAGGGTTAGGGACTGCCTTATGGTTTTCCTAGTTCCAAAAATTTGCAACATGAGTAAATGTCTGGTCTTGTCATATTTAGATGGCAAGCATTTCAAGGGCAGGGACAATGTCTTCTCATGTTTCTGTGTCTCACATATGCCCATGATCACAGCTAATCATCCAATCATCCTTCCCGCCCTCTGTCCGCTCAGCAGACCTCCTGAGGGCACCTTTAAGGCTATGGAAGTGGTGCTGGTGCTCCTGGGGGGAGAGAATGGGAAGCTGTGCCTACAATTCAAGCTCTCTCACAAGGAGGTGCGGATTCAATAGGCGCAGAAAAAAGTACAGGAGTGTGTTGTCAGTGGTCGACCTGATCGAGGTGATAAGAGCTCCTTCAATGATTTTTCTGTATTTTTAATCAGAATATGTGTTTCTCTGGTATCAGGGAAAGCGCTTTTAAACAAACTCTAATCCCAAAATTGCAAGGGCGACGTCGAACTCACATCACAAAAGGCAGATAGAAATAGAGCGAACAAGCCCTCTCACAGGGCAGCAAGGTTTGAGTTCTAGTTGGGGCTTTGCCCCTGTCTAACTGTGTGATCTTTTCAAGACTTGGTGTCCTTGTCTATAAATTAAAGATAAAAAACAGCTCCTTCACAGATTTGTTCTGAGGCTTATATGAGATAACGTGACAAAAAAAAAAAAAAAAAAATCAAGCTCTGTAGGACTATAAAAGGCATTAAGTAATGTAAGGTATTATTACTGATGTTGTGAATTGGGTCTAGTTTCAAATGGCCAGCGCTGGAAGTCAGGCCTACTGCAGACACCACTGAGCATATTATGGGATTAGGAGGCTCAAGGCCAATCATCCACAACAGTGGTTTGAACGTTTGGTTCTTCCCACTCCGTGGGTGTCACGATTTGCTCCGGATGAGTGACTGCTAAGAAAGCCATCCCAATGCAAGAATTCAAGTGCCCTTCCTACTTGCAGTTAAGACCCAGGCGTCAGGGACCACAGAAAGAGTAGGGTGGCAAATCCCTCGGGCTCTAAGTTCTTTCGTCTTCTTCTGGGCTAGGGTAAAATTACAAAGGTGTATTGCGATGTTATTCTCACGAGTCAGGGAAACTGTAGGGAGCGAGCTGATTGACTTTTCCTGTTCATAACAGAAGAAAAAAAAAAAAAAGCAGGGGCATTCAGTCTATATCCAAAAGAAGACAGCAAGCTTCAGTGTAGAGAAAAACAAACTGCATTTCTACCCTGAGCAAGTCTCAACAGTGCCTCCCTCAAAGCTCTGCAGGGAATATTCATTCACTCCCCAGGTCACCTACCCAGTGATGGAAACACACCCCTCCACAGCATATGCTAGCGCACGGTTTCCCATCATTCTCTGTTTCTCCGCACCAAGCCAAAGAAGTAAATCATTAGACATAAGGCATCCACCTCCTCAGAGCCTCAAGCTTTCAAGATCTCTCTCTCTCTCTCTCTCTCTCTCTCTCTCTCTCTCTCTTTCTGTCATCATGTGGGAAAATAACAGCAGTTGGAGTCAAATTACCCCAGGTTCAAATCCTGGCTCCCACATTTGCCAGGTTTATGGGCTTGGGTAGGTACTCTGTCTTCTCGAAGCCCCGGTTTCCTTGTGCGAAGAAGAACACCTAATTTGCAAACTGTTACGAGGCCTCAATGAGACAGTTGCCAAGCTTCGAGCACAAAGCCTGGCCCATACTCAGGCTCTATGAATACTGCTTTCTAGCTCCCCACGCCTTGGCCTACAGAGCGCTAGTCTGAGCACAGCACGTCTCGATTGCATATTCATCACGGGTCCCTGGACCTCCGGCACATCAGGATGTCCCAGGCACTCGGAGGTCATAAATTGGAGGGAGCCCCCAGGGCTGCGGGAAGCCTGGCTTCCCAGCCCGTTAGGCAGACCACCTATACCGCTGCCTGAAGCGGCCATCCCATGTAAAGAGCAGCTGCCACACGAAGATGGCGACAGGCCTCCCTCCGCACCTCCACCCTCTGGCCTGCCTGTGCACGGGGCAGCCACGGTCCTCCAGGAGACACCGGGGACAGGCTGCAGTGTTTTAGCCCGTATGAGACCCCATCCCGAACCAGCTCGTCTGCCTATGTCATCAGCAATTGATTGGAATTCACCGCCTGGGAGATGGTCAGGAACACTTGGACCAGTTCCGCACGTCATCTGGCTGAGCTCGGCAGTGAGCCCCGGTGAGGCTGTGGGTCTCACAGGTTCCCCTAGTGTTTCACTGGCTGTCAGCCTCGGTCTGTCCGCCGGATGGACGGCCAGCCTTCCCATGTTCCTGGACAGTGGGGGAGGGAGAGGCGAAGAGGGGGTGGAAGATGGATCCGAAGGATAGAGGAAGGAAAACAGCCTCAGGACCTAACACAATGGTTCTCAGAGTGTGCCCCCCCCCTGCCCCGCACCCGGGCCAGCAGCAGCACCCGGCAGCTCCTCAGACAGGCAGGTGCCCCCCACCCAGGCCCGCGGGATCGGCAGTTAGTGTCAGGGTCCAGCAGGGGGCGCACTCACCAGCACTCCTGTGAGTCTGATGGGCCTGTCATATATAGCTTGACATCCACAGACAACGCGCAACAATATTCAGGCAGACTCAAAGTCCAAATTCAAGGAGAAAAGCAAGAATCCAGGGAAGTTCAACGATGAGAAAGGAGAGAACCTCTGGGTGTGATCAGGAGGCCTTTGTGTGAAGTCCAACCACAGTGACTGCTAACGGTGTGGCCTTGGGCAGGTTGCTCAGCTTTTCTAAGCCTCTGTCTCCCCAGGTGTGACCTGGAGGTGATCAGAGCTCCCCTGCAGAGAGGGGGGGGGATGAGATGCACTCTTCATGGATGGCTATCTAGCGGTGCCCCCAGTTGTGACAACCTAAAATGCCTCCAGATGTTCCCAAGTGTCCCCTGCAGGGCCCAACTGCCACCGGTCAAGGACCGCTGCATTACAGGGTCAGGATGCGGCATAGGCAAAAAGCAAGATCGTCATATTCAATTAGACCTGCGATACAAGTCCAACTCCCAGCTAGAGAGCTGTCCTCAGGCACGTCCAACAACCTGTCTGAGCTCTGGTTTCCTCGCCTGAAGACCTGAGTTCAAGTCCTAGGTCCGTACATCCAGGTTTTCTGAGCCTCGATTTTCTTATCATTAAAACAAGGAGACAGATAATAGCCACTCGTTAGGGTCTCAGCAAAAAGTGACATGTGCTCCTGTGTACACAGCGCTTAGCATAGTGCCTGCAAGTTACCATAACATCACAGCGTCAGGTCTCTGTGATGTCACATTTGGCTAGGCTCAGGACAAGCACACCTGCTAGAACTGGGAACGCTGTCTCCTAACAACGATCACAAAAATGACGCATCTCAGGGCGAGGAGAAACTGGTTCCGCGTTTCACTTGCCATCCCGCAGCCCTTGGAAGATGATTCTGACCCAGGGGCTCCCGCCCAAGCAGGGAGGATGTAGCTTTCACCAAGTTTCAAAAAATGAAGCAAAATCGGCTTTAATGAACACTTTCCTTAACATCCCCAGGCGTGTGCACATGTGTGTATGTGCGTGTGCGTGTGTGTGTGTGTGTAAACAGAGAGAGTCTTCAACACCAACCAGCTAGAATTTCTCACCTAAAGGACAGGAAGGAAAAGCCTTTTTCCACAATGTCACTTAGGGATCACTTACAACGATGTACCTCACGATCACCGATTGGGACATAGATTCTACTATAGTCCCTATTTATAGGTGGAAAAAAAAAAACCCAAAGCATATAGGGATATTTATATCTATACCCTACTAGGCAGACAGAGACCTGGCCTAAATAACTCTCTTCCAAATTCTTAGAGGGGTTTTACAACCAATCTTTGTCATCTATTCTGTCGTCTAATATTTTCCGCAGTCAGAAGAATTATCTTCCTCTGGGCTCAAGTTACTCTGAAACCTGATTTAGGGAGGTGAGAGGAACTGGCCTGAAGCCAGGGTCAGGGGCTGGATTTATGGTCTCCTCGAAATGTCTTTCTATTCGGGCCAGACATAGCCCTAGGGAGACCAAGTCACCGAGCTGTAGTTTTGTGTTCCTAATTTGTGTTTGCACCAGGACGGGGCTCCCAGACCAGAGTGCGCCTGAATGGCAGCTGGCAGGCACCAGGCTACAGCCCAGCCGTATCCGCACCATCTGCGGAGGTGGGGTCCGTCCTCCTTTCCTTCTTGAAGGAGACCGTATTTCCCCAATGCGCTCACTCTTCATTGTCTGAATCCCAGCTGATCACAAATCTGATGCCTCGGAAATCTGCCCTTTCGTTTTGGGTCTGCATTGGCCGAGCCATCAACAACCTCGGGACTTTCTGAGTGGTTCTTCAGACACGGTCACACTTTGCTCTCCTCCCGAATTTTATTTCTAGACTTTGAGAATGCAATGAACCAACCTCTGAAAATCTCTCTCCCTGGGCTTGCCCCCTGGGGCTTCCTGTAACCGTCCCATAAAGTCTTGTTGAAAGACTCTTGTTAGATTGGGGATCTCATCGCCCGGATTAAATGGCAAATAATGAATTTTAGAGGCCTATTCTAATTGTCTTGATGATGTCTACACTAAGTCCCTTCTAACTCCTTTTTTTTTTCCAGAAAAATAAAATAAAATTAAAATAAAAATCACCTCTTCCATCTATTCTGGTGTGATCCACCTAGAACCATTCGGGGTGGATCATTAGGAAGGTGGAGTCAGGGTGGAGGTGACTAGGAGACTTGTAGGATTTCCTTACTGACTGCAAAGACTGGCTAGGAATCACTTTTTCCATAAAACGTTCACTTCTTCTAACCTCAGTCCAGTAGAAAATTCTCCCCCTATCAGTGGAATACACTACATTTAAGCATACTTTGCAACTGTTTATCAATTTTTAGTTCTAAGGCATCTGTGCCACTGGCCCTTGAGTCCTAGTGGCCGCTAGGCAGCGGGAAATGATATAGAGGAACCGAGGGACATGACCTGTACTAATCCCTAATGGAGCAAAATTGCAGCTCCTGCTGGAACTGAACTTGTCCCCAAGGTCCTGAGCTGCACTTGTTCTCACCAACAACTGTCCCTTCCTGGGACACTCCTGGACAGCTGGTTCCAGGTAAGTGGGACTGAAATAGAACCTGAAACCTTGCAGCCAGACAACCTGTTTATTTTTGTTTGAATGTCTTAAAAAAAACTGTATCTGGGAAGAAGTGTGGGTGAATTGTTAAAATTATGAGTGATCTCGAATGACCTGAGTTCTAGTGTCTTTGACTATTAGCAACTAATCACGAGACCTTGGGTGATTCCATTTAAACTAAATGTGACCTAGTTTTCCTGGTGAATCCTAAGACCCTACGACCCTACAATTAAAGATGTTATTCTTTTTTTTTTCTTTTTTTGACTTGAGAATCTCAGATATAATCCAGAATTATGGACCCTACTCAGAATAAATTTTGCATCTTGGAAACACACACACACGATGTTATTAATGTGCAAGTAAGCATCTGAAATGGAGAATTTAATCCTGGGCAAGGAGCTTGAATTTATGATTAAATTTGGCCAGCAAAGAGAATCAGTAGGAATTGCTTTTAGGGAGGCAGCATCCCCATCCTGTACTTACAAAATTTCTACCAGCACCCAGGAATTAATAATTTGATTCTCAAACTGGGTTCCAAGCCACCCCCTGCCAGAAATCTTCAAAGGCGATCATTAATACCGGTGAATTTCCAGCACCGCACAAAGCCCAGTAGAATCTGGGTGTTTATCCTTGATAGGACTATATAGGCATACAATCTAAAACACTAAATCTCTTTGGTTTTTAGGTGGAGAAGCACAACTCATCTGCTGATGCTTGTTGCCATATTCTTAGCAGAAGCTCTGATAAACAGTCTTTAATTAATGAAAGTTCAAAAATGAAAATTTTTTTTATTAATTGAAGTTTGATAGACCAAAGCATTTAAAATATGGGGTCTATGAGGTAGAAAAAAATTTCCAAAGGGGTCCTTGGTAGAGATGCTTGTTTGTTGAATCTTGGTGGTTGATTTGTTTTGAGGAAGGCTGAAGAAGTAGGTCAAAGAATAAAAATGAGTGTGAAAAGAAAATAGAGTAGCCAGCAAGCAACTCACAAAGCTCTTCTTAATTAAGGGTAATTTACTGTAGCGCCACCTCATGGTGGGAGGAGTTCGTGTTGTGATCATTTATTTAGGCTTCATCCATTTACTACTTTTCCTTCTACTCAACCAGAAGATGGAAAGCAATTGTTCTCTGAACAGAATGCTTTCAGGGTGTGACACCCTCGGTATTCCCAGGGTGCCTTCAGGTGGGCTTTAGTCCCAAAAATAGCCCCTGAAATGCTGATTGACCACAACTTGAGACTTTCCAGAGTGGCAGCTGGGAGACATTCTTTTTGTGGAAGTTTCTTCCCAACAGGACATGAAGAATTCGTTGCTATCAACTTTAAAGCATCTGGCTATCTGTGGGTATGCATTACCGCTCAACCCAGAGTTCACACAGGCACAATTCTGCCAAACGATGAACTGTGTTTCATTGTAACCAAGGCCAGCATGTGCTCAGACTGTGGACCCTGCTGTTCTCCCCACCACACACAGGCCAGACATCGTTAATCAAACACCGAACCTTTCCCCAAGAAGAATCTTTCTCAAGGAAGCATTCCAGGCGCTACTACTAACTGACTGACGTTGGCATAAATCCCATTGGCTTATACAGCCTGAAGACAGAGGGGTCGCATAAATTTCAGATAACCACTCTTGGGAGGGAGGAAGGTGTAGGAGAAAGAGCAGGAGCCCACAGCCAGACTAAACTGTTGCTATGTGACTTCAGTTACGTTACTTTGCCTCTGGGTCCTGATTTTGTTCTTTCTTAAACAAGGGTCATGTCATCCACCAACAGGATCTCTGGGAGGTATTAAGTGACAGAACATTCCAAAGCCTGACACCACTGTGCCTAGAACTTGATGCTTAACAAAGCATCTCTCCTGCCAGCATTAATCGTAAATGGAGTTCTGCCTCTTACCTTGACCTCCTAATTCTCTCTCAGTACCCCTTGGCAGTCTCACCAACTTGGATTCTTCAGCCATGAGTGGTGTACTGAATTCAGGAGATGAGTCAGGTCCAAGAGGAGAAACGCACAAACCCTCTTCTGAACTTTAGGGTACATTAAAGAACTACAGACGGACTGAGATAGGCCGAACGTTAAGTTTCGTGCATCGGCTTTGACCCTAAACAACCAACAAGTGTTCATCTTGTGGTGCCCAAGGCGGGCACCAAACAGACAGTCAAACCTGTGAACATCACATACGCCACTGGCCAAAGGGAAGACCAATCAGGAGGAAGAGGGCAGCCGATCTGCCATCTCCCAGGCCGGGTCTGGCCCAGACCTCTGTTCCAGGTCCTGCGACAGAGAACCGTCTGCCTCAGCAATTCAACTCTACCAATCTTTCCCTGCTTCCTTCCTCTGGAATAAACAGGGATGGTCCCGGGTCTCTGTGACCCGAGTGTCAGCGCAGGCACGAGCTCCTGCTGAATCTGCGAGTTGTGGAGGGGAAAACCAAAGAATGAACAAAGAGAGAAGGCTACTACCTCCTTCCACTTCCAAAGAGCAACCCCGCTGTGTCTGATGGGCAGACAGGAGCTGTGAATGCAATTATGCCCGACACTGAGATGAAACCCAGAAATGATCTGGCTTAAGCTTTTGCCAGAGATCAAAACTGTGTAGCAGAGCAGTGTTTACAGGTTTATAGATCTGCCTGGGGCATCCGACGCCCTTGACTATGATTTATTATTACAGGACAGAGATTATCTCAGACTGGGCTGGAAATGGATCTTGGCTGAGTTATTTACTCACCGGATGCAACGTGTGAGAGTTGATGGCCTTGTTTCTCAATTTGTCAGTTGTAAAGGGCGTCCCCAAGGTTCAATTTCAGACCCGGTATTGTTTACATAGCCCAGCAATAATACATCACATGTGGCAAAATAGGACAAATTCATTTTTATGCTGATGATATGGCTCATGCATAATAGCAGCTAATGTGCTTCTCTTTCTAGTGGAAACTGCAGCTAAGTTCCTAAAGGCACAAAGGGCCTTTTGTGCTTTTGAACCATAAAGAAGAGAAAGTATATGACAGTTTGTAGAAGGACTAATGAAGGGTTTGATCTGCCTCGGCCGCCATCTGTGAAAAGGTCCCATTATGGCAGTTACGATCATTATAATACCAGACGATCTGAAGGTATCCGCCAGGGTCTTTAATGCTATTATTATTGTTGTTATTGTTATTGTTATTATTATTTAGGAAGCTGTGGAAAATGGCTTCCCATTTTGCTGTTCGCATGGAGGTGATGGGAAAGGAATCATTTGCACGATGATTTCCATCTGGTGCTTTATTCAGATGGCCCGCCCCGGCCATATGGAGACGACACTGGAGCACATGTATTATGCACAGAGGGTTGCACTAGTTTTAAAACAATCTCCATATAAATCAGCTCACCGTGAGTCACGACCAGTGGCCGGCTCTCCGGCTCTGAACGCTCTTCTTGAGCAGGAAAAGCATCAGTGTATTTTAAGAAATGCAAAGATGCCCCCCCCTTGAAGAGGCAAAATAGCTGTATTTGGTTTCTACATTTAGTCTCTGGGAATGCAAATCCTGGCCATGCTTCTAAAAAAAAAAAAAAAAAAAAAAGCAATGCCTTTGAAATGAGATTTCATGCTCCACGACACTAACCGATCAAAAAAACAAACAAATAAAACACAGCCAGCTCCTGAGGAATTTGGTGTGTTTGAAATGAATATTTACAAAAAGGAAAAGGACAAAACCATTTCATACTCCCCCTCTTTTTTTTTTAACGTTATGCTTTAGTCCTAAAAAGCTCTACATTTCCCCACACTGAGAGAGACAGCAAGTAGCGGCCCGGCCACGGGTAATTTGGATTTAATTGTGTTTGCTTAAACCATACATTCCACTCCCAAACCATAAAAATGAATCCTAGAAATCTCAAAGACTTGAGAACTAACTGCAGACTGTGTCCTGTTTGCCTTCTCAGAGAGACGTTCCCAGGGAAGCTTTGTCGCCATCTGTGCACCTACCCTTGGCGTCTTGCTAACGGGCTCCACGCACTCAGCAGCACCACCTGATTCTGAAGGTTACGGGGTCAATCAACAGATAGAAACACAAGCACCTCCGAGGAGGCCATCAGAGGAAGGTTTAGATTGTCAGGGCCTTTACTCTCATTTGTATATTACATGAGGAGCTTATGTCCATTCATTCATTTTCTTTAACGTTTGTTGAGCACCTACTATGTGCTGGGGAGGAAAAAAATAGTACTGAGAGAGCACAGGTGTGCAATCTGACAGGCCTGAGTTCAATAAATGGTTTTACAATTTTCTAAATAAGTTATTTGACTGCTCTAAGCCTGGCATGTCGTAGGAGGTCAATGAAGATTTGTCATAGAAATAAATGACCAAGTTTTTGTTTCCTAATCTGTAAAATACAGCTGCCAAGGCTTATCTCGCAGGGTGACTGAGGCTTTGATGAGAACATGGGTGGTTAGTGCGTTATGACTATTAGTTCTCTCATTAGTAGTCAGCAGTCCCCGCCCTTCAGTCTCACAGGGAAAGGCAGATAAGCAAATCAACGATTATTATGCAGTGTGGCTGAAAACCAAACCAAACCAAACCAAACTGGGGGTAGGAAGGCCTTGAGATGAGATTCAAGAAAGGCTTCTCAGGGGAAATGACTCCAGGGCGGGTGTTTGAGATAGGTGAATCCTAGCCAGGCAGCAGCAGGAGGAACGGCGTTCTAGGCAGAGGGACTGCAGTGCATGGAGGCCAAGAGGCAGAGGGGACAGGGTACCCCATCAGCCTGTCCATAGCCCTCTCTTCTCCAACTGACTTCCCAGCCTGCACTGCGGGAAGTTGCCCTGAACAGACACTGACCAACAGTATGAAGGAAAGTCCCACAGTGCTCGTGTTTGTATTGACTGTCAGAATATTCTGAAGGGTTGGGGTCATTTATGCAATCCAGGGCGGCAATGAATAAAACATGGTAATCCACGGGTTGACTGTGGTTCATTATGGCTGGTGCCACCCAGTGCCTTCCATTGATGTTGAGCTGATGTGGTACATCCCAGAATTGTTCACCTCATGCCAAATGTTGAAAATGACAATGTTGGTCTGATGATGTCACTTCTCTACTCAGGGAGTTAAGAGCATGTGTCTTCTCTCTGCCTCTCTTCCCTCAACTACAGCTGTATCACATCAGGGGACCTCAAAGTCCCACTCTGAGATGGCAAAGCCACAAAATGGGGAGGAATGTGGATCCCTGAATGACTGCATGGAGCAGAACGCCCCACGAACTGCCTTAGACGGTAGCACAGTGGAGAAATCAACCTTTATAGTTTAAGATCACTGATATTTAGAAAGTTGTTTGTTATAGCAGTTAGTATAGGCTAATTAATCCTCTTTTTTTTCTATTTCTAAAGAAACAAAAAATAGGTCTTTCTAACATTTTCAAAGCTTCTTATTACTAATCACCAGGAGGATACAGATTATTATTATTTTTTGTAAGGCAGAGAAGTTTTGAAATCATCAACTTCTTAGGACAGTGCCTGCCCCCCCCCCCCAAAAAAAAAAGTAGTTTGTAGAGCACTAGTTTCCAAGGAAATACAAATTAGGGGGAGCCAAATAAAAAGAAACAGGCTTCCTTGGTACAGGACTTCTCAGAGCCTTTCATATGAAGCTGTACATTGTGACTCCCCAAAGGGGGTTCCGTTGGACAGATCCGTTTCAGCCTGAAAAATTAAAGATCTGAGCAGAACAAAACCTGTCTCCTCTCAGCTGTGAGATTCGTACTTCTGAGTACCTTTAGATGAAGAAATTCTACTCCACTGGAACTCCGTTCTGGTCTAGAGTTTCTCCCCAAACCGACCTTCAAAGAACTCCTTACCCCAAGAAGAGGAACCAGACCGGAGCTGACGTGCCATCATCTGCCTCATCACAACACATCAAACCATCTCCCAGGGAGAGCGGAGCCGCCTTCCACGTCTGAGCCCCTGCGACTTGAAACAATGGCAGCCTCTCTCTGGGAAGACAGGAGAAAAGACTGTCCCTGCCTACAGCAGAGACTAGTTCATCTCCTAACAGCTTTGGCAGTTGAACAGTCGATCTGGTACCACTGAAGAGGAGGGTGGCGAGGGGCCCACCACGTGTGGCAAGAAGAGAAAGAGTGAGGGAGGACCGAAGATTGGAGGAAACCAACCCTGAGAGGTGCACGTTTGGAGTGTGCACCTCACGACAGACCAAGGGGGCAAAACGTATCCAAATCCCACATGAGCACATTAGCAGCCAACTGCCAACGAGTCTCCTGGCAAAAGAAGCCCAGCTTTGCATGGGTTGCTGAAGGGGAGGCTGTCTGAACTTGTTCCGCATCACAGCCAGTGGGAGGCTGTCACACCACGGCCTTCAAGCCTCAGCGCCAGTGTGCGGCTGTACCGCTTGCCTCTCTGCCTGACACCCCGAGATTCCCATTCCAGGAGGATCACAGGGCACGGGTCCTGGCAAACCAGATGGCTCGCGAGATACTTTTAAAACACATGACATGGGCGTTTTAGTTTGTAACCTCATTGGGAACGTTGCCAGCACCAACACCAGGAGAGGTCTCTGTCAGCCAGACCAGGGGGAACCAATCTCTTCCCAAGAGAAGGGAAGGGAAGGGGAGGGAAGGGAGAAAAGAGAAGAGAAGAAAAAAGAAAAGAAAAATAAGGCCTGGGCACAGACCTTTATGCTACTGGCGCTCAGTAAAAACCCTGACATCTGGGTACATTCATCAAGTGACAGACACAAGTGGACGTAACAAAAGTCACCCAGACCTGGGGTCCTGGCTGGCTTCTTCCTAAGGATTTGTGTCCTTGTCTGTCTGTTTCTAGCTCTGATCCTGTGGCTCTGTTACCCAGACGTCACATCTGATGGCGGTGGCATAGGAGGGTGCTGAACTCGCCCCTCCCCTGAGCAGACTGGGCACCTTTCCTGAGCCTAGGCACAGCAGGGGAACTGAATGTCCGGGAGGCTGAAAGTGCCTGTACCTTCTGCTGACACCTACGCCCAGGCAGTCACACTCCTCAGAGTCAAACCACCTCTCGGTCGCAGCCCCGACCGGTGCCGAGGGCCCACGGAGGCTGAGCCAGGGCCCGGCTCCCCCAGGCAAACAGGGAGCGGCACCTCCTGTGTGACCTCTGCAGTCCCGCATGCACTGGAGCTCAGGGGATGGCTGTTAAACAGACAGAATGGGACGGAATACATACAGTAACACACTTATGACCTTGAAATGCTCACCAAGTTGCTAATAGTCTCTTCTGTTTGCTTTTTTCCCTTCTTCACTATATCTCCTAGTGTTTAATCGTTTTCCCCAAATCGTGACCCCTTGGCACTTTTTAAAATGCAACCCTCAGGCCCCTCATTCGACATTTTGGAGGGAAGAACCCAGGAATCTGCATTCTGAAAACTCAGCCCACGAGACGCTTCTGCACGTGGAGCCTGACACAGGCTGCTCTGGGGTTTCTACTCCCAGAGTCTCCCCCCATCAAGAATGGACTGCGGGTCTACCCCACGTCACCTCCTGCGTCCCCGAGAGCACCTAGGCGGCCCCTCAGCACGGGTCCCCACACCCTCACCCAGCCAGCGAGCCCTCGCCTCTGAGGACACTGGTACCCACCACTCTTGCCCCGAACCCACCGGTCCTGCCTTAGCCAGGATAGTGCTCCTGCCCATGTCCCCAAACCCACAGGGGCCGCCAGGTGAGAGCCCCACCCAGCCCCTCCACTGGCGAGAGCCTCAGAGCACCCCGCTCTTTAAAAACAAGCCCACACATGCTCAATGGTTTGACACAGATGATTGTGATTCCCAAGTCCGTCTCAGTCCCATCGACCCAGAGTGCCTCTTCCCACCTTCTGCTTTGGGGTCCAGGACACTGGACTCTTCTTGTTCTCCGCTCACCCTGTTTCTTTATGTTTTTGGCGATATATTTTGTTAAATGGCTAGATGAACTTCTTAGAGAAGTTTTAGATTTACAGAAAAATTGAGCAGAAGGTACAGAGATTGCCCATACACCCCACTTCCCCTACTATTATTAACATTTCCAATAATGTGGTAGATTTGCTGGCATTGATGAGTTAATGTCGACACACTATAGTATTATTAACAAGGTCCACAGTCACATTAGAGTTTGCTCTTGGTCTCGTACATCCTGTTGGTTTTGAAAGATGTGTGATGACCTGCGTTTCCCATTGCTGAGTCATGCGAGACAGTCTCACTGCCCTAAAAATCCACTTGTTGCTCTTTCTGCAGCCAAGCTGAGAGAGTCCCCCAAAGTCCCGATCCTGAGCTCTTCCTCCTCTTGCTCTATTCTCTCTCTTAGGGGGTCATTTCCATCCCTTGCATTTTCAGGGGCCGCAGCCACGCAGACAACTCTCCCCGTTCCATCCCTGCATACATCCACCCGGCCACCAGAAACAAGCCCGCTGTGCACTCCACCCCCAGCCCTGACCACCTATTTCTCTTAATGACAAGCCATCCTCCTCCTAGTCACCTCGTCACCCTGGAGTCAACTTTGACTCTTCCCTCCTTCTCCTTTGAGGCAGACGCTTTAAGAGGAGGGGTGGAGGGCGCCCAGTGACAGGTCGGAGTCATGTTCGGGATGAGCTTAGACTCCCTGGCTGCAGGAATCTGTCTTCAAGTCCTCTGACCCATGCAAGGTGGATGGCAGGCATAATGACCTGGCGAGCCAGCAGCCATTTGCACAGAAGTGCTTCTTTGTAGTCAACCTAGCAGAGACCTCTCCCTCTCTGCTCACATCAAACGGGTCCTCCTCTCCCCACAGCACCCGCCTCTGCCTTTGATGTCTCCCTTCCCTGACCCAGGGCTTGGCACTGGTGGGAAAGTAAGTCAGGATGAGACCAGGTTTGCTGATCACTAATAGAATGATTGAGCTTATTCTCTGAGGTCAATGGTGAAAGCGTTCATTAAAGGTTTTCGATATAAACTCATCGGTTAAATAAAAATGCACCGCCCAGGGCTAAGTGTGACCGAATGTTTGCTGTTGAGCGGTTCACTGAAGAGTGGAGGAGCAGCCCATGTACATAAGTGATAAAAATTCAGAGGGATGTGCGTAGTAGTAGACATTGGACAAGTTCGGAAGACGACGGAGAGGTGTCCCGGTTAGCATTGCATCCAGGTGCGTGTAACACGAGACTGACAACAGCGATGTGGCCAAACAGGCAGCATTTTTCTCAGGTAACAAGAAGAGCAGGCCCTGGCCGGTTGGCTCAGCGGTAGAGCGTCGGCCTGGCGTGCAGGAGTCCTGGGTTCGATTCCTGGCCAGGGCACACAGGAGAAGCGCCCATCTGCTTCTCCACCCCTCCCCCTCTCCTTCCTCTCTGTCTCTCTCTTCCCCTCTCGCAGTGAGGCTCCATTGGAACAAAGATGGCCTGGGCGCTGAGGACGGCTCTGTGGTCTCTACCTCAGGCGCTAGAATGGCTCTGGATGCAACAGAGCGACGCCCCAGATGGGCAGAGCATCGCCCCCTGGTGGGCATGCCGGGTGGATCCCGGTTGGATGCATGCGAGAGTCTGTCTGCCTGCCTCCCCATTTCCAGCTTCGGAAAAATAAAAAATAAAAAATAAATAAAAAGAGCAGAGACAGGCAGTCCAGGGCCAGTACAGCAGCTCCATGAAGCTGTCATGGACCAAACTCCTTCTGTCATTTCTCTCTGCCGTTATCATTGTGTCGTGTGTCTCCACACTTGCAAGATGACCTCTTACACACCAAATATGAGTTTGGGGCAAAACAAACAAAAACAAACAAGCAAACAAAAACCCAGTAAGAGTCAAGATGAAAAGGCACGTGCCAAGTGAGACTGCTCTCTTTTAACCGGGAAAACAAGAGCTTTCCTGGGAGCTCCACCCAGTGGACTTACATTTACAGCTCTGTGGCTAGAATTGGTGTCCCAGGGAAGACCTGGCGGTGTCTGGCTCAGAACCATGCAGCTCAGCCATACCGAAATCCCTACCACTCGGAACCCCCGTGCGGGAGCAGAAGGGATGACTGTCCTTTTAGGTGAGCTTGGGGGCGATTTGTTACGAGCAAGGGAAAATAAGAAGAGATGCCTCCGCAGGAACTGGGCATCGCGTTGTGCCTACCACCAAGAGGGAGTGATTAACTTTCGGGTTTACAGCGCAGACAGATCTTTGCAGAGGAAGCGATACCTGAGTAAGGTGTATGGGGATACATAGTTTATGAGGCTGAGAAGGAAATGGGGCGGGGAGCCACCTCCCGCTAAAGAGAACGCACGCACGCACGCACGCACGCACGGCTCGCTGAGCAAACACCACGTGGGAATGGGGGTTTGGGCAGAACTGTCACTTTCTTCTGCTTCCATCTATTGGTGGCTTGGGGGGAAGGGGCTGCTGGGGTGAGGGGCGGGAAAGAAGCAAGATACAGGCAAGATCAAAACCCGATCTGGTCCTGAAATTCCCCTGAGGAACCCTGGTTCTGTCCTGCAGGCCCCAGAAGGCTACCGGAGGTTTTTAGGAAGGGATGGTGACGATCAGATTATATCGGACAAAGATCACCCCGGCAGTGCCGAGGAACGCAAACTAGACACAAGCCGCCTAGAACACCGAGAAGAAGCTCTCTGTTCGTGCAATCAGCTGCAGGACATTTGGCAACCACATGGCTCATCAGTACCTCAAGTTTTGCAGAAGTCCTGGACTATTCTGAGGCCGAAAAACAACGGAGTGATTAGCATCCTTGTAACCAAAATACAAGAAGTGGAACACGGGCAGGGTATAGCCGCGAGGGCTCTGGACTTAGACCCCGGCCGGCCGGCTGCTCAGGCGGCCCCCGGAGCCTCGGAGCGCTTGCCCACAGAGTGGGGATTACAAGGGCGTCTGCTGCACAGCCGTGGGTGAGCCGCAGGAACAACGAGGGCAGGGTCCCCGCAACACCGCCGGCACGTGATGGGTGTGCCTAACACGCTTCTGTTGCTTGACCTCGTCCCAGCTGCACAGCCATTTGCTGAGTGACAAGGATTGGGCTGAGCTCTCCACTTCCCCGGGGGGTGGGGGTGGGGGGAGGACCGAAATGGAGATGATGTATGATTTACGGCCGAGTTAGGATTCAACGCTGGGTGTCTCAATGGTCAGGCCGATGTTATTCTACTCGTCAGCAACACAGGGCCGGGTGCTTACCCTGCCACCTCCTTTCAGGGATGAAAAGGGAGTTGGGAAACATTAACGAAAGATAAAACGAACCATCAAAACAAGAGCAACGCGTTGTTCCCGCAGAAAGACCTTTGGTCTTCCCTCCCCCGCTTCCAATTCACAAGCCTCCTGTCCCCCCGACTTCCGTCCCTCGCTGTGATTCGTCACGTGCCGTGAGGTCGCTAACAGAGGACGATCAGACCTTCCTAGGCGTGGTCTCATTTCACCCTCACGACTGCCCGCTGAGCAAGAAGAAATCAGCGCTTGGTTTCGTCCCAGGTGTTACAGGTACGTGACCCTAATTTAGAAGAAATCGGGGTCTAGCACGTCCGGGTTATTGGGCGTACAAACATGAATAAGACGGGTCCCAGCCTCGAGCAGTGGAGTATTCAGTGGGAAAGTCAGACCCTGAGCAAACACTGACCATCCCCGATGACAAGCCCTACCCAGGCGCTAACAGCCTTGCCCGGAGGAGCACAGACATGCGTTTCAGTCTGTGTTGGGGGGCGGGGGCGATGCCCGGCCCCGTAGCCACAGTGGGGGCACATCTGAGTTAGGTTTGAAGGCTCACCAGAAAGACAGGCATTTGAGCCAAAGGGGGTTAGCATGAGCACCGCCCGGGGGCACAAATATATAAACTATTTGGGACATTTCAAGTATTTTGGTGCGGCCAGAGGGACGGGGGGGCACAATCAGAGCGGCAAGGACTGAGTTTGGAAAGGAAGGCTGAGACAGGTGCTCCTCCCTGGAGGGCCCAGGCGTGATTGCCCAGGCAGCGAGGAGTGCCCGGGGTGCCGGTGAACCTTACGGTCCTGTTAGGCTCTGGAAGAGGCGCTTGCCCTGGGCCCCTCTCTCTGACCACAGAGTGGGGTCGCGTCTTGTCTTACAGAGTGGGGGGGGGGGGGATACTCAAACAGCGGGCTCCGGGAGGAGGAATGCGGAGTCTCCGTTTTATTGGGGACCGAGTCTGCCCTTCTGCGAGCCGACTGCAGTCACGAACGAGAAACAACAACACGAGTAAATTACATGCTCGAGAGACACTTAATCCGGGCCAGATCCATTTGGTCAGGCGGGTGGTTTATCAAGAAAGCAAACCCGCTGCCAAGATAAGGGAGGGACGGCCGCTCCAGTTGATTTACGCTGGCCGGCCTCGCATGCGTGTCATTGGGTTTCACGTTGGAGCGGGTCGCTGCCCCCTGGCCACCTGAGTGCCTCTCCACCACCGCTGGGGGCTGTCTGAAAGCGGAACCTCACCTTCCAGACCAGGGCCCCCCACACACAGCGCCAGCCAAGCAGAAAGGCTTCGGGGTCCACGGAAGTTGTCACAAGTCCCCCTACCCCACCCCACCCCCACCGCGCAGGCTCCAATGATGTGATTTGTAAACCTCGCAGCGGCCAACCCCAGTGCTCCACCGAGACATGGGGCGCCACTAAGACTGAAGTATTTATCACCTGCCACTTACAGGGATGCAGAAGGAGGGAGACCTAGACAACTCCAAGTGTCCCATGGGTCACGGAACACCCTGCCCAAATATTATTCTGCGTCTGGCGTTGACTGCCCTTCTGGGCAGCCCTCTGGGTTCCGGCTCAGGGGGCACCGCCATGCCCTGTGGGAGGAAGCGCCTGCCATCCCCACCGTCCCCTCCAGGCCTCTCAAGTGACACCGGTCCCAGCCAAGGAGCATACCAGTGTAACCGTGGACAGCCGCCTCACCACCCGGGAGACGCAGAGGCATCTCGGGGCCAGGACCTCGCGCTGTGTTGTAACATAAGCACTTCCCTTCCCCCGGGGTGCACGCATCCCGGAGGGTCTGAGTGCCCGCGCGGACCGTGCTATCGCTGTGTTATTGTAGCCTCCCGCGCTTCCCCCTGATCGCTCCGCTCCACACAATCTGCCCGGCGATAAACCTGCTGCTGGCACTCAATTTATAGGCAAACAATTCCCGTCTCTTTCAGCCACTTATCTTTTCCAGCGGTCAAAGAAAAACTATATATTGTGTCTCTCTGGCGTCTAATCCTCTTTTTTTTCTTTTTGGACACAAGGGACACATTAGATTTTATGTTGAGTAAAATAGCAAGAGTCTAGCTTCTCCCAGGAGCATAGCAAGTGGCTGTGTACCAGGGAGGGACAGGCCAGGGGTGCAAGGCTGGCTACAGGAAGAGAAGGCAGAAGAGGGAGGACAGACGATCAAGGCTGGGGGCGTGGCTCTGACCCCAAAGGTCTGTGATGAGCCTCAGGCCCCAACTCCGCTGAGAGAACGCAGAATCGGTGCTAGTCAAAAAGACAGCAGCCGTCACAGAAACATCTGGTGCTTCCGCACAGGGTTTGGTGTCGTGGAAACACCAGGGAAGGTGTGTGCCGTGTTTCACGCAGCGAGCGTTTTCCAAACTCCCGATTGCATTCACCTAACGATCCTATAAGGCAAGGAGAGACAGGGGTCTCTCTCATTCTTAGATGAGGACACACAGAGACAGGAAATATACTTGCTGAAGGTCACCGCACTGTTAAGATAGAAAGGGGATTAAATATGCACAGGTTTCTGAGGTTTTTAATCACAGCTTTTGTCATTCATGCTATGGTAGCTTTCTCCACTTAGGTTAACTCAGGGGTACCCACGCTCAGGCGCGCGCGCGCGCGCACACACACACACACACACACACACACACACACACAACCGCAAGGGCTCAAACAGGAGGGGAACTCCGAAACAGGCCACAGTCTCTGTCAATGGCAACATTTATGATATGCTTTATCCTCTACACAGATGCAGTTGATGACGGCTAAGAAAATACCCTCAGCAGTCCAGAAGGGGAGCTGAAGATAACCAGAAGTCAGCCAAAGAAACCTTTGCCCGAGCGACTATTTTCTGCCCTCTGTTTTTAGAGAAAAACATAAACTCCCCAGAAAGCAAGAAGACAAACAGGGCTTCATGAAGGTGATGCCCCACACTCCTTGGCTCACATTCTAGACTGACATCCTCGGTCCTCTAGCCCATGAGCAGAGGCTGAGCGTCCGTCTGCCACCCTTCTCCTCCTAACACAGGAAAATGATGTGCAGTTGAGGCAAAAGAGCAGCAGGACTTAGAAACTAAAAGGAATTTTGCTTATGACAAGTTAAAAGAACAAACCTCCCCATTTCCCAGGTGTTCCAGATAATCAAGATATTTTTTTCTCTAGAATTTTAGGAGGCTTTTCAAATACAGCACAGAACAAAATGCAACAATTGCTCACTACAGAAAAGCACCTGCCTATTAGTTTCAAATGAGTTTTTAAGAACTAGGCGCTCTCTCTTTATCCCAAATTCCAGATCAAATTCTTCTACCGGAAATGCACTGATGACAAAACACTTTTCCCCCACCTCCAGTACCGGCCCTGTTCGGGTCTAAACG
Organism: Saccopteryx leptura; assembly: GCF_036850995.1. Lineage (NCBI taxonomy): Eukaryota > Metazoa > Chordata > Mammalia > Chiroptera > Emballonuridae > Saccopteryx > Saccopteryx leptura. The sequence goes on from NC_089514.1 coordinate 9,250,736, forward strand.
AGACTTGGTTATCAGCAGCACTTCCTCAACTGGAATTGTGCTGGGAAGTCGGTGTGATTTAGGTCCAGAAATGGGGGGGGGGGGGTCCAGGCAAACGGTGGAGACAAATTCCAGACATAAGAGGCGCTCAGCAAGCATGTGTCAGCTGTAGGACAGAGTCACACGTGGCTCAGGAAAGCTGTTCTAACTCTAAACAGGAAGAGAGAACTGGGGTCCAGGCAGAAAGACCTTGGCGCTCATGCAAGAGCGAAGGAGCTGAGAAGTGACATTGGCCCTTGGAGCAGAGGACAAGGCTCTGCTGTGCCCTTGAGGCATTCTCGGACTAAGGAAACAGACTCTCAAAGTGATAAGCCCAAGCTTGTGAACAAAGAACTATGAGCCCACGAGGGGCTGTGAGTGAGTCTATCTGATAGCACAGTTCAGGCGAGGTCCCATACTGAAGTGACACTACAGTGGAGACTTGAGGGATTTTTCCAGATAGAGAAGGGTGGGGGAATAGCTTGAGCAGTTAAAAAGATTGTGTGGGTTGAATGGTAACATATATATATATATATGTTATCCCCACATCCAAGCCCCTGGGACCTGTGAATGTGGCCTTATTTGGAAAAGATATGATTGAGTTCAGATCTCTAGATGAGATCATCCCAGCAAACCTAGGCAGGTCATAAATCCGCTGATGAGCATCCCATCACGCAGAGGAGAGACAGACACACAGAGAGCCGGCCCGGTGAAGACAGCGGCGGAGATGGGAGTGAGGCAGCCACAACCCAGGAGCACGTGAGTCCACCAGAAGAGGCAAGTCTCTCCTAGGGCCTCTGAAGGGAGTAGGGCCTCGCTGACACTTTGATTTTGAACTTCTGGCGTCCAGAGCTGAGAGAGAATAAACCTGTGTTGCTGGAAGCCGCCCTGTTGGTGGCAATATGCTGCAGCGGGCACAGGAGACCAGCACAGAGGTGGGAAAGGAGCCACGTGTGACTCTGTCCTACAGCTGACACATGCTTGCTGAGCGCCTCTTATGTTTGGAATTTGTCCCCACCATTTGCCTGGACACCTCCCCCCCCCCCTTTTCTGGACCTAAATCACACCAGCTTCCCAGCACAATTCTAGTGCTGGGGCTGCCTGTCCCACCATGATCTAGTTCGCACCCTTTTCCTGCTCTGCTTTTTGTGGTGGGGGGTGAGCCCCGCGGGCTGTTTCCCAGACCCTGTGGTTTCTGGGCTCAGCCAATGGGAGGCATTTGGCGGAAGAGCGGGAGGGAGCAAGGGAGGGAGGAGTCAGAGCGCTTCTCCCGGCCTCCTCTGGCTTCCAGCGGCCTCCCCAGCCTGTCTTCTGCCTGGTTCCCGCTCCCACCCAATAGGATCCCAGAGGTTCCAGTTCCCCGGGGAGGTCCCAGCCTACTGCTCTCACTACAATTCTTTCTAGAAACGAGCCCAGGATAATTAGAGCACGTGGCATGTAGGGGGCGGGGAGGGAAAAGAGCTGGAGCAGGGGGCTGACCGCAGATCAGGCCGGGCTAGTCGGCAGACAGGGGAAGCCAGCCGGGCCCCCCGCAGCAGGGCTCCGGGTCTCCTCAACACAAGACCCAGCCCCCCCCCCCTTCCCCGGGTCACTGTCCACTGGTACCCAGCTTACTCAGCACGAAGGCTCGAGAGCTTTCTTGGCAGGGAACTTATTAGTCTGCAAGGGTTGCCATAACAAAGCACTACAGACCGGTGGCTTAAACAACAGACATTTATTTTCTCACAGTCCCGGAAGCGGGGAGTCAGAGATGAGCTATCAGCGGGGTGGGTTTCTCCCGAGGCCTCTTTCCTTGGCCTGTAGATGGGGATCTTCCCTCTGTACCTGAGTCCAAACGACCCTTCTTATAAATATAAGGACACCATTCAGATTAGATTAGGACCCCCATCCTAATGACCTTATTTTACCTGAATTATTTCTTTAAAGCCTCTGTCACCAAATAGGGCCACATTCTGAAGTACTTAGGGTTGGACTTCAATATACGTATTAGGGGGATGTTGGGCAAACAGGGGTGTCGGCCTTGCTCGCTTGTCCTTTGCCTGATTGCGCGTGAGCACGGGGCAGCACCACCTGTGTACAGCCTGTAAGGCTGCAGGTGCTTGCCCTCAGGGTGGCAGACTGTAGATTGTGGACTGCCTGCCGCCATTGGGAGGGGACATATTTTTCCTATTTTTTCCTGGAGAAGGGGCTTCCCCCCACCCCACCCCCCGACCTGTTTGCTTGTCAGTCCTGAGTGCGAGGGAAGCGATTTTCCCTGCTTGCTTGCTTGTCCACCATTACGAGACTCTAATAAACAGAATGGCCCACCATGTTAGGGCTCCACAGACCCTTTACCGTCTGTGAACCTGCCTGACCATGGCCACCGGCCTTGCAGGGCGGAACTTAAGTCAGTCCATTACAGGGACTTAGGGTCTGCAGCAGATGAAGAGAGAGCGGAAATCAGATGTCACCAGCAGATGTTTGATAAGAAAGAAAGGCGCCCGGTGGCCTCGAGGGCACCTGGTAGACACTGTCAGGTGCTGGAAGGAGCCAGCAGCCCTGCCCAGCCGAAGAGGCCAGAGCAGAGGTAATGGAAGGAAGCGGAAGATGCCTCATGGGAGCTGACCAGATGGACGACTGGACCAGCTGCTAAAAGCACGCGAGAAACCCTCCCAGGACTTCCAGGAAGCCGGAGCCTAGGGCCTCGTCGCTGGTTCAGGAGGGAGTTGGCAAAAGGAAGTTTTGCATTATGAACACAATCCTGTGTGTGCCCACAGGTCAATGAAATCTATAAGGGTAAAAAGCTGCACATTTTGGAAGGAATTGAGTTTTTCCTCTGGACCCACCCCCCCCCCACCCCACAACACAAATGCACACAGATGGTGTCTGTTCCCCCTCTGCGTGGCCTCTCCGTGGAGTTAAACACGAGGGGTCAGGGCCTGCCGATGGTCGTCACAAGGAAAGTCAGACGGAGGCAGGGGGACAGGACCCGGGGGGCTCCGTGAGAGGGAACAGCCAGGTTGGCGCGGCGGCCGCGTGCAGACGTGCTGCAGCTCTAGGACCGTAGGCCTCGGTCCATGGGGGCCATATACACACACTGTTTGCAGATGAGACACAGTTTATTAATACGAGGCTCTGCGGGGTACGTCGTAATAAATTGTAATTCTTGCCATTTATACACTGAGATAGCACCGGCGAGGGTCCTGCAGAGTGTAATTCTCCCGGCCTGACAAATGGACCGCCCGGCGCAGGGCTGGCCACAGCAGGGGGACAGGAATAAATCAGCCGGCTGCGCTGCAGCGAGAACGCGCTTTTATTGGTCTGCGGATCCTGAGAACTGTTGATTAAGTCAGACCTGGAATCCCCCACAGTTGTTTTACAAGCTGCTTTATCCCAGAGACCACCCCCCCCCCAGGCCTCCCTCCACAACCACAATCTCCCAGGAAAAACGGGAAGTGAGTTATGCTGTGTTTGGAGCAGGAAACAAAAATATATATTTTTTACGGTCCTGGGAAAAGGTAAAGTCGGACCAATTCAAGGAGGCTTCTGTGCTCCCAAAGTGTCCATTAGAGGAGAGCTTCATGGGAGGTTTTCCACAACATCGATAACCTCTCGGGCTCCAGGGAGCAGAGAACAGAAAACGCCTTCAGTGTGGGAGCCGTTTTCTGAGACCGTATTTAGAATGAGGACTCATCCGACCTATTAGCTTTTGAACTCACCAAGTATGGGCCGACTTGGGCAGGGGTAGAAAAAAAAGAACGTGGTGGGCAACGTTTAAACAGTGGACACTGGAACAGACTGCTTTTAATTACATGTGTGTCCTAGGAGAACCCACTTGCTATCAATTAACCAACCTGTTAATAACACGCTGGTCTGCTCACGAAGCAGCTCCCGCCCCCTGATGACCGCATTCCGGGAAACGGTTTGGTTTCAGCAAATGGTCACATTTATTCTAAACTGTAGCCTTCAGATTCAAAAAGCCATGTATTTAAGACTTGTCTTCCCTCTGGTTGATCTGAATTACCGAACAGGAACTATTTAATTCAGATGTTTATTTGCAAGAAACAGCAAGAGAGACATAGTAGCAATGCCCAGGGAACGGAAGGGTAGAAAAACTAACGTAGGCCATCCCCGTGCCAGGGAGTACGCCCAGGGTCTCAGAACCTTCGAGAAGCTATTCTCATCTCCTTTACAGAGAAGACCGTGACTCAGAGAGGTACATTAACTTGGCCAAAAACACACACAGCCACAATCGAAAAGGCAGGAATTAACTGACAGCAAAGTTCGTACCCTTTTCTTTCTCAAAACTGGGAGCCAGAACCTTCCCACTGAAAGAGTTCTCTCATGTCACCCAGCCCCCTTCTTCCTGCAGACACAGACCTCACCCGCCCAGACAGAGGTCACACTCCGTTCTTAACCCCCTGTCCCCGGGAGAGAGGCTTGGGGACACAGTCTGGGCCCCCTGTCCTGTGTGCAGGGCTGCCCTGGTTGAACAGAGGGGTTGGGGCACGTGGGCAGCCCACCTTGTACCTCGTGTGAAGCGCGGACGGAGGACCAGGGAGCTCCGGTTTCAGCAGCTGGCCGCCCTGGGACTGGGGAGAGCCGCTCACGGTGAGGCCGACCCCAACAATTTGTTGCAGCTGCAGGAAACTTCCGAAATGTCTCTCCCAGAAGCCCTGGCTGCACCAGGAGCAGCGGCAGCCCCGTGTGCTGACCCGTCTCCCCAGGCTCGCACCTAGACTCGGTGACGGGCCATGACACCTGACTGCAAAAACACAGGTCCCGGGGTGCCTGCCGCCCGGACGCAGCCTTCCCGATGCCGGCTGGCCTCTGACGAGATGCCTCACACCTGCGGGGAGGCGGCCAGCCCTGTCTCAGCTCCTGCTCACACCTGGGCGGCTGCCACGGGCTCCTCTCACCGCCCCACGGGCTCCTCCCCAAACACTTCTGCCGTCAAATTACTAACCCCCCCAACTCCAAAAAAAAAAAAAAAAGCTTTATTGCTTTCTCTTAGCCGAGAGCAGTGCTTGAATGAAGGTACAAATATTCTGGAGTTCTTGTGAAAATGCAGATTGCAGTTCGGTGGTTCTGGGTGGGCCTGGGGTTCTGCATTTCTAGCCATCTCCCGGCACTGTGGGTGCCGCTGGTCCTTAGTCCACACTTTGCATGGCGAAGGCCAATAGGCCATGTCCCCGACTCCTAAGCCTGTGTCGGAAACTCTGGGCTGCTCCCCCCACTACCTGGATCTCCCCGTGACATCCTCCCCGCGCCCCCAGCTGTGCTCTGTCCCAGGCAGACATGATCACATGATCGAGCCCGAGGGGCACCCTCCTCGCCCAGCGGGGGGCTCAGTGTCTGCCATGTCCCCTGTATCCTTGAAAAGTCCTTGTTTTCCCATAAAGACCATTGTCTTCCCAACAGGAAGAGCTGCATTCCAGACTGGTGGCACATACGGGAACAAGCCCAGCTTTCTCAGGAAGTGTCAAACCCAGGGATTGTGTGGGAGAGAAAGATCTGGACGCCCTCCCTCCACACGGAGCGAGGGCAGAAGGCTGGCGGGGCCGGCCCATCGCTCTCCGACCGACCGACCGGAAGCCCTGCTCAGGGCAGGTCACTCTGGAGGCAGCAAAGCTCAGCCGCGCTCGCTGGACTGTTCAGGGAGCAGAGGGCCCCACGCAGCGAATACCCGTGTGTCCTGCAGAATCTGGTCGAGAGCGGAGGTGAATTTTCCTGCTTCCAATTGGCGAGACCAAATCCCTGCTAATGAAAGCTGGATTAGGTGCTTTCTGCCAAGACGGGCTGCCCGGTCTGAGCGCTAATTGGGAAATGACTGCACAGCAGGAACTCTTAGCCATCTTTTGTTTCCATTTAAATATTCAGAAGCCCCCTATCCTGGCAAAGCCCCCTAAGAAAGGCTCTGTCTGAGGCACTCCTTCATTTTCTTTCCTTTTTTGCTTCCAAAGGGTGGAACGCCAGCCAAGATTTTCGGGTGATGGGACCTCTCCTGATCCTAGTGCCCACGGGCTGTGGAAATGAGTGGGAACCGGAAGGCACATTTTCTCCTTATCTGCCCTCTGTGATTTTGCAGGGGAGGGTGGGGCGTTATCGGTGCGGCGGGCACCGCGGCGTGGGGCGGGTGAGCCCAGTGGAGACTGCGGTGGGTTCTGTCTCTCCCCCTCTCTCCGGGGGCTGTTTTCAGGGAAACGGGTAATCGGACCTAAGGATCCCTGGGTGTGATGAGATAACATTGACGATAGACAATTCTACTCACGGATAAAAAATAATATATATATTTTCAAATAGTCCCAGAATGAGTCACTTCTAAATAGTCAGAAATACATTTCCTGCCATTCTTCTCTGAGACTTGAATTAATGGTTTTATACAAATGACTCCCATCACCAAGTGCATGCACGCAGAATTGGCAACGTGTGCTCGCCCTGGCCATAGCCCAGTCGTTGGGGACCCACCAGAGATGAGTCAACGTCCACAGCACATTCTCTTATAAGATGTGTGCCCCACTGCTAGCTTCTCTTCCCCAAAGGAGCAGAGAACGGCGCAGGAGGGGGAATTAGACGCAATGGATCGACAAGCTTCCAGGATGCCGGACGCTGGCGGAAGGCAGGTCACTGATGGGCACAGCCGGAGCCGAATCAGAACACCGTGAGCAACGCCGGGACGTCTGAGAAAAGAGTCAAGAGACTTGGATGCTTCCTCCCACCCTGACACCAGCTTTGGACAAGTCTTTTCAACCATCTGCACCTCAGTTTCCTCATCTGGAAAATGGGGTGAACGACTGCCCACCCCACCTCACCGCCTTGCAAGAGTGGCAGGCGTGACAGTCCAGCTGGATTCCTTCTAAAGTTACGAAGAGGCCAATGCCATGTACAATAGGTGGCCAGCAGTGTCTTCTGCTGGTGCCGGGGCTCCACGAGGCAGCTTTCTTCCTCCACTCTGGGTACTCTGTGGAGGTAGACAGGGGAGGGGGCAAGAGACAGTGTGTCAGAGGGACCAGGATCTTATCCCAGTGTCCCACGCGATTCTCTCACTCTCTCTCCTCAAGTCTCTCTGAACAAATTCTCCACTCCTATCACCTTCATCTTGGTCAAGCATTGGTGAGTCCTCGTTAACCCCGATAACCTGCCTTTCCCCCACCCTATGAAGCAGAAGCCATCCTTGTTTTCAGAAAGATTACTGGTCATCTTCTCCAGAAGATGACGGGGACAGTCTCATCAGAGAAAGAAGCCTGAAAAGAATCCTAGGGCCCCCTCCAGGACTGGAAGGGGACAGAGACCTGTCTTCCCAGAGATAGAGGTTTTACCTCCCTGTCAGCCCTCTGGGGAGATGGCAGGGGCTCGGAGGAGAACTTACAGTCATGGTAAAGCTTTGCCAAGAGATGGCAGAGCCACCAGCCTTTGAGGACAATGAGGACCTGGCAGGTGAACACATCAGCTGTCACCCTTGTGGACTGAGGACCAGACGGCCCCACTGGAAGTTCTCTGGTGGGGGGGGGGGGTGATGCTCACAGGAACTGGGAGGGAGGGGGTGTCCCAGGGAGGTCTGAGGCTACATTTCCCACCACTCTGGCAGGCTGGCTACAATAGCACATCAAGTTTAATTTAAAGTAATAAAAGAAGTGTGACATTTCACCTGCCTGATCATGTGACATCGAATTCACATGCCTGTTGTTCTTTCTGAGACATTCTGGCAGATAACCCTGCTTTCTTTGGATGCTCTGGAGTTTGGGGGAAAACAGTTCTAAAAACCAGCAACGGGGCCCTGGCTGGTTGGCTCAGTGGTAGAGCGTCGGCCTGGCGTGCAGGAGGAGTCCTGGGTTCGATTCCTGGCCGGGGCACACAGAAGAAGCGCCCATCTGCTTCTCCACCCCTCCCCCTCTCCTTCCTCTCTGTCTCTCTCTTCCCCTCTCGCAGCCGAGGCTCCATTGAAGCAAAGTTGGCCCGGGCGCTGAGGACAGCTCCATGGCCTCTGCCTCAGGCACTAGAATGGCTCTGGATGCAACAGAGCAACGCCCCAGATGGGCAGAGCATAGGCCCCTGGTGGGCGTGCCAGGTGGATCCCGGTTGGGCGCATGCGGGAGTCTGTCTGACTGCCTCCCCATTTCCAACTTCAGAAAAATAAAAAAATAAAAAATAAAAAAACCAGCAACGGCTCTTTTTGGAGTTACCCTCCACTCCCGCCCCAGTGAGGATCCACCCACGGAAATAGCAGCCCAGCAAGCGTTTCCTTCATAACCTGAAACTCAAGCCACAAGCGACCTCCTCACCTTCTCGCACACAAGTCCTTCTCAGCCAAGGTCCCGTGGAAGAGCAGGCTCTCTCTCTATCCCGGGGGTTACACGCAGTAAACACATCAAGAAACACGCACGCACAACAGGATGCCTGGCAGACACTGTCCGTGGTCTCTACCCACTGAACTCAGAAATGTGCCAATAGAGATGTTTCCGTCCTTACCTTACGCTGAGGAAACCGCGGCCCAGAGGTGTCGACTAATCACGTGAGATTCTCAAGCTACTCGATGGCAGGGCTCAAATCAGAATCCAACTCGGCCTTCTAGTCTACGGGGCGACCGACGAGGGGGCGTCCTCTAGCAAGCAAGGGTGTGCGTGCTTGTGCACGTGGGTGCGTGTGCGCATGCGTGTGTGTAAAGAAAGCCTCAGCTCTGGACATGGGCGAGAGAGCACAGATTTTTAAATGGGACCCTTGCCATATTTGTGTAACTCTGGAGGGAGGAACCGTGAGTTCCAGCAAGCAGGCGTCTGCTAAGCTTCGGCTGAAATGTGCCCATTGCTGCTTTAATGTGATAATCAGGGGCGGGGGCCCTGGTGACAGACTGTGATGTATTGGCCGTTGTTCTGCGCTTTGATGTTCCTTGGAATCTGTCACAACTCCAGCACACCCGAAAGTGCCACGGCGTCATGTGTCCAACGCTCTGACTGCAGGAGCAAATGGCAGGGGCGTGGCCGCCCTCGAGCCGAGGTCAGAGCCAGGTCAGAAGGTGGCAGGCCTCTCTGCAGGACAGCCACCACGGCAGCTGCACCCCAGGGTCCCCAGCTCACACCCGGGGGACGCCTGTCTGCAGGGGATAACCGCCTTCACTGTCTCTGACTGAAGGAGGCCCGCAAGTCCCCCTGGTGCTGGAAGCTGAGCCCCGGGGCCCCCGGGGAGAGGAATCATCCCCCCCCCGCCCCCACACCCTGAGATGCGGGGATGGAGCTGCAGGCAGAGAGGGTGTCCACGGAAAGCAGGGGGGACGCTGGCCCAGGTCGCTGGCGCCAGAACACCCCCGTCTCAGGGCTGGGCGGCCAGCAGCACGCAGGGTCAGGGTCGGGGACCAGCCCCCTGGCGTGCCGTGTGGCCGCTGTGGTCACAGCAGAGGCGGCAGCGGCGGGCAGGAGGGCGTGCTGATGCTCGGGCTCCGGTGGCCAGATGAGTCAGCCCAGGGTCTTGCCAGCTGGAGAGCGAGGGCTGTTTCCCAGGGCTGGTCTGGGCAGCATCAAGGCTGTGGGACACTGCTGGCACCCGGCACTGGGGGTCTGGAGAGCCTTCCCGAGAGCAGCTGATCTCCGAGGGCTCGCTCCGTCCCAGAGGTCAGGAAGGGCAAGGTGTGGTTGTACCCACGTCTCCTGTTGGGGAAGAAGAGAGTGGTTTGCTTAGAAAACCCCACAGTGCTATTCAGTTCCTTCATCCAACAGAGTGTCAGCAGGTCCCTGCTGCTGGGACATGTGGGCCATGTGGGCCATTGTTCTACTGCTCCCAGCACAAGATGTCACCTCCTCAGCTGAGAAGCCAACCCCCAAGAAAACCCAGAAGAAGCCCTATAACTTTTCATTTTATTTCTAGTGCTCCAAAGCTTCCATCCATCCCAGTTCTGTCGCAGGAGAGGCAGACAGTCCTAGTCCAGGGAGCTGTTGTGAGAGCGAAACGTGATTGTGTGTATTAAGCTATTCAAGTACGGGGGGGGGGGGGGGGCGGCTTCGTAGCAGGTGGTACTCCATAACTGCTCCTTTGTCCCCGTCTCCCTTGCCCCTCCCTTCCCTGGCCACGTCTTCCAGATGTCCACATGGAAATGAATGTCACGTTGTGTGATCACTAAAGCTGAGGAAAGATGACGTGACAGTGTCAACCGTGACAAAGACAGGGACTCGATAGGATGGCAGGACGCTGCCCAGTCTGGAGTCCTCCGGGCAGGGGGGCAGAAAACTGGGCGGAGCCTCTTTGGATGGGGTTTAGCTGGGGAGGATACCGGTCATGGCAACTTGTAGAGGCAAAGATAGAAAGCGCGAGGCTTGGACCGCCCACACGTGTGTCTGCAGGAGGGTGGGCCTCAGCCATCCATCTCCTCTCCATCTCAGATTGAAGGAAGAGCTTCCCTGCCAACTGCAGGGGCCCAGAAATGGCCGCCGCTCGCTGCAAACCAACAGTTTCTGATAGGGAAGTGGCCTAAAGGGTCACTTGGGATGAACCGCAGGGAAAACAGTTCCAGAAAAGGGGCCACAGACATGGAGACAGCTTGGCTCCCGGCGCTGAGCGAGTGACGTCAACCGTGCAGATAAATTCCAAAGAATCTATCACCCGTCTAACAATGTTTTACTGGCTTGTAAAATGTTCCTGAGCTCTTTCCATACTGACAGTTTCTGGGGGCTGTCCAGGGCATCCTGGAAAATTACAGCAAAGAGGGTCCCTTTCCAACCCCTCCTCGCCCAGAGCCCGATTCCTTTCCGACTTTAGTCTGATGTCCTTCTATCAGTTGTCGTTAAGTGGGGAAAGCTTGTCCCAGATCTGATGTCGAATGCTGCGCGGGATAGCCTGGGAAAATGACAAAACACTGGGCCCCGGTCAGAAAATACGCCAGGCTCGGGTGGCGACCGCAGCACCGACATGGTGACAGTTTCCCCTTCTGAGTGGTCCCCATGATCTGCTGGTGTCCTTTAGAGGGGCTCTGTGAGAGACAGGAGGATTCCATGGGGTGGAGGGAGGGAGCTGTTTGGGAACCAATAAAATCCCAACGAACACTGGCTTCCAGCCCAGGTCATTTCGTGGGGAAGGCAATCGACATTGTACAAAAGCGCTTTTGAAGAACGAGGTAACATCTTCTCTCTCATTGCCGACCACAGAGCGTGAGTGCCGTTTTCCCGACAAGGAAACAGAAGTTGGAGCAGGTACCCTGCCCGGCGTCCTACGGCTAATAGGCAGTAAAACCAGACCACCCAGCAACCCAGCTCTTTGCCGTCCAAGTCCGCTGCTCTCTGCCCCGTATTTCAGAGCTCCTGCATTAGATGAGTTAACCAGAACTCGTACCATTAGGCACCAGAGGAAATACTTATCAAAAGGGACATGACCTTGAACTAGGAGTTAGTTGACTTTTAAAGGAATGTTCACTTGTTGGTTCCCCAAACGATTCGTATAAGACTCAAACGGCAGCAAAGGAGCCTGCCCCAGGGTCAGGAGAGGCCCCTAAAACCCTTTCTCGGGCCGGAGCACCCCTTAGGACCGACGTCTTCCCGAGACGGGAGTCTCGTGTTCACTGCAGTGAGGGCCCAGGGTGGCGTCTGAGTCCTGGGACCCTGGGCCCTGAAAGGGCCCCGCACTGTTTCACGCCTCTTAGCATCCTGGGGGGCTGGTCCGAGAGGGCACAGCGCTGGGCCTCAGTTCCCACATGACCCTGCAAGAGACCCGGCCGCCTGTTTCCTGTTGTCTCTGCGTGCATGGAGCTCGGCCCCCCCAGGCGAAGTGGGGACGAGACATGGCCCTGACCCCCAGTTCAGTTATAGCCCTTTCCCGGCGGTGGTGGGGTCGTTAATGGTTTACATCGTCTCCCCCCCCCTCCCCCAGGGTCAACGCCAGCCCGGAGGCAGGGCCTCGGGGGGCCCAGTCCACAAGGAAACGGCTTGCTCCAGCCCGTGCAGTCAGAAGCAGAGACCGCCACACTCCAGGCGAGAAAGGTGGAAAACCAGTAGGCAGGGAGACCATTTTGTCATCCAAGGACAATAAAGTTTATATATTCCCAGATGTGGGCCCTCCCCCTTCATCAAGGCCAAGGCCCACTCCAGTCAAAAGAGCTTTTCTCCAGCAACACGGGAAGACCGCCTCTCTGGGCTAAATTTAGACTTCACCCACAGGGGAAGGCCCCCAGCGCTCCCGGGCTGCTCGCAGAACCAGCAGAGGACTGGGCGTCCCGGCTGGCAGCGGCCAGCCCCCGAGCTGGGCCAGCAGGAGCCTGACATGTTCCCAGCCCAGAGTGTGGGCCGTGCACCCCCTGGGGCCAGGGCTCTGCCTTGGGGCACGCTGCTGGTGTGTGAGGGCCGTTCGCCGACCAGCGCCCACGACTCCGAGGACTGGACTCAGAGCCCCCGAGAATCCAAGGTGCTGCCGGGCCAAGCTTCTGCCCTTGAGTGTATACCCACGGGTACCCTGCAGAGCCAGCGCGGAGGGGCAACGCTCGGCTGAACGACCAGGTTTATAGAGAGGGGGGTCTGGTTCCAAGGAAGGGAGAGAGAATTACCCGCGGTCCCACAGGCTTCCTGGGAGAACCTGTCCCTTGGGTCTTTACCCTGAGCCAGCCCTTTATTCCAGCGTCCCAAGAGCAATCCTGGCAGCATACTGACAGGCATGCCCCATCTCGGGGAAAAGTCAGTGTGGCCCCTTCCCTTCGGCCAGGCGACAGGGAAGATGGAAGAAGCTGGCATTTTCCCCTGGGTACCCAGTGCTGAAGACCTGGCTTCCCATCCTCAGCTCCCAGGAGGCCTGTGCCAGCACACCCCACGGAGTCACGAATCCCCTACTGGCAAATCTAATCTCAACTCAAAGCAGACGAGGCTGGGGGGGACTCGGAGGGGGAGCGGTAACCGTACAAGTTGACTGCATCTCTCTCCTCCAGCTTTCCTGTCGACATGGACAAAGGCGTGAGAAACGAGGTGGAAACCTCACCTTCCTGAAATGTGTCCCAGGCACACAGACAGCTCCAGTGCCTTAAGGGCCTCCTGCAGACAGAGCTAATCACCATCACCACTGTGGTCTCATGGCCCTGACCCCAAGTTCAGTTATAGCCCTTTCCCGGGGGTGGGGTCGTTAATGGTTTACATCGTCTCCCCCCCCCCCTCCTCCCACCCCCGACACTGGGAACTACTCAAGGGAAGGACCCTGGCCTTCTTTCATTTTGACACTCCAATTCCTATCCTATAGTTAGTCTTCCGCTGATATTAGACTGAATGAATGAATGAATAAGTGATACTTACATGTCTAAACCATCTTGTTTAAATATCTTGGTGGCTTTCTTACTAAAAGGGGCTGTGGTGATGTAAAGGTCAACAGGGTTCCATAAAACAGAAGAGGTATCTCAGGAATACCCAGCCCCCTTTCTGCACCCGGTAGAGGACACACATGGCACTCCACACACTGAGCGAGCACTGCTAATGCTTGATCATCCCCACTGGTCCTCGTGAACTTGAGAGAGCTGGGCCGGGCTACTTTCTCGCTCTCCTAATGCAGACGTGGCTGCGCTGGCTCACTCTAGTGCGGTTTCCTGGCAGCAGGGGAAAACAGGGCCTCAAGGACCCAGCTGCGTTCACTCTCTACAGTGAAGCCCCTCAGTGACTTCCGAGCCTGTCTGTCCTTGCGCCAAGTGGCACCATCGGAGGGAGTTCCTAGACCCTACAAGGTAGACGCAGGACATCAACTTCTTAGTAAAGAGCCCTCTCCAACAATCCTAATATGAAACCCATATAAACGTAGTTCATCCCACAGAGAACACAGGTGGCAGTATTCCCTTTTAAGGGAATTAAGAAGTGGGAGGTGTAAGGTCGGTGGATAGAGGGATAGTTCATGTGGAGAACTCAAACCCGTCCACTTTGGCTAGGACCGCCCACAATCAAGCCCGCCAAAGGAAGCTTCCCAGGAACTATTTGGAAAGAAGCGATCATCTGCCAGCCAGTGAAATTTCACCACGTCATAGTAGCTCTACTTCCCTAGAGGGACCCTTTAAATATCTCCCACGCGGTTTAATCCGCGCAACTTCCCTAGCTTCCATCTCCTCCATCTTTCTTCCCTCGGGGCCAGGGAACCTTGCCGGGCGGGGTGTGCGCTCTGTACTCAATAAAACCGTTTACTTATTCCACACTTTGTGGCTCCGGCCCCTTTCCTTCCTTCTCGGCGGGGAAAAATACCTTACAGGAGGATTCTCAGATAACCTGATCAAGCAAAGCCATGACCCTACCTCACGATGCCAATGCCAAGGGTATAAATATTCAGAAGAGAAGCAGGTCTGTGTCACCGTTCCTGAGCCACAGTTTGCTCTGCCTATTACCCAGCCAACCAGGAAGGAGGGAAGAATGCAAATTCTCTTTTGAAGATAATTTTCATGGCAGCCAGACATTTCCAAAAGAACCTTGGGCTACAAGGCAATGGACCAAACCAGACTATCTGGAGATTGCCGAATGAAAGAATTAGTAGGGTGGACACATGTGTTTCCTTTAACAATAAATAAATATTAATGTCTGTAAGTTTCCATGATTGTCCTTGAACTTGATAGTGAAAGGCATTGGATTTAGTTGGTAGAAACTGTTGCCCTCTGCTGGGTGGAATGTCACAAGAACGCCACGATTTCAAACCTGCAGTTGCCTGAGTGCTTTTCTTCCCTTTCAGGGTGCAGAGGGTCAGGATGACGGAGATGATGAAGACGATGATGGAGGAGGCGGGGGGGGGGGCGGAAAGAGAAGGAAGGAGGGGACAATGGCCGTGAGAACGGGGAGAAGCCCTTAGATGTACAGCACTTCCATGTTTTTTACAAAGTGCATCCACGCAGATTAGTTTACGTGAGCTTCACAATGACCCCATGAGGACTACCCTGTACTGTTGCAAATGAGAAGACGCTGGCAAAGAAGTCCAACCGTTCCCCCACAGATTGGGAGCCCCAAGGGGCAGCGCCGAGATCCCGACGCAGGCTCCCTGCATCCAAGCCCCGGAATGGTTTTTCTTCACGTTACTTATCTGGTGGGCTTTACGTATATTGATATTTACCTAAATCCAGTCTTGGATTTGTTTTTAAAGTCTATTTTATATATTGAAGACATAATTTGTTCATGCATTCATTCAAAAACATGACACGCCTGCTCTATGCATGGCCCCAAGCTATGAACCGGAGGAGAGAGAACAGAGCAGAGCCCAGCTCCCATGGAAGGGGCAGTCAACAGACGAGGGAACAGATCGCTGAGGATCGTGAAATCAGAGCCCTAAGTGGCTGGGGGGGGGGGCAATGACACAAGGTGAAAGAGGTATCATGGCCCCACAGTGAGAATGTGCAGAGGAGACAAGTTTTCATAGCTAGAGTTTTCAGGAGGATGAACTCTCAAGGCAGAGGACCAACTGTGGTCTTCCCAAACCTAAGTCTGAAAATCAGGAATAGATATTACAAGAGTTGCTTGGAATGGTCCTTTGCCCAAACACCTCTTTAAGAAACCCCTGGAGAAGCGACCATCTGCTTCTTCACCCCTCCTCTACCCCTCTTTTCTCCTCCTGCAGCCACGGCTTGATTGGTTTGAGCACATTGGCCCTGGGCACTAAGGATGGCTCTGTGGAGCCTCTGCCTCAGGTGCAAAAAATAGTTCAGTCGCAAGCATGGCCCCAGATGGGCAGAGCAGGGGCCCAAGACGGGGCTTACTGGGCGCATCCGGGTTCAGTCGCAAGCATGGCCCCAGATGGGCAGAGCAGGGGCCCAAGACGGGGCTTACTGGGCGCATCCGGGTTCAGTCGCAAGCATGGCCCCAGATGGGCAGAGCAGGGGCCCAAGACGGGGGTTACTGGGCGCATCCGGGTTGGGGCACATGAGGGAGAGTGTCTCTCTATCTTCTCTACTCTCTTTCACTTGGAAAAGAATTGTAAAAAAAGAAACCCCTAAAGTATGCAGGTAGTAAAGAACTTCCCTAGCGATGTGTATATTTTTCTATTAGCAAAGACCGAGAGCTCATTTCTAAAATGGCTGTGTGCATTTGACTTACTCCACCAGCTGCATGTCATGACCAGCTTTATTTAGAATATGCCAAACCTGCGAGCAAGCCGATGTCCTTCAACAGGTGAACAAACCATGCTGCATCCTTCCAAGAAATACGACGCAGCAATGAAAAGGGAGCAAATTATTAACACCAGCAACAACTCCCATGTCTCTCCAGGGCCTGGTGCTGACCTCTCTGATGCCATCCCTCTGCGGTTCACAGGGTCCAGAGCCGAGGGCCGTTACTCCCGGCAGTCTGGGGGCTGGTCCTGGCCCGGGTGGGATCTAGGGGGGTTGTGGAGGTTCAGATGGCAGCCGCTCTCAGAGCTGGGGTCACAGCAGAAAGAGCCTGGAGAGGGCCCGGTCGCTGACACTTTGCTGAAAGGACATCTTGGTGAGAACTCAGTCAACTCGGAAAGATATACGGTCTATTTTTCTATTAAGTGAAAGGATTGGGCTCGGTGGTTCTCAGGCCTATTCTGGCCCCAACACTCTGCATTTCCATGAGTCATCTAAGCTAACCTGGTCCCTGTGACTCAGCATTCGCTGGGCTTCCTGCTCCCAGCTTCTTGGCAGCCAAAGGGAATTCGCCTCGTCCCTGTGCCAAGTATCTGACACTCGTCATCGACAGTTTGTATTACTGACTCTAGTTTTATTTGAGTATCTTGTCCCACAACTAAATTATAAGCTGCTCCTGAAACCATAACTGACGATTATTTATAACCCGTGGTGTCTTTTGCCTTGAAGGTATCATTGTATAATTTAATGGAACCTAACTAAAAAAAAAAAAAAGGGAAGAAAATTAAAAGGACTCAGTTGCAAATGTTGATAGATTTGACCAATTGGCTACATCAAAAGTTTAAAAAATTTTATGGGGTAAAAATTGCCACAAAGTCTAAAGACTAATGGCAAATTGGACAACATATTTGAGTCCTCACTGAGTCCTCATAGCAAAATATTTGGAACATAAAGAGATGAGGCCAGACGAGAAGAAGCCATCCACAAAACCAGTAAGTACACAGGAAGAGATTCAGCTTCATGTCTCATCAGACATGAACGTTCAAACTATGAGATGGTGGCTTTCATTTTTGTCAGGTCAGCAAAAATGTAAATGAATCAGGACATATATCGTTAGGGATGCATCCTCGTCCCCAGCGGGTGAAACCCTCAATAATGGTGGTAGACAGCAGAGTGCTGGGCAGCAGATAACAAGTCTTCCAGACGTGCCAACTAGTTCATCTGTTAGAGATTTGTCTTTGAAAGTCTTAATTTGGGAACAATTATTTTTGATTGCAGAATTGCGGAATTGCTTGTAAATCTAAAAACAAAACTAATTGTCTATTAATAGAGGAATGCCTGATACACAGCAGATTTCATTTAATGAGCTATTAGACTAATTAAAATGAATGGATTAGACTCGGCAGTGGTCGGCAAACCGCGGCTCGTGAACCACATGCGGCTCTTTGGCCCCTTGAGTGCGGCTCTTTGGCAGCTTCGGAGTTCCCTAATTAAGTTAATAACAATGTACCTACCTAAATGGTTTAAGTTTAAAAAATTCGGCTCTCAAAAGAAATTTTGATCGTTGTACTGTTGATCTTTGGCTCTGCTGACTAATGAGTTCGCCGACCGCTGGCCTAGAGCTACCTGGATAAGTCTCTAAAGTACACTATTGAGTCCCAAGAGCAGGCCGGAGAAGGAAATGGTCAGAGCAATACCATCTGTGTACATTTTAAAAACACAGAAAACAACACGACTTTGCTCACTACATACCGTCCACAGAAATGGAGCAAAGGCAGAAGAAAGGACCAGATGAGACCCTCGTCAACTTCCCACGTGGGTTTCAGGGCGGGCGTTGAGATTGGGAAGGAATACAAAGGAGGCCTCAGCTGTTTCTATGATGTTTTCCTTAAGGTTGGACTAAACGAGAAGGTGTATGTAAGGCACTTAGTGTCATATCTGGCTTAAAATAAAAATATCTATTATCTTAACCATGTTTTAAGGCAGGCATCCCCAAACTACGGCCCGCGGGCCACATGCGGCCCCCTGAGGCCATTTATCCGGCCCCCTGCCACACTTCTGGAAGGGGCACCTCTTTCATTGGTGGTCAGTGAGAGGAGCACTGTATGTGGCAGCCCTCCAACGGTCTGAGGGGCAGTGAAATGGTCCCCTGTGTAAAAAGTTTGGGGACCCCTGTTTTAAGGCATGCATAGGCCATCTATAAGTGTAGTCTAAAGGGGGACTTCATGGGGGAAAATACAGAGCAGAAAAAACAGGCTCATGTTTGAGCGTGAGTAACAGGGGGGTATATACTGAGACAACGTCGGCGTGCCAGGGGCCGTACTGGGGCACAACATCCATCACCCCGTTGAGCCTCCATGACAGCCTTCAATATGATTTCACGGGGTGCCGTTTTACTGACTAGGTAACAGGCCGAACCAGTTATGTATGTAATGTGGACAAAATCGTCTCTGTCAGGGGAAGACCCAGGATCAGATTTCCTACGCGTCCCATCTTCTCTACAATGGAGATGCTGAATCCAGAAGAGAGGACCAGAAGGAAGTTCCCGCAGAGATGCTGGACAGGTTTGCGAGGAAAGGCAGGGAGACGTGGGTCCTGTACTAGTAGCTCTTTACCCATAATACCTGGGAATGGGTTGGCCCTCAAATTTCCTGCTGGTTCATTCTCAGAAGCTGGCCCCAGGCTGGGGACTGGGTCATTGACCCATTAAACAAACTTCCCTGCTGACAACCTCCAGGCTGCCGGGACGGGATGAGGAGCGAGAAGGAAGCCACCAGCATAATCAGTGGGATTCCCAGCAAAGCGCTCTGTCCCGGGAATTAGGGGAACCTCCCAGATTTCTCCCTTTGTGGAGGCCAAAAAAGAGCACGTGTAATGGGTAGATAAGGGCCGCCTGTCCCGAGAAACAAAGCCAGGGGCTTGGGACTTCTTGGGGTGGGAGGGCACATGATTTGCAAGAAGGTCTTAGTTTCCTTTCTATGCAAATGGCCAAGACCTGAAGTATGAGTCCTGGGAGAGCCCCATGTCGCTGTTTTCATAGATAATACAGTGGTTTAGCTAGAAACTGGATGAGAACGGAGCATTTAGCAAGGTGGTGATTATAAAATGAATAAGTCGTCCAACACCAAAAAGAAATCCTCTTGGGGAAGAGAGAAAGGTAAACATTCCGAAGAGTCCTTGGAAAAATCCGGCTCAGGAGTGAGCAGACGGTCTAGGAGTAAAACCAAGGGAGCCTTCAGCCGCCCTGCAGCCAGATGGGCGGGGCCTGGGGAGGCCTGAGGCAGTGACGCTGGGAGAAGGGAGAGGGAAGATGCCAGAAGGAGCCCAGGGATTTAGCAAGAGCTTAGGATCCCCAGAGAAATTAACACTGTTAAAAATTTCTCCAGGGGGCATTACCCTGGGTGATCGGCAGTCCCTAAATAGAGTTGCACATTTCCTATATAAGAGGGGGTAGAGGGTAACTTAACCACAGATGAGAGGACAGTATGGCTCCAGGAGAAGAGATTAAAATGATGCAGCCACAAGCCAAGGAATGCCAGGAGCTGCCAGGAGCAGAAGCAGAAAGAAAAAGCAAGAGCCTCCATGGGAATGCAGCCCCGGTGCCATGTCGACTTCTTTTCGGGGATTCTAGTTTCGGACTTCTGGCCCCTGGAGCTGTAAAAGGATAAACTCCTGTTCTTTGAAGCCACCAAATCTGTGCTATTTGTTATATAGCAGCTGTAGGAAGCTAACGCAGTGACTGAGCTTCAATTGTGACAGCTTTGCTTTGCTGTTCTGCCAAATAATCCCCATCACACTGTTAAATGGCCATTTCAGCTTTGCTTATAGTAGCCAAAAATTGGAAACAGCTTAAATGTCCATAAACATCAGTTTAGTTAAGGAAATTTTGATATTTTATTAAATGGAGTACTATGCAACTGTGAAAAATAAAATGGCAGAAGTATATTTACTGACATGGCACTATGTTCAAAGCAACCTTACCATTAAGTAAAATAAACCAACCAAACAAAAAAAATCAATTATATGCTAATTAGTTAGATTGGAAATTTGATGCATTTGGAATCTGTTCTAGTATAATGGCGTGAGGTGTCGCTATAAATTTATCTCCAACCCCTGGGTTAAGATTTAATAACTTGTTGCAAAATCATTCATTTAGTACAGGCTTCCTCGATCTGTTCAATCGATCTGCTTATTCATGCATTATTGGGGCATTGTTGCTAGCATGGTGTAGTTAACATAATACCTCATAGGACACCCTCCCCCTTTGCTCTATCCTTCCAAAATTTTCCTGCTCTTCTTGATTTAGAATTTTCTCAATCAGTTTTTTAAAGCTCTGTAGGCTATTTTTTTATTGTGATCATGTTAAATTTATAAGTAGTGAAAATTGACAGTTTATAGTATTGTCTTCCTATCCAAGAACTGGTATGTCCCCCATTTGTACAAGCGTGTGTGTGTGTGTGTGTGTGTGTGTACATGTGAGTGAGCGAGCACGCTCACGTAGGCTCTTCAGAGTTTTCTTCATACAGTTTTTGTGAACCTTATTTTTGTGAAGTTTATTTTCTCTTTTGTTAATATTAACCATGGGATAATTTTCCATTATACTTTCTGATTATTGTTTTCCATGAAAGCTATTTATTTCTCTGTATTAACTTTGTACCCTGATATATCACTGAATTTTTCTCATTTTTAACTGTTTTTCAGGTGATGCTCTTGGCTTCTTCAGATGGATGATAACAACCTCTACAAATAGAGATGGTTGCATTTGCCCCTTTCTAATTTTTGAACCTATAATTTTTTTTTCTCTTATCTTATTCTATGAGTCTATACCTCAATGCAATAATAAACAATAGTGGTATCTATATAACATGCCTGACTTTGGTGGGTATATTCTTAGCATTAGATATGACACTGGCTTTGGGGCTTGAGATACATGTCAATAATGTATCAGATTGTTTTAAACTTATTGTGCCTTATCAAGAATGAACATGGGACCCTGGCCAGATAGCTCGGCTGGTTAGAGCACTGTCCGGAAGCTCAAAGGTTGCCATTTCAATCCCCGGTTAGGGCATATACAGAAATAGACTGATGTTTCTGTTTCTTTCTCTCTCTCCCTTCCTCTTTGGATCAATTAATACTTTTTTTAAAAAAAAAAGAATGAACATGGGGTTACAGTAAGTGAACTTTTAGCATCTATAAAAATAATTTTTATAAACAAATTTTCTTATTAATATGATAAATTAATTTGTAGATGTCTTAATACTGAACCAACCTTGCATTCCTAGAATACTGACATACAGATGCTACATCGTTTTAATGTGCTATTAAATTATGTTTCCTAATATTTCATTTAAGATTTTAAAATAAATATTGATAAGAAAGATGATTTTTATTTTGAAATGTATTTAGGCTTTTTTTTTTTTTATCAATGTAATGAGTTTTGTTAAACAAAACTGGAAATTTTCCTTCTTCCTCTATGCTCTATACTTTTCAATGCTATGGAATTATTCTTTATTTAGGGATGTGGTAGAACTGCCCTGTGAAACCAGCTGGACCTGGTGCTTTGGTGGAGATTACTCTTCCACAACTTTCTCTATAGCTTTGGGGCATATCAATTGGTTTGGATTTTCTTTCCCTTCTGGAGTCAATTTTAGAAGATTATATTTTCTTGGAAAATGTTTCATTTCATCCGAGTGTTACAATTATTTGCAGGCAGTTGAACAAAACAGTCTTTTATAATTCTAATTATTGCCTTTATTTTTCTTATCTTCCTTTATCATTTCACATTTTTGTAAAAAAAATTCTTACATTTAACTTCAGAATAAAAAAATGAAAGCTTTTCTAACTATGACTTTATGTTCAGCAGCCATAAAAAAAATTGATAAGTTCTGTAACATAACATTTTTTTTTTGAAATTTACTAACAAAAAAAAAATACTATAAGCAAAGTCAAAAGTTTGACAACAAAATGGGAAAAATATCTTCCACTATATAATGAATCAAGGGTTAATATCCTTATATATGTATATTTTTTAAAACTTTTATAAATACATTGTAAAAAGACCAGCAAATCAATAGAAAATTTACCAAAGGGTATGGTCATACCGTACAGGAAAAACATTACGTATATTCTTCTTGAACATACAAACAGATGCCCCCTCACTCAAAAGCAATACCTTTGCTTAAGCATGTATCGGCACAATATAAAAGTCTGATTACATGCTCTCTGGGGGTGGGCTGGGCGGAACAGGTTGTCTCATATATTCCGGGGGGGGAGTCAAATTTCACACAGTGTCTAAGGGGGAAAGTCCGAGACTCTGCTTTGCACAGGAAATGCTTTGACCCAGACATTCCACCTGCAGAAACGTAGCTGCTTTTCCAGCCTGACTCTGTCCCTGCTTCCCGCAAGCTCCACAGGCTGTCCCCGGAGCGGGACAGCCTTCACACCGCAGAGGACAAGAGCCACGGCGTGCTGACAAAATCGCACCTGCTCACATTGAGGATATGTCTCCCAGCTGGTCTCTTCCTGGGGACCTCGCACCTCTCAGCAGACCCCGGTATCTGACCTCTAAACCATCAGGTGGTGGGAAACCACCAGTGAGACGAGCACTCCCGCCACGGACCCCCTCTCTTCATCTAGTTACCCAGGAGCCTGTACCCCAATGTTTCTACGTTCTGTTTCACAACCCGCCCTTTACTCCAGATTGATGTCGTGTTTCTAGAAAAGCCTTTTAGTCAAAAGGGCCCTCCTGCCTGACACTAAGCTAGACACACTGTCTTCTCTGCCTGTCCATCATTCTGTCTTCTGCATGAGTAATAGGAAAAGTGGCATGGACTTGCTCTACCCCAAACGGTCATAATCCTAATAGAACACGTTCCACTTCTATCTCACGTCCCCCCAGACCAGCACAGCCTGGCCTCTCCTCTTGCTCTGAGCCATTGGGAGAGGAGAGAACCAGACGATGGGTCCTGGGCTTGCACGAAAGGCAGCACTCCAAGGGTTAACCGCCTTTCCCCTACCGAGTGATGCGTTTTTGCTGACCTAGTAGGAGATGGGTCGCACCCAATTCAATTGAGCTGCAGTCAACAGGAAAGTAGGAAGGAAAATGGGATGGAACAAACAAAGCATTAAAAAGGGGGGAGGGGTATTCCACAGCAGGAAATAATTATTTGGGCAATTGTTCACTTTGCGAAGGGTCTGGCCCGTGTGAATATCCATCAGGACGCAATGCTGTGTCCGGGGTTTCTCCCAGCACCCTGTCTGGTCTAATTAGTTGCAAAAGCGGCTCTGTGGGCTAAAGAGATTTGCCGTTGTGTTGTATTTCAGGGGAACCAACACACATGGCATTTGAAGTGGGGTCTGGCACCAGCTCGCTCTGGGGAGAGCTCAACTGGTCAGCCAGAACGGAGTCGGTACAAAAGGAGGCTCTGCACGCCCCCAGAAGTGGCGGTTTGCAAAAGTAGTTCACTGACCAGTCCATCTGCCTCGGATTAAGCGTGTGAAATGGTTCAGTTCAAGTGAACATTTCTAATATAGAGGAACACATAAATAAACGGAACCACCTATCTAGATCAAGCATTTGCATTTGCAAACCTCCACCAACTCACAGGGAGCTCACACGGAGCTCTCACCAAATCATATACTGCTCCCCGTAGGGCATTTACACTTCAAACATTGCTGGAGGAGAACTCGACTGTCCCATTAGAGAAGAGTAAACTCCCTCTGGAAAGGAAAGTGAATATAATATTTTCAGAATAAAAATCCTTCAATCTGTAAAAGGAGTTTTATAGCTGAGCCTCAGGAAAGTCAGCCAAAGGTTCCACTGATACGGGAACAGAGGGGGTCTTGAAGACCCCAGGCCGCGCAGATCGGTTTCTTCACTGTCCCGACAGTGGGTGCCAGGAACAAATCAATAATCTGTTGCTATCATAAAAACATCAGTTTGCACATAAAAGTCATTGACTGTATTTTAAAATCACACAGATTAAAAAATATAAGAAGGTGACGTCATGTTATAGATGAATAGCAGAGAGAGGATGTTATCCTGTACTGGATTCTAAGTCTGTCTCATGGAACCGTGACAACCACTCTGTAAGGTGGGGGTTTCATTACTACCCCTATTCAACAGATGTGGAAACGGAAGCGCAGAATGGGGGAGTCACTTGCCTAAGGTCACCCAGCCCGTAAGTGCTCAGAGTCCCGTTGAGATCCATGAAGTCTGAGTCCAGATCATGCTCTACCCTGCTTCTCTATGTACATGAAAGAGGCCAGAGGGGGGCCCACCAGAAACCCAGAGCAAGTCCGGGGGGCAGACACAGCAAGAGTCACATCCTCTCTGCAGGCTCTCGCCTCCCATCTCTCTCTCTCTCACACACACACACACCTGCCCGTCCACCCTGGAGCTGTCACCGCTGCTCCAAAATAAAGGCCCCTGTCTCCCACTTGGTTTCCATTGCCACATTTTGCCCCCTGGCCTGCTTAGACTGGGAGCCCACTGCCCCCCTCGTCTGTGATGAGAAGGGGGCCGTGGGATGACTTGGAACACTCCATCGGGGAAGGAAGCTGACTGCTTCCCTGGGAACGAATTCCTAGCTTTGCAGGCCATCGGAGGAGAGCCCCACCTGGTCAAGTTTAGGCTTCCGAGCTTTGGGAGGTCGCATGATCTCGGCTGCAGGTGACCCGGTGAGGAAGAGAGCACCCACCGGGAGCCTAGGCAGTTCGGACCGGGGTGAGAGTTTTCCCAGCCCCCCCCCCCTCCCTGGAGCCTCACATAACAGCCGTGATCATGGGCGTTGACACCACGGCTCAGAGTGTTTAAGTGGCTTGCCCGGAGCTGCACAGGCAGGAAATGGCAGCGCGGGACTGGACCCGGGCTCTGACTTCAAAGCCCCCGCTTTGTTCGCGAGGTGACGCTTGGCAGCCCTGCCACCAGCCTCAAAGGCCACTTTGTGTGAATCTGTCAAAGGGGCGTCTTGCTCAGGATACTTTACTGCCAACTGCCAGAAAATTGTCACAACCGTGACCCGGTAAAAACCTCCGGGATGGACGGCACCCCGGGCGGGGTGGTCCCGATGCTGGAGGCCGGGGCTCGTGTCGCGCAGCACGTCCTCTGTGCTGACCGGGGCCCGCCCGACAGAGCGGCCCTCCTCCTACTCCGCTGGAAGGCGGCACATGAGCGGGCGCACGTCCCGGCTGCCGGCCGTGGGGCTGTGAGCTCATGCAGCTCGGAGCTCCCTCGCAGGCTGAGCGAGACCGTGGACCGCTTCCAGCGCCCAAGGTAACGGGAAATGTTGAGCGAAGTAGGTGAAAAGCCCTGTCTAATATTTCCATTTACCTACGCTGCCTGTCTGAATGAGTGTCATTAATCCAAACCCTTTCAGAACGGGGCCTGATGATGTGTGAGGGCGGAAGGCCCGGGGCACCAGGCCTCCCAGCGCAAGGCCGCGCCGATGCTGTGTCTCTCGCTATGGCCGGTGGTCAGCCGGGGCCCAGCAAGTGCCCCGGGGGAGGCTGCTTCCACACTGACCGCCCCTGTGCCTGTGTCTGTGTGTGCCGCAAGCGGACCGGGGGTCGGGGGGCCAGGGACCGGGGGTTGGGGGTCAGGGGTCGGGCCGGTCTTCCCAGATACATACAACCCTGGCCTGACCTCCCTCCTGCCCCCGGGAGCCCCCCACCTGGAGACCCCGTGAGGGACACTTCACAGGAAGCAGGGATGCAGAGGCCGGCTTTCCTCTCTAGGAATTCCCTGCAAACCAGCCGCGGCCCTGATCCCCCCTGCCAGTGCCTGTGGTACCCAGAGCAGGGACCTCTCCGGCGACAGCCACCAGCCGGCCTCGATGACACCGGGAGAGCCCTGCAGCCGGGAGGGAGACCCGTCCCTTTCCAAACGCGGGAGGGAAGTCTGAGAGCTGAGCAACGCGCAGCCTTAATATTTTGGTTGATAACGTGCCACGGCCCCTGGAGTACTTTCCATTTCCTCTGTGTCCTTTTTCCAGTCATTTCAAAGGCCTTTATTATATTGAATGTATCAAAACCTAAATATGGCAAAAGGAGTGACATGTCTTTTTTTTTTTCTAAAAAGTACACTAGAAAAGTATATAGACCCAAATAAGTCTCACCCTCTTTCAAAATAGATTCCTGTTTGGGAACTGGATTTATTTCATTGGAGCCTCGCCCCTTCCTTCCCCATGACACACACACACACACACACACACACACACACACACACCCATATGTCTGTGTGTGAGAAAATCTTTCCTAATTGCATTCAGCACTTAGCACGTCATTCTACATTCTCCCCCGTGGTTGCAGACTATGATTGCAGGACAAGTCCAGGATGCTAAGTGCCCTGTCTGATATCTTTAAAAAACATAATCAAAAGCCAGAGCATACTATGTGAGGGTCACAATGAGATTGCCCCAGAGCGAAAATAGTCGATTTTTATCACACGGCTTGTAGGTGGGCTCAGCCACAGCCCCCGGGTTCGGAGCAGAAAGAAGCATCCCTGGCTACCTGGATGCCGGGTCCGCCGTGGAGGCTCAGGGAACCGGTTTCCTCCCTGCGAGACAGGGAAGTCACCAGCTGGACCGTCGGCCTCACAGGTGCCCTGAAGAGGACGCCAGGAGGGGATGTGTTCCAGTCCAATACCCACCATGTGTCAAAGCAGAGCTGCCCCGCTGTGAGGGCCACTGAGGAGCGCTGAGCCCGGCCCGTCTAAGCTCGGGTTCGCAAACCCGCCACATCCGTCAGGAGGCCCCAGGTACCGCTGAGACCGGAGCCTGCCTCTCTGCACAGAGCCCAGGAGGCAAACACCTAAGTCGGTTCTAGAAAGGTCTTTGTGACCTGTCAAGCCTGGGGTAAACATGAGCCTATTTCCCCTCGTTTGCTCTATCAGTTACAGGGGCCGTCATCTGTAGACAGCTACGGTCACCACTAAAATCATAATCACTTCAAAACATCCCGCTCCTGGACCTGGCTGGTTGGCTCAGCGGTAGAGCGTCGGCCTGGCGTGCGGGGGACCCAGGTTCGATTCCCGGCCAGGGCACACAGGAGAAGCGCCCATTTGCTTCTCCACCCCCCCCCCTTCCTCTCTGTCTCTCTCTTCCCCTCCCACAGCAGAGGCTCCATTGGAGCAAAGATGGCCCGGGTGCTGGGGATGACTCCTTGGCCTCTGCCCCAGGCGCTAGAGTGGCTCTGGTCGCGGCAGAGCGACGCCCCGGAGGGACAGAGCATCGCCCCCTGGTGGGCAGAGCATTGTCCCCTGGTGGGCGTGCCGGGTGGATCCCGGTCGGGCGCATGAGGGAGTCTGTCTGACTGTCTTTCCCCGTTTCCAGCTTCGGAAAAATACAAAAAAAAAAAAACAAAAAACATCCTGCTCCTGGCGGACAGTGGCTCTGACCTCTCTAGCAGCTTACCGTCCACAAAGGGGTTCCCTGTTCCAGTCATCACCGCGGTGGTCAGCAGAATTCTCCGACAGCCCCCCGAGATTCCCAGCCCTGGGCTGAGCCGAACCCAACACTGCCCTAGGCACTCCTGGGGAAGGACTCTACTGAGGGAATTAAGTCAGCCATCAGCTACCCTGAGAACAGGGAGATTGCCCCGGGTTGTCCAGGTGAGCCTGACAGAACCACAGGTGCCCTGGAAAGCCGAGAGGAAGGTCACAGAGTGAGTCAGAGGTGTGGCGGGACGGGGAGGCCGAGGACCCACGGGCCAGAAGGGGCGGTCAGAGGGACTTGAACCATGAGAAGGACACAACGCACCACTGCTGGCTTTAACGACAGAGGAAGGGGACCACGAGCCAAGGAATCCAGGTGGCCTCTAGAAGCTGATAATGACCATGGCCGACAGCCAGGAAGGAAATGAGGACCTCAGTCCTGCGGCCACATGGAAGCGATATCTGCCAACAGCGTGAACGAGTCTGGAAGCAGACTCTCTCCCAGGCTCTCCTGCGACACCTTGGGGTCCACCTGCCGAGACCCGGGTCAGACTGTCACACAGTTACCACCTGTGCAACTGGGAGATACTAATAAAAGGGTTGATATAGATACATTTGAATTTGAAATAAATAAATTTGAAGCCGCGAAATGGGTGGTGATTTGATATGGCAGCCATAGAAACCTGATACAACTGCCTACAATGGTTTTCTGAAAACGGCAGCCTGAAAGAGAAACCAGCTATTCTTAGCATTTAGAAGACCTGTTTCTGTCAAATTTCATCCGGCAAATCTACGGAGTCCCACATGCTAGGGCAGAAGAGAGGGCACGGGGCAGGCAGGAGTGGGGAAGACGTTCCCAGGAGCTAGACCAGTTACGGCCTGTTATTTAGAAACAATAACAACCGTGGGGAAGTAATGTGAGTCTAGCTGTGGTGCTCAATCTCGGCTGCTCGTTAGAATAACTTGGGGTGCTTTTTAAAATCCCCTTTCCCAACCGGCGCCTAAAACCAACGACATCAAAACCTCAGGCAAGTGAACATCAGTGGAGAGCCAGGAACCCCCAGGTGAACCCAGTGAAAGCCAAGCTCGGGAACGACTGCAGTCTAAGGGAAGAAGAGACTTGGACTGGTGGGGGGAAGATTTCACCTGCTGGTAGGACTCACTGAAAACTCTCAGGGACAAAAGCTCACACCCAGGCGCGTTGGTAGGTGGTTCCGATGGGGTGCACCTGCATTGTTGACGTGGGCTGCTCCCCCGAGAAAGCGCAGACATTGTCGTGAAAACGTTCCTATCTCCCGGAACTCAGCAGCTCCCGTAGATATTCTCGGGATGTCTGTAAATAACCCTATCTTTTTCAGCGATTCTCAGTTCCACTGAGAGGCGTGAGGGAAACGGAAGAGCCGCGTGCATTCGCAGAGGAAACAGGCCCCGTGCGCACCTGTGCTCGGGGCAGCCGTCGGGAGGGCGAGGAAGGGCTTTCTCAGGAATGGGGTGGAGGATGGAGGGCGAAGACTGTTCCAGACTGTTTCTTAAGCCCGAAGTACGGACACCCACATGAGAGTAATCCTTCTAGAAGGCTTCTGTCCAGTGAGTAACAGGGTTTGAGCCATGATGGAATGCACAATTGTACAACTTGAGCTAGTTATGGCTGGTCTTCCTGCATCCGTACATTTCCAGAGTGCTTTAGAGCCCTCGCATTATTTTGTGCGTGCTCAAAACTTGTGCATCCAGGCGAGGTGAAAGACAGGCAGGTATGCCTTTCTGATGACATTCTCTACTGACCGGGACCTACAGGGTGCATGCCCTGGCTACAGTGTCAGGCCTGAGATACCAGGTGGGTTCAGTGTGCTCGCCTTCCAGAACCTTCCCCACATGGATGTCTCCTGGGGCCTTCTCTCCTATTCTGGAGATGGTACATCGAGCTGGCATTCTTCATCGATTGGGGAGCTTTTCCCACATTGCACGCACCCCACCCCGAGACTGCCCTGTGGGGATTCTCTCAGGGTGACTCAGTTGAAAATTCTAACAGGAGATCTTCCCACACCACACCCGTACAAGGCCTCTCTCCTTCGTGGATGTCCCTGAGGTCATTTTATGGCTGGAGCTTCTCCCCAGAGTGGCCCTGTGAAAGTCACAGCCCCGTGAGCCCACGTACTAACCACATTTTGAGACAATTTGGAAAAAGGTATTATTTCGAACGCCTTCCCTCTTCAGATGTGTGAATCTGTTGTGCTTTGGCTGCCGGCCTAGACCAATACCATCAGCATGCTGAGCCCAGGGTGGCACAACAAACTCTTCCACAAAACCTTTCTCGAGCACGCAAATATGTGACTTTGCCGGAGGCGTCCCGCGCCTCTGCTCGTGCCCGGGGACTAGAGCTGAAGTTTCCCGGCTGTGGCTGCTCTGGCCACTGGGAGCGTCTCCTCCTCCGCCTGCTGCCCACCACCCACCGCCCACCTTCAGCCACCTGGTCTCATACCACGGGGAACGCGGAACCCCACGGGCAACTTGGCGGGGGGAGGGCAGTCTGCGTGTAAAAGCTGCGCGACTAAAACGTTTTTCCAGTTAATGCAGCTCTTTCCTGCTGCAAGAGGCTACCTTTAAAAGCTGCCGTTTCCTTCGCATTAACTAAAAATGGACACATCTGTTGAAGGAAAGGGGGGAGGGGAAAGACAATAGCGATTGTGAGGGGCGGTGTGCATGCGTGCATGTATAAACCACTAAAGAAACAAACAGCAAGGAGAGGCGAGACTGGCGGGAGGCCGCCGTAGGCACGCTGTCAGTTGTTATTTATACAGCGTCGTAAATGCAGGGCTGTCAGAGCCGACGGCCATCTTTACTTAGCTGCTGCCTAAGTGCTGGCGATGCGGGACCTCGGGAGAATGACTCCCCTCTTTAATATTTAACCAGATGCTTCCATTTTTGAAAATATATGTCGCTCCTTATGGAGGCGGGGGAGGGGAGGCTGACTTGCAACTTCTGTGATGGAAGAGCTATTGTTGGGAGCGGCAGACCGGCGGGTTTTGCTCCCCTGGCTGCACCCTCCGTATTTCCACCTTGGTAAACAGGGCCTCCTTCTGCACGTTGGCACTGCTCCCCATATTGTTGTATCTGTTCACGTCCTGAGAGATAAGCTAAGGCTTAGCCACTATTCGTCACTATAGTCCTGCAATGGAGCTGTGAAAACGAAGGCAGGGGAGGGGAATGCGACTGTCCCCAGGCAAGCAAGCCACGGCAAGAGATGAACCAGGAGCCGACTTTTGGCAGGGTCCCAGTTTTGTGGTATAATGCAAGGGGCATGCACCTGGACTGCAGAAGCCCCCCCCCCCCCCCCCAGTTACCGGGACTACCAAGGAGAAGCCGGACTGCGGGCTCCACCGCAGCGCCCGGCGCGGTCACGGGCTGGGTGTGGGCGTGCGAGTCCCCTCTGACTCTCCGCCTCTCCTCCTTCAGGGCTCCTTCCAGGGTGCCAGGAGCATCCGTAACCTCTCCATCATTTCCGCTCTGTCCCTCCTCTCTGGGCCTCCTCCCTGCCCCTGGAAGTGCCCGCCACAGCCTCTGCAGGCCACACATGGGGCCGAATGCTCATGCATTCTTGGGCTCTTCCTGGGAGCTGCCTCAGATGGCTGTTGGTTCCTCAGAACAGTAGCCCACAGGCACACAGGAGCCGCTGCCGCTCACCTGCCGAGCCCCCCTCTCCCTCTCCCCTGCGTCGTCTCTCTGTCCCTGCGTCTGTCTCTGTGTGTGTGTGGCCGATCTCTTAATGGCTCGGAGCCTCTGCCCACGATGGGGAGATGCAGGGACGTGGCCAGCCCCCTGAAAGGCCCTCTATTACCCCACGGCTGTTATTGTTACAGCCCAGCTGTCACGCTCTCTCTCCCATGTCCCTCACACATCATTTCCTCCTCGGTCCGTATATTCTAGATGACAAACACAAGGACAGTATGACGGGCTAAGAACAAGAGAGCAGTATCTCTGAGAAGGAGGGCCGTCTGTTCTTGTCGCTCTTGGTTTATTTTTATCTCACCTTTGGGGCTCGTTAATACATCCCACCCTCCTAACGGGATAGGGGAGAGACGGAGGAGGCGGGAACAATGAAGCACTTCTCTGCTGCACTCCCCTAACCCACCCCCCACTGGCCCAGACCCCCCGCCCCGGGGCCAAGAATGCCTCCCGTGCTTCGTGGAATGGCAGAAAATACGGAGGGGGGGGGGACATCAGAATGCCTCCACTGGCCCGTACGAACAGCATCAGCACGGGCTCCTGAGGCAGGTGACATCAGGCACAGAGCAGCCCCTGGTGCTGGGGACACTACCAGAGGGTCCCATCATGTGCAGAAGGGATGTGAAGTTGGAACAACCCCAGCCGAGAAGGCAGCCGACCACGTCACTTAGGTGAACTGCACGGTGTCGGCACGCCGCAGAGCCGGCGGCTTTGATCTTTATAAACTTTTGAATCATGTGTGACTCAAGAATTCTTTATAAAGAATTATTTCAGCGCTCGCGGTTAATGAAGAGCCGGCCCGCACAATTTATGAAAGCAAGAGACCAAGCATTAGAGGGAAAGGGGAAAAGCCATAAAAAAATAAAAAAAAAATCCCCGGGCTCCTTTAATGTGACAGTCCTCACGGTCTGTGCGGCTCCCACACGCCACGTTTTGCTGTCAGATTTATTGGGTTTTATTGGAATTCATTCTTCTTGGCACTGGGGTGTGCAGCGATCATCTTAAGGAGAAAAATGTGTCTGAGGCGAGATGAGACAGATCGATAAGAGGAAATGCAGGGAGCGAGCCCCTAATTATTGGGCGATGATCGGCCCTATGCTCATCACCACGTTACAAAACCAGTGTCCCACGAGCATGACCCTAGTCCCGTGCTAGTGTCCGACACCTGGGAGCGACTGGTGGTAACCAATGTAGCAAAACTCTACCAAAGTCAACCTGCCACTTTGATTGCGGGATACGGTTCAGCTCCCTGACCCGGGTCGTGGTCCATGATGTGTATTCCCGGGAAAAACCATATGGGAAGCTGCGGTGGGTGGGGGTGGGGGGGATAGCGGCCCCACAACAGCAGAATGCGCATGTCTCTTCGGAAGCGGATGGGGCGTGCGTGTGTTGGCCCGGAGTTTGCTCCGGAGCCATCGCCCAGAGAGTAAATCACGGGCTCGGTACAAAGAGAGGAATCAGAGCAAACAAGTTTAAGATGTGAGTCATCTCAGATGTGGGAAACCAGTTCTCTCCCAAGGCTGAACATCATTCGCTTTCCTACATCCTCTCCTAAGATTTCTCTTTCAAGAAGAGATTAAAGACAGCCGCGATCTCTGAGAGCTCTTCGTCCTTTATGCTGCGGCGATAATAAATCTGACTCCTTTCGCTAGTTATCTCTCTTCAGTAAAAAAATACAATAAAATAAATAAAATAAAAATGTTGTCTACCAGCCGTCCTCTGGTTAGTGAGCGGCTAGTGCTTGGGGTCATCTTCTACTGTAGGGAGACGGCCCAGGGGCGGAGGTTAAGAGGCTGGTCTCTACCCTCCAGCCGCCTTGGTTTGAATCCTCTTTCTAGCCAGTTAGTTCTTCCCCTTCTTCGCTGGGGAACTTGGCCGTCAAAGTTATTCTCTTAACTTTATTCTCTCTTTCCTCCTGGGAGTAATGACAGTGTCTCCCTGCTCAGGTTTCTGGGAGGACTAAGATGACAGATAAAGAAACACTTTTGGGCACACAGTAAACTCTCGACAAATAGTAAATGACGTCCTAAACCTGGGTACCTTGAAAAATAGATGACAGGTTCGGTCCTTCTACTTAATTTTAAAAAGTTTTTAAATTTGAGGAGAAACATCCTCTTTAAAAAAAAAAAACAGAACAACTGGAATTTCCATTTATTAATACCCACTTATTACCCAAATAGTATATCCATTTATTACTCTCATAGAGCTCTCGATTTAATGACTTCCAAATAGCAAGCCTTTAGGATGTACCTACGTGTGGGCACCGCACCTGCTAACTCGATGTGCCTTATCTAATTTCAATTCTCAGAACAAATATAGGGCGACTGCTCTCTCGTGGCCTTGAACAATGTTCAGTGAGGTTATATGATCAAGTTCACAGTTGCAGTGGTGGGGCGTGTCAGAGCCTGCATTTAAAATCAGATTGTCTTATTCCTCCTTCAATTCTCTTTTTAGACACCATCTGTCTCTTCGACTTGCTTTCTGCTTGATCATATTCAAAATTCAAATTATTGTATGCATGGACTTTATTAAGGCTAACAGCTTGTCACGTTATAAAATAAAACGTGGAACCATATTATAACCTGCCCCTGAGACACAGATGCATGTCATTGTCAGCCAGGGCTCCTCGGGCCACCAGCAACAAGGAAGCGTGGAATTAACGCCGCTGACCAGGAAGGTTGGACATTCAGAGAAAAACTGAAAACTTAGGCCACGGAGTTGAGCTAGATCACAGAGTGCTACCAATCTTCTAGAAAATAAAGGGAAGTGGTTATGGGGTTTGGGTTTCTTTTTGGTCATTTCAAGGAAAATCCATAAAAATGCCTTCTCTCCTTAAAAGTATTCCATCAAATAACTTGTGAATTCTTTTCCCTGCGAGTTAAAAGTAAGCATTATTAAAGTGCCTTGAGGGCCGTTCCTCTTTTTCTTCCCCCGTCCAACATTCCAGAAAGTAAAAGAAAGCTAATCTGTGAGCTCTTACTCTCCTCTAATACCGTTTCTAAAAGACAAAGGTCCCCAGGCTGGGACACACTTGGCATCTCTGAGAAGAGGACTCAAGTCTCCCCGGCAACGCTGAGGCAAGGGAGTGGCTGGGGACAGAGGAGGTGACCCCTCAGGAGACCCCGTCCCTCTCCTAGAGGCCACGATGCCAGTCTGGTGGGTAGATTGGTTTGCTAGGGCTGTCCAAACAAAGTGCCACAAACTGGGAGGCTTAAATAACCAAAATGTGTTGTCTCACCGTCTGGAGGCCAGACGTCCAAGTCAGAGTTGTGGCAGGGTGGGTCCTTTCCGAGGGCTGTGTGGGAAGGATGAGCTCCAGACCTCTGTCCCTGGATTGTGGATGGCTGTCCCCTCCCTGTGTCTCTTCACATCACCTTCCCTCTATGAGGGTCTGTGTCCAAATTCTACCTGCTTACAAGGGGAGCAGCCGCATTGGATCGGGAAGCCAGCCTATTCTAGGGTGGCCACATTTTAACTAATTACCTCTGCAATGACCATCGTCCCAAATAGAATCACACTCAACATAGGTGTTTGGGCGAGACACAATTCCACCTGTGACAGTGGGTTATGGCTCTGAAATTTTGCCTGAGAAAGGTTGGCGCTGGTCACTGACAGGGTGAGTTATTAGCCCAATAAGGTCATGGCCACCAGCAGACTTCCTGAGAGCCCTGGACAAGCGTAGATGCTACCGTCTCTCTCACCTCCTTGCGAGGTATTTCCCCTAAGCAAATAGACTCTCAGTTAGTGTCGTCCTGAGGTCTAAAACGGCACCCTGACACGAGTTATCTAACTCGTTTGAGTGAGTCTCTAACACCCTGAGCCGAAAGGGGGAAGAAGCAGGCTGGGATGGAAACCAGTGAGACCGTATTCAGACACGTTATTGAGTCACATCTGCCACTTAGAAAAACAGACAACTGTTTCCCACTGTGCATTGAGGCTGGGGTTCATTCCATCTAATTCGTTTACGATTCAGGGTACGGGAGTCAGCTCCAGTGTGGCCTTGCTGGATACTTCTCTCAGAAGCCTCCCTCTGCTCCCCACCCCCGACCAAGATGAATTGATTATCTGCCTGCCCACACCTCCCCAGCACCCCGTGCCTTAGGCATGGTCATTATGCCTCCTTCGAGACACTGAAATCCTTATGGAAAGAGACGTGGTTAATCTCTGTAGCCACAATGCAAAGAAGAGCACAGTAAACATTCGCTAAACAAAAGGAGGTCAGTTAAGTTCT
This sequence comes from Saccopteryx leptura, assembly GCF_036850995.1. Taxonomy (NCBI): domain Eukaryota; kingdom Metazoa; phylum Chordata; class Mammalia; order Chiroptera; family Emballonuridae; genus Saccopteryx; species Saccopteryx leptura. Next base: position 9,286,139 of record NC_089514.1, read on the forward strand.
TGCCGAATTAACATCGGATAAACACGGGCTCATCTCTGCGCAAGAGGCCGCGAACACCTGACTGTCCCACCCGAACAGAGAGGAACGGCCACCCCTCCTTGGTTCCGAAGAGAGCGCAGAGGAAACAGGCAGGAAGGACCCGGAGCTACACTGAGACTCTCACTCCTCCCGGGACTGGTGCTGGCTCTTTACGCCAGTTCCTCTGGGACGAGCATGAGTGACATCAGAGAACACAGGCCATCGTGACTCCCTTGAGAAGATGGACAGATTATTTCAAATAATTCTGAGCCTCGCTGAATCAAAAGGAACATGGGTTCCTCTTCGCGCGTCCTTTACCTTGAGCTGTCTTTCCTGGATCTCTAGCCAAAGCTGACAGTAAAAATAGATTTGTATCTTTTTTGCAACAATTCATCTTTTCTGCGTATTTCTCTGTGCCACTGACTCCTGTCTTATTTGGGCACCCTTCGTCTCTCCGCGAAGGACTGTATCGGCGGGCATCAGGAAACCTTAGAAACACGTGTTGACACCGACAGGCTCTTGAAATCGAATCTCCAAGATGACCCCATTCTGAAGGGGCTGTTGTTTTACTAATGCAGCTAGCTCTGTTTTCCCCGACTCTGCTTTTGTGAAACTAAATTCTCTCGCAGCTTGGGGTTGAGCGGGGAGGCAACAAGCAAACTTAACTCCCTATCAACTATAAAGGATGCCAAAGGGAGAAAAGTTGACTCCATCTGGGTTCCTATCTCTGAGCCAGCTCCACATGGGGCCAGACTTTTGGCAGACCTGAATTCGCGGCCTTCTCGCATGGCCTCTGCCTTCGAATTCAAGCCACCCACGGAAAGAAGTGCAGAGAGGTGTCCCAGGATCCCAGGGTGACGTCTCTGGCTAAGGAGTCCAAGTCAGTTTTAGTGTGACGACATCTTTCAGGCTGCAAAAGAAAGGAAAACTTACTTTCTCATCCAGTGGCATCTTCATCCAAAGAACTCCAAGCGCTTAAGGGGGAAATGAAAAGTATTCCCATGACCTTTCACGGACTTGGTTCTAACACGTGCGCTGTCCGGCCGTCACCTGGGAAGAAGAAAAGACAGGTTTTGTTGTCGAACACACCAGCCTCCTGCAGGGTAGATACACGCCTACCTTGCTCCATGAAGACAGTGTCAGGAAACGAGGAACAACTTCAGATAGACCCTTCCCAGCCGAGCCCTGGTGGCCCGGGACGCCCTCACCAACCGGGCAGTGAGCCCACAAGCCACTCTTCCCGAGCCAGGCTCCGTCCTCCGGGGAGACAAGCTGTTCTCCTATTTCCTTTCGGAAGAAAAGGGTTCCTGTTTGAGGGGGACATCGGTGGGGCTGAGGTCGCAGTTTGAAACATGCCCCCTCCACGGGCCCTGGGGAAGACCCCTCGTGTTTCTTTACACATTTACAGGCGGGGTGCACGAAGGTCAGGCTGATCCGCGTAGCCGGCATGCGGTTTGAAGTTAGGGATGTGCACTGAGCCACCTGCCACGGAATGAACAAAACCTCACAGTCTTTCATGGGCTTTCCGTGCCCGTGGCATATAGAAGCCCCAGCCTGTGCTCCGGCCTCTTCCAGCGTCCTGTCGTCGCTCGGCCTTCGCTCTCAGCGCGCATGCTCCCAGCGCGCATGCTCCCAGCGCGCACGCTCCCAGCGCGCACGCTCCCAGCGCTCATGCTCCCAGCGCGCATGCTCCCAGCGCGCACGCTCCCAGCGCGCATGCTCCCAGCGCTCATGCTCCCAGCGCGCATGCTCCCAGCGCGCATTGTCTCGAGCTCCGCGCTTTCCCGTTCCTCCCCGTCCCGCAGCTCAGGCCCTGCTTGCCCGCGGGTCTGCGCTGCCTCCCCGCAGTCCACCCTCTCTGCGATTGCCTTCGGAGGCCCGGAGAATTGGGACCCTAGGTTTGTCAGAGCCACCCTCTCCCACCCCCTCTCTCTTTTTTAACCTCTCTCATCCTGAAAAGACGCTCACCTTCTTTTTCTTTTCTCTTCTTTTTAACACTAGACGTCAGACCCAGAGACCTTATCACAATCACTCTCCTTTGAAACGTTACAGCTGAAGCCAGCGGTGTTGAATGTATTCATGCGTTACCTCCTCTAAGATTTTTTTCCCTGCCAATGCTCAGCTTTACATTTCTGGGGGTTTTCTGTCGGTGGTGGTGGGCTTTGTATTTTGTTTGTTTGTTTATTTGTTTTTCTAAATCTGTCCTAAACTTTCTAAGCTAGTGTGAGCAGCTGAAAATGCACTGGGTCTAATGCCAGCGAGTGGCATTACCAGCCCTGCCCAGCCTCCCGGGGAAGAGGTGGCACGCGGAGCCACATTCTGTCTACGTGCTTAGCTGTGAACTTGGTGCGGGGTGACCTTGGAAGGCGGGCTGAGAACCACAAGGTGGAACATGCTATCTTCAGAATTTAGGCCAGTGTCAACTTAGTACCTCCTAATGCAAGACATTTTTAAATAACCCAATGCCTAGAATGCATTCAGTAATGTGTCTTAAGCAAGACAAAAGCGTCTAAAATTCTTCTGGACCCCTGAGACAGAAAATAGATCTTACCCATCTTTGTATAGAAGAGACTCAGTATACAGCCACAAAGAGAAACCACCTGGCCTGACCAGGCGGTGGCGCAGCGGATAGAGCGTAGGACTGGGATGCCGAGGACCCAGGCTAGAGGCCTCGAGGTCGCCAGCTTGAGCGCAGGCTCATTTGGTTTGAGCAAAGCTCACCAGCTTGGACCCAAGGTCACTGGCTCGAGCAAGGGGTTACTCGGTCTGCTGAAGGTCTGTGGTCAAGGCACATATGAGAAAGCAATCAGTGAAGAACTAAGGTGTCGCAACGAAAAACTGATGATTGATGCTTCTCATCTCTCCGTTCCTGTCTGTCTGTCCCTGTCTATCCCTCTCTCTGACTCTCTGTCTCTGTAAAAAACAAACAAACAAACAAACAAAATACTGCCTGAGGATCTGTATCTGTGGCTGGAAATAATAGGTTCTGTAATTCTTGGTTTTAGGACAAACCCTGTCTTTCCCAATTCTCTACTAATTTCTAGAACTAAGGGCGAATTCCATATATAAGTTCCCCATTGCTGTGACAAACTTAAGGGCTTAAAATAAGTTGGTTTATTATCTTCCAGCTTTGGAGGTCAGAGTTCTCGGCCAGTTTCACTGGTGTCAGCAGGGCTGTCTTCCTGCCGGAAGTTCTAGCGGAGAATCTATTTCCTGGCCTCCCCCAGATCCTAGAGACTGGTCCCACTTCCTGGCTCATGACCCCCTCTTCCACCTTCAAAGCACATCACTCCACCCTCAGCTTCCATCCTTCCATCTCCCTGACTCGACCTCCCTGCTTCCCTCTGACCGGGACTCTTGTGCTCACCTTAGGCCCACCTGGATCACCTGGGACCCTCTCCCCATCTCTCAACCCTTCACTTGACCACATCGGCAAGATCCCTCTTACCACACGAGGTCACCTATTCACAGGTTCAGTGGGTTCAGGTGGGGCCCTCTGTGGGGTGCCATGCCTCAACCTACCACACTGCATGTAAAACACGCTTATTCCATCACACCTCCACCGAAAGTTTCTCCTCCCGCCATGTACTTCAGGAGGGAGTTCGAGAGCCCCTAGCGCCCTGGGGGACCCCGTCCTGCCTACTTCTCTAGCAGTTCAAAGTTCATGTGACGAACACAGATTCCAAGTCTAGCGATCTGAGCTTTTGTGAGCTATGACACCTAAAGCAACTTATTTGACCTAAGTTTTTCTTTTCCTTTCTTTTTTATTTCTCCTCTAGAAGCGGGGAAAATGATCTATCCCACAGAGTCATAAGCGAGGAGTACACAAGATAAAGTGTAAATAAATTCAGTATAGCCTTCAGCTGAGTTCCTGGCACATTAGAAGACCAATAAATAAATAAATGGCAGTTAGCTCCCCAAATATTACTTATTGTGATTATTGTCATTAACTTATTCCCGTCAAGGACTCTTTCTCAAGTAACTACGATTGGCCAAGCACTGTTTTAGCCACTTAGGGTACATCAAGGAACCAAACAGAGATTTCCACCCTTGTAGAGTTCACATTCTCGTGGGAGGGACACACACACACAAGGAATGAATAAAGAAAGAAATCATAGGGCAGGGAGAGGGTGGTACATGTCCTAGAAAAACTGACAGGAGCAAAGTGAGGGAAACTGGGTGCTGTAGGGGGAGCGGAGGGGCCAGTGGGCGCCTCAGTGAGGGGGTGACCACGAGAAAGGGTCTGAGGAAGTGAGCGGGCCACGTTCTAGGCAGAGGGAAGGGGGTCGGTAGGAAAAAGTGTCACTGGAGCAGCAGCAAGAAGGCCGTGTGGCTCAGTGAGAGGGGCGGGAGAGGCCAGTCTGGATGGAGAATGCTACTTTGGAAAGTCACGAGGATCCCAAGGGCCTGGTAAGACATGGCGGGGACTTCGGCTTTTACTCTGAGTGGACGGGAGGACCACTGCCCGGCGTGAGCAGAGGAGCGCTGTGTTCTGACGTGGGATGTTGGTTTCGGAGGTAGTTTGCTTTGCTTTTGTTTTTATGGTTTGGTTGTTGCGGTGGTTGTTTAAAATTTTTTATTTTTTCTCACATTTCTGTCATATGTTTGCCATATTGCTGGAAATTGAAGTTTAGTGTTACTCTATAAACACATTTGTAGGTAACCTCTAGCTCGAGCCACATCAAATTGGTTCATATTTATGTGCTTTGTCATTTTTTAAAACAAATTTTACCAAAAAAAAAAAAGAAATACACCCCTACTATTGGTGTATTTCTCCCAGAAAACAGCAGGATATTTAGAAAAGCCGAGAAAAATGGAAACAATAGACATCGCAGGTTCCAAAGCTTGAGAAATCTTACCCGATGATTCATTCACGGAGCCTAATTTATAACTCCTGATTTCCGGCTGATATGCTACCTGGAAAATTGAAACTATTAACTGAAAGGTTTTGAACAGGGGAAAACTCTTTCCAAAACATGCATTTCATTGGCTTACATGATAATTACTCATCTATTAAAAATTATTTTCTCAGAAACAAAGAATTTATAGATGAGAAATTGCAGCCATTAAGTAATAGACTCTTCTTTTAAACCTGAAGTGTGAAGATTAATTCTTTTCTTGTTATCACCTGTTCCGTTCGTGACACAGATACATGCTATTTGCATTAATGTATCAAGTGAAAAATTAACTATTGATTCAATGAAATATTTGCTTTTTCCTTGAATAGTTGCACAGAATAAAGTAGCTTGTAATTACAACTGAATAGCAGTTATCTATTATTATTGAAGCATTTTAGTCATTTGTTTGCTGCTACTGCTAAGACCACAACTGATCGAGAATATGCCGCTGGCTGACACGGGGTTTTTTTGTTTTGTTTTGTTTTGTTTTTTATTATTAATTTTAATGCAATGACATTGATAAATCAGGGTACATATGTTCAGAGAAAACATCTCCGGATTATTTTGACATTTGATTATGTTGCATACCCCTCACCCAAAGTCAAATTGTCTTCCGTCACCTTCTCTCTGGTTTTCTTTGTGCCCCTCCCCTCCCCCCACCCCCTCTCTCTCCTTCCTCGCCCCCTCCCTCCCCACCCCCCACCCCATTACCATCACATTCTTGTCCATGTCCGTCAGTGGACGAGTGGATTAAAAAGCTTTGGTACATATATACTATGGAATACTACTCAGCCATAAGAAATGATGACATCGGATCATTTACAATAACATGGATGGACCTTGATAACATTATACGGAGTGAAATAAGTGAATCTGACATGGGTTGTGTGCGTCCCTGGGACCCCTGGGTGAGGACAAGGGCAGGAAGACAGTAGTCTCCCCTGGGGCAGCAGGGAGGAGTTGAGCCGGACTCAGATTTCAGATATATCCTGAAGACACAGCCAATAGAATTTCTGGGTGGAGTGAATGTGAGGTGTGAGAGAAACAGAGAAATCAAAAATACTCAATCTATGATATGGATGAACTCTGAAAACATTATGCATAAGTAAAAGAAGCCAGAGACACAAAGGGCCACATATAAATATTATATAATTCCGTTTCTATGAAATATCCCAAATAGCCAAACCCATAGCTGCCAGAAAGTGGGTGAGAGGCTGCCCAGAACCGGGGGCTGGAGAGATCGGGGAGTGATGGCTGATGGGGAGGAATGACTTTTTAGGGCGATGGAAATACTCTAGAATTAGATTATAGTGATTCTTTCGCATTGCTGAATAAAAGTGGTTAAAATGATGAATTTTCGTTTCTATGAATTTCACCTCAGTTAAAAGAAAAGAGCTCGCAGTCCGCTGGCTTGAGGAACCGGAGGATTAAGTGGCCACAGGCGGAGTTGAGGAAGGCGCCGTGGTGGGCGGAAGCCTGTAGGAGGGCCGGGCTAGAGGGGAAGATGGACAGTCTAGTTTTGGACATTTCGAGTCTAAAAGGTCTACCGAGCACCCAAATAGTGCAGCTGAAAAGATAGTTTGGTATGCAAGTTCTTAGTCTGGAGAAGCATCTCAGGAAGAATTTCTGCATTTGAGAGGCACTGTATTGGCACAGAGGTGGCACTGGGAGGCATGAGATGAAAGGAATCACGACAGGTGTGAGTGTAGCCAGGGAGGACCAAGGATCAAGCTCTCAGACCCTCTCACGTTAAGAACCAAGGAAGATATAGTCAATGATATCTTAACAGCTAGATATGGTGACAGATGGGCACTAGACCTGTCAGGGTGGCCGCTTCGTAAGGGGCATAAACGTCTAGTCGCTACATTGTACACCTGAAACTACTAGAATATTGTACGTCAACTGTAAGTGAAAAATAAAGAACTATTTAAAAAAAAAAAAGGGGGACTAGGAGAAAAACGAGAACCAGCCAAGGAGATAGAAAAGGAGTAAGCACTGGGTAGGAATAAAACCAAGAGCCATCTCTCCTGTCCCTGTCTCACGCTCACTTCCTTGATCACACAGTGAGGTCCTGGCCAGTGGTCGGGACATCTCATGTCTTGAGGCTTTTTACATGCCGTTCCCTGTAAATACAATGCTTTCTGCTTCCTCAATGGGTTAACCTCGTCTCATCCTTCAAAACTAAGGTCACATGTCACCACTTGTAAGAAGCCCATCTTTGTCTTTTCTAGTTGGATAGAGAGGCTCCTCTCTGTGCTCCGGGGACACCCTCCACACGATGTCACGTGGGGGGGTGAGCACAGATCACAGTCCACCCACCCCCGACCCCACACAGGGAGGTGCCCTCACAGCGTGCTCAGCACGCAGGCCAGCATTCAGCCCATAGAAAGTACCCCCAAAATATCTGCTGAATGAGAGACAGGCACATAAATGCCTTATACTTCACTTCTTAGACAAGTTCTTAAGAAGTTAAATGTACCTCATAGTGCTTAGGAATTTTTCATATTCATAATCCTCTGTTAAACAAACCGGGTAGGAATGCTACTTAAGTCAACTCTGTGGAAAGTTATTTTATAAAGCGAAGAATTCCATTCCACTGGGAAAAAAAATCAGCTGTGATGACAATTTTTTATTTCTATACATATATTTGAGATTTATATGCTATTCTTATAAAATTAATTCGAGGAGCTGGTTTTATTTTGCATTTTTACATGTATTCTATACCCTTCTCTTTGGATATTTCGGGTAAAATAAAATCTAAAAACCCACTGCCACAGAATGTATAAATTAAGTTCTCCACCTTTAAAATCGGGGGTCTGGGACCAGCACAGGACATAATGTGGCCTATGAAAATAAACTATAAAATGAAGACTAGTTAAAAACTATACACAGGTTATTGAACGAGAATGAAAACACTGTGCTCAAGTCCCCGCATTCAAAAAACAATAACTCGAGAATCTCTCGGGAATTTTTTATCACATGAGGAAAACTCTCTCTCAACCTTAAGAAGCTTTGTAATCTTAGTAAAGGAAACATAAACTCTGACCCCTCAGTCATGTTTAGAAAAAGTAATTCCATATGTTTATTACACTGGAAAAGGTAATTGTGTCAGAGGCCGGCCCAACATGTAGCAAATGCAGACAGCCTCTAAGGTAAAGTCACCAGGATCAGCGCTTTCCTCTGGAGATTAGTCTCTGACCACGAGAGAAGGTTCTGGACAAGGCGGGGGCGGGGACATGACGTAGGCAGCGAAGAGGGGATTCCGATTTTGGATCTGCCGTTCAAAGGAAAATAAAACAAGAGCAGGAGCTGAACCGTGTTTTGTCATCACTGCCCTGGCGTGACCTGGGCACCTGCTCTAAACCTTCACACACACACACACACACCCGCTTCACTGCCCACACACACACACACACACACCACTTCACTGCCCACACTCCTGCGTCCCCTTTTCCACCCTTAAACTTCGGAGGGGCGTTTCGCACGAGGAAAACAATTGAACAACTCGGGACCTTTGCCGAGGTTTGCGACAAGCAGAGTCGGGTGACAGGCTGCCTCGGGGAGCGTTCTGGACTTCTTTGGTCCCTTGATACTGACCGAGGCTCGCTCAGCGAGGAGCCAAGTCCAAAGCATGTGGCAAGAATGTGACGCGCCCCACCCCCCCTTGTCACTTGCTGCGGGGGTTCAGCCTAATCTCCCCCCACACAGAGCTTGTCTTCCTGACAGCTTCTGTGACGAAGGGTGTTCACGGCACAGGAGAGGGGACACCCTGAACGCCAGCCTCGCCAATACCCCGCCTCCCGAAGGCCTCACTCGGCCCGCGGCCATGGGCATCACGCACACAGCAGACAGGACAGCTCGTCCCACTGCCACCAGAGGAATGATCTGAACGTGTCAGTCACGGGCCTGAGCTGCGTCACAGGCAGAGGGTGGCTGCAGGCCACCCTGGTCACAAACAGGCCTCCTCCCGACCAAACACACGCTCGCGTGCGCGCTGGGCTTGTGGGAGGACGCGTCTGAGGATATGTTTTCCTCCTTCCTGTTCAAGACCGGCGTGGTTAACCCTTCACGACCCACGCCTCTCACGAGATTTCAGGCCCCCAGTCTGTCGCTTGTAACATCGGAATCTTTCAGTTCCTGCTCCTGTCAGGCATATTTTTACTGCTGTGCGCTACATATATAAATAATGGCCCAAATATACAGCAGTCAGGAAAACATGTCACTATAAACATTCCTTAGGCCGGAGTTCAGGCCCTGAAACCCAGGAAGGTGTCAGGAGAGGCCGCCGAGCTGCGGGCCCAGGCCTGCCCCACGTGGAGCCAGCGCGGTCCCATGCTGGGGGTCTCCACATTCAGTGGGGGGGTCTCCACATTCAAGCCAGTCGCCGTCAGGAGCTGGGTCTGCGTTTAGAGTGTCAGGTCTTCTGCACCACACGCTTTTCCAAACCTGAAGATCTTTTTAAAATAAATTTTATTATTTTTTTTTAATGTTTATTTTATTGATTTTAGAGAGAGAGGGAGGGAGGGAGGGAGACAGAGACAGGAACATCGATCTGTTCCTGTATGTGCCCCAACGGGGAATCAAACTGGCAACCTCTGTGCTTTGGGACAACGCTCTAACCAACCGATGTTCTAACTATTTGGCCAAGGCTAAATTGAATTTTCTATGCGTGTTGCCACATCAGGAAGAAGCACAAGCCATGCCTATTACAATTATTCCTTTAATCAACGAGCACATTTGCCCCACAAGGGCAAAACCCATACCTGTGTGACAATGTATCCAACACTAACCTAGTCCCCGGCAAATGTTAGCTCTGCACTTAGTAGTTAATAAGTGAATTTATCATGCTAATGTAACTCGCCCTTGCAAGTTTTCTCAGGGTTTCCGTATCCTAAGAGCTTATGCTTGTGAGAGCCACAGGTATGCTACGAGCTTTCAACGTGAATGGTTAAAAGTGTCATCAAATTATGGAGACTCTCGTTAGGCGCCCATTCTTCAAGGAAGGACCTAGATCTCATGTCTTTCTGCCATGCCTCCAGGATCTAACACAAGCTGCAACCAATTCTGCTGTTGGCTAGAAGGCAATATTTTGCTTCCAAAACATTATGATCAATGCATAAATTATACATTTTGTTACATATGTCTTGAGGTTAAGATGACATTTATCTTTGCACAGGAAAGTTGTACCAGAAGAAACAAAAAGGATGAAATTCATCGAGACTGTCTAGCAGACCATGCTTCAGGATAGCAGGCAGCTCTGGCAGTAGAATTACTTTCCCGAGAGAATAACTACGATGGAGACCTGATACATCTCTATGGTTTTTAATCATCACTTTAGAGATGCACGCCATGAGAGAAAATGTCTGCCACTCTTCTGAAATGCGCTAAGTTCAGCAGTAAGGAAAGGACACAAAACTCTCTGTAAAAAAATATAAGCAAAGCCACAAACATTCATAGAGCAACTCACATGATGTCCATGGCGACCCCTCTCTGATATAAGAGGAAAGTAAGAACTTATGCACGATTCCTGTCAAGATGGCGGCGTAGGTAAATGCTGTGTTCGCCTCCTCCTGTGACCACATCACAATTACAGCTAAATTACAAGACAACCATCATGGAGAACTACCTGTAGACCAGCAGGACAGAACTCTTATAACTCAGGACATAAATAAGAAGCCACATCAAGACTGGCTGTCACCTTGAGTATATGGGAGGGCCATCAATTAATTGGATTAAATGTGTTGATTGCTATTGTTGAATCGAATAACTTTATACAAAAATATAGCGCCTGAAAAATATTAAATTCCAAACTACAAAGAAAAAAAAAATCTTGTAGGTAATTAATCCATCCCATTTTGTGAATGATCTAATTAGAAAAAAAATCCATTTTTATCTCAACGGAAGAGGTTTCATAGAGAGCTAGAATCCCCTAAAATGTCTCAAATGAGGGGAATAGGTCTCAATCCCATCCCCGCCCTTGGCAAGAGAGCCTTTTCGAGGAATTCAGGAATAGGCCGCTCTAGCTCGGGGCTAAGAAAAAGTCCCCTTTGTGGTACCAGTCTGAGCACAAGGATTTCCATAGAACATGACAGCTGTTTGCATGGAGAATGACACGGAGTTCAAAGAGCAGAACAGCAGAGTATAACCTAATAGACCACTTTAGGGTATATTTGTGTGTATAATATATACACGCATATTAGATTATACGCTAATCTAATATACTAATGGCAGAGGTCAAACTGAACTGCGAAGAGGAAGAAACTGGCTTCCTAATGAAAGCTATGTGAAACCGTCCACAGTTGACAAAGCACAGGCTCATTCACACACGCACACACACACTTCCTTCTGTGGTATACCTGACTCGTGACAGATACTTCTATTGATACATTTGGCTCCAAGAATGGAGGACCCCTTGACTTTTTAATAAGGCCACATCGAGGGGCTGGGGGGACAGAGGTGACTAACAGCTCTGGGGTGTGAGTCTTGGCTAGGCAGTTCATTAACACAAAATCATTTCCACTCTCCTGTACGGACCATGCTGATTCTCACCCCATGATTCTGCTGACACCGCCTCCTTGATGTGGACTTTTCTTGTACTTCCTCTTTGCCCGGGTAGCTCTTCCCCTCCTTTTGAGACGTGCCTCTTGAGTTTCAGGCGTCACCCTCGGCAGAGCAATCCCTGACACGCTCCCACACCCCAGGGCTGGGCTACTTCCCTCATCGGCACTTACGTAATCAGCCCTCTGTCCCGGCACTCACCACCTCGTACCCTCCTGGTCACGCCAGCCTGCCCTGTCTGCTGAGCTGCTATCGGGGATTTGGGCGTATTCATCTCTGCCTCACCAGGCATAACGCCTGGCACTTCCAGGGAGCTTGAGACACGTTTATTCAATAAACAAATGAATTAACTTCGTAACTCATTTAAGATGATCAATAGCTCTGGCATCCGTCGCCTTAGCGGAGGAGAAAAGAGACCGAGTCTGCAAAATTGTTTAACTTGTCCAAGTTCACATCCAAGGAACCATCAGGATGCACAGTCTGAACTAATTATGAAGCCAATTATTTTTCTTTTGCCCCAGATTAAAAGGATGAAAGCAAGGATGAGGAGGACTAGCTCTTGTACATGCTCCCAAGCAGCACAGGACACGGATGATAGAAGGGGCCCCACACCAAGAGGGGCCCGCTGAGCGGCAGGCTCTGCACCTCGCCACCATGTGTCCTCCCAGGAGCACTCGGTGTCAGTGGCTAAGGTCTAAGGCAACAGTCTAAGGCAACTAAACAGAGGGTCAGTAGTCAGCACAAGTTCAAAAGTCCATGAAAACCAAACCCAATTATTGTACAAAGAAGACAGAAGGCGTGCTCCGTTTCCTGAGTGTCCTGGTGTTCGTGTGTACGGTCGCGGAGAGCCGGGTTCCATCCATGGTATAATCTGACGTGAAAGTTAACACCCGAGTTTCGCATTCCAAGATGTTATAGTCTAGCAAAGACACTTCTATCTCCTTATTCTTTCCAAAATCACCCCCAAACAGTAAGTAGAATTAACGACAGAAACACAGACTCGGGCCTCGGTAGGAGACATCTATAACCGCAGACTGTGATCTGTGCAGGAAGAGGGTGCCCTAACAGAGTGCAGGGGGCTACTAACACGAGTGCCTCTAGATGGCGCTATCGATGAGAAGCAAGCTGAGTCACTCCGTGAAACTCCGGTGATGTTCAGGCATTGGGAACACCAAGAAAGCAGGTGGGAGGAGGACGCCTAACAACAGGGGTCATTTGAAGTGTGCGTTCGAGTCAGTCATCACTCCAGGTTTCATCCTTACCAACTGAAACTCTACCCCATCAGAGACAGGTGGCTTGGCTCTGGCGAAACGAACTAGACCAGGTTCCTGAAACAAGGACCCAGATGTTCAGGAAAATATCAGACTAAAACCTTAACGATTAAGTGAACGCCTACATACAGATCAGCAACACCCCTACACACACACACACACACACACACACACACACACACACACACTCCCTTTCCCACTCACCTCTGAACAACTGCAGCCAGGTTGAAAACTCACTAGGGCCCTGGCCGGTTGGCTCAGTGGTAGAGCATCGGCCTAGCGTGCGGAGGACCCGGGTTCGATTCCCGGCCAGGGCACACAGGAGAAGCGCCCATTTGCTTCTCCACCCCTCCGCCGCGCTTTCCTCTCTGTCTCTCTCTTCCCCTCCCGCAGCCGAGGCTCCATTGGAGCAAAGATGGCCTGGGCGCTGGGGATGGCTCTGTGGCCTCTGCCCCAGGCGCTACAGTGGCTCTGGTCGCAACATGGCGATGCCCAGGATGGGCAGAGCATCGCCCCCTGGTGGGCAGAGCATCGCCCCCTGGTGGGCAGAGCGTCGCCCCCTGGTGGGCGTGCCGGGTGGATCCCGGTCGGGCGCATGCGGGAGTCTGACTGACTGTCTCTCCCTGTTTCCAGCTTTGGAAAAATGAAAAAAAAAAAAAAAAAAAAAATTCACTAGGCAGGAAACTGGAGCATTCTTCTACGAAGTAGCATCTCATTGGAACGACCTATAGATACTGACATTTGACCAATGAAAGAGCCAGTTAGCAACTAACGCACACCACAGCGAGGAGTCACTCATACCCACGTCCAATCAGCTTTTCAGTAGCCTGCTTCTTACCTGCGAAAAGATAGCCAGGCCGTGCCTGACATTTGAGGAAAGCTTCCAAGATGAACTCGGAAGACTAAGACAAATAAACAACCAAAAGTAAACTCGAAGATAAGAGCCACAGTGCAGGAAGCAGCAGAGAATTTCAGAGGAACCATGAAACAAGAACAGGTTGCTTGGCTCAGCGGTAGAGCGTCGGCCTAGCGTGCGGAGGACCCGGGTTCGATTCCCGGCCAGGGCACATAAGAGAAGCGCCCATTTGCTTCTCCACCCCTCCGCCACGCTTTCATCTCTGTCTCTCTCTTCCCCTCCCGCAGCCAAGGCTCCATTGGAGCAAAGATGGCCCGGGCGCTGGGCATGGCTCTGTGGCCTCTGCCTCAGGCGTTAGAGTGGCTCTGGTCGCAACATGGCGAGGCCCAGGATGGGCAGAGCATCGCCCCCTGGGGGGCAGAGCACAGCCCCTGGTGGGCGTGCCGGGTGGATCCCGGTCGGGCGCATGCGGGAGTCTGTCTGACTGTCTCGCCCTGTTTCCAGCTTCAGAAAAAAGAAAAAAAAACAACAACAACAACAAAAAAAAGAACAGGTTGCTATGCAAGGGGGAATCATCAGAGAAGAAAGAGTTCTTGGATAGTAAATAAGGATAATAGCGAAGTATTTTTAGTCAGCAAGAAGCTAAAATGTCAAGTCAACCAAAGGTCCCCAAACATAGAACAAAAACTTGAAAGGCTATATAATACAAGAGAAAAGAAAACATACAATAGAGAATTTATCCAGGATGGCCAATTTCTCCCCTCCCTAACCCCATAAAAAAAAAGAAAGAAAGAAAGAAAAAGACAACAAAATCAGGCAGAGAGAAAATTACCAAAGAAAAAAACTATCAGAAAAATTTCCCAGGCTTTACATGGCAAGGGTCTACCAAGTGCCCAGCATAAGAAAAAAAAAATTTTTTAAGGTCCGAGTAAAGCATTTTATCATGAATTTACTGGAACAGTAACAGTAAAGAGAAGATCTTAAAAGCTTCCAGAAGAGAAAAAGAAAAGTTATACACAAAGGACTGGGAAACAGAAATGACATCAGACGTCTCATAACAATATTAGAGGCCATACGAGGCCTGAAAATGCTGAGTGAAAAAAAATTTTCGAGAATCCTATCTTGGCAAACCATAAATCAAGCGCGAGGAGTAAAATAAAAACAGCTTATGACGTGCACCGTCTCCAACATACCCACGGACTTTTCCTCCTCTACCGGAGGATACATTTCACCAAAATGAGGAAATAACCCTAAAAGACAGAGAGAAATGGGATCCGTAAAACAGATAATACAACAGGCAAGAGGAGAGAAGCAGAGGGAATTCCCAGGATGACTGCCGGGCAGCTGGCCAAAAGACAGTTCTCTCCAGAGCAGGAAATGAGATAATTATTAACTATAGGAAAAGCAAAAAGTTATAAAAAACAGGAAAAAGAATCATGAGATATAACTTGGCTCAGCTAATATGTGTGTGTGAGTGTATACACTACTAAAGAGGAATATAACCCAAAATTCTGATGTTATTATACATAATACTGGGTGCTATAGTTCATAGCACAAGTGCTGGTCACCCCGCTGGTCACTGCAAGCCAACGACGGATGACCAGGGAGAGAATTCGGGGAGCAGTCTAAAGCTGGTGAGCCTCTGGTGATACGTCCATTAATGAGGCTTACCAAATATTCATGGTATAAATTGACAAATACAACAGTGAGTCGTAGGACTGAACCAACTACATATGTATTATTTCTCTTTTTACCAAAGAGAACAGTTTCATTAAGTATGAAAACGTCAGACATGCTGAACATAAGATCATTTGTAGAAACTGTTCTCTAACAATCCTCAAAGCTGGCCTGCTGGATGAGTTTTGAAGCGTTTCACAGATTTCTTTTTCAATTGGGAGAGCAACCCAAAATTTTATATGTTTTTTCATATTTTTGTCCATTTTCCAGATTGTTGGTTTTCAAATATTATATTTCCTGTTAGCCTATTCTGCCTACTCTGGCGATATTTTTTGTGAGCTTTACATTCCGACCTCCAGTTGTGAGTGAACCGATTGAAAGTAAAAGAGTTGAGAAATTCTTGTTTCTCATCAGTGAATCACATATTGATGATGTCTATTATTCTAAAATGATTTCCTGATTTTCAATGAGAAGTTTTAATTTCAATTAATTTTCTTTAGATATTTCCACGCTTTCTAGGTACTTTGTTTTTGAAAAAAAAATTTAAACACGTTTTTTTGGCCATTCTCTTGTCCCCTTTCCCTTTTTAGTATCTGAAATAAATGAACCTGCACTATCCAGATGTGCAGTCATGACCTTGAGAAAAAGGAGCAACAAGGCTAGTCCAATGTTCAAATAACGACAGTCTAGACAAATATGCCACAGCTTTTATCCATTGTTAAAATAACATGTTAGTCCCCTTCTCAATAATATCTATCAAGAAATTTGTGCAAAAAATACAATAAAATAAAAATATTTTGCAATAAAATTTGTGGAAATACTGGCTAAAGAGACAAAAATGGGCATTATATTTATCTTTTACTTTTATTAGCTTTGTCTCTATTGTTCTTTTATACTTATTTTCTTTTATTTCTAACTTTGTTCATTTTCATAAACGACTGAAGATAAATTAGAAATATAACGAATCTCAAAAGCAAAGAGAGAAAGCAGTAGAGTCCATTATAAGTTGCTATACCATACAGAAGTCACAAAACAGATTTTCAAACAAATGTTCTTTTTTTTTTTTTTTTAAAGTTTTTTTTTTTAATTTATTCATTTTAGAGAGGAGAGAGAGAGAGAGAGAGAAAGGGGGGAGGAGCAGGAAGCATCAACTCCCACATGTGCCTTGACCAGGCAAGTGCAGGTTTCGAACCGGCGACCTCAGCATTCCAGGTCGACGCTTTATCCACTGCGCCACCACAAGTCAGGCAAATGTTCTTTTTAATATGCTTTTTAAGTGCATTAAAAGTTGCAGATAAAATACTTGAACTGCTAGAGGTAGAAAATACTGATATTCTACCAGTTAGTCGTTTTGACTGTTAATTGACAAGTACGTCATCGATTTCTCTTGCTTTCCTTACTGTCAGGTTACCAACGAGGAAACTGAGGGCGGGGGAGATAACGGAACTTGTCAGCTGTCGGTCATGCCTGGATCACAGCCCGGACAGAAGCCCAGCCCGCCGACTCCCGTTGGCCTGGCCCGCCCTCGCTGGCCCTGTTTTATCCCGCTCCGTCGATACTCTTACTACCCGAGTCCACAGGGCTTGTCACGCGAAAGTGAAGGGGGAAATCTCACACCCAGGTCTCCCACCCTCCTTTGAGTTTTGAAAGTAGCTTGATGTGAAGGGAAACTGGACTCGGCAGTGAAAAGAGGAGACTGAGATTGCAGACACACTGCCCACCTGTGTGCTCCTGACCCGGAGTCGTCAAGTTTGACATTTCTGGCAAACATGACCCCGGACACTCTGGCTTCTGAACAACGAACGCCTCTGCTGGCAGCCAAGACCAGGCCCAAAGAGAGGCGGCCTCTGGGACAGTGTCTTCTCTGTGGCTACCTGGTTCCATACCAGAATAGGGGTTTCTTTGCCAAAAAAAACCCAGGCCATACTCAGGTTTCTGGGACTCCTTGATTTATCAATCAGAAAGAAAATTTGTAGAAACAGGCAATGGCTTCCAATCTGAGACAGCTCACGTCCCTAACGGCCTAGCCGTCTAAAGGATGTGAATGCAAAATAGTGGACAGTCTGCACAATGGCACATGCTTGCCAGAAGAAGACCTCGTCTAAAATAGTAAAACACAGGTGGATAGATAACAAGGGAACTATTTTTAAACAAAGTAAGCTAGTTCTTGGCTTAATTTCTATTTTTTTATCCTTCTTTTAAAATATTAAATATTAATAGAATAGTAAATGTTAATTAACATAATATTAATGATATATTATATATTAATTTCTTACATATTAAATTATGATTTTAATATATTAGAATATATTTATAATATATTATATACAATATATAATATGATATTGTGTGATATATAACACACTATATATAATTAACATTAACTAATATTAAACATCAGTATTAAAATGTGAAGTAGTCTCTTTTTAAAATATAAAATTGTTGGCCCTGGCCGGTTGGCTCAGCGGTAGAGTGTCGGCCTAGCGTGCAGAGGACCCGGGTTCGATTCCCGGCCAGGGCACACAGGAGAAGCACCCATTTGCTTCTCCACCCCTCCCCCTCTCCTTCCTCTCTGTCTCTCTCTTCCCCTCCCGCAGCCAAGGCTCCATTGGAGCAAAGATGGCCCGGACACTGGGGATGGCTCTGTGGCCTCTGCCTCAGGCGTTAGAGTGGCTCTGGTCGCAACATGGCGACGCCCCGGAGGGGCAGAGCATCGCCCCCTGGTGGGCAGAGCGTCGCCCCTGGTGGGCGTGCCGGGTGGATCCTGGTCGGGCGCATGCGGGAGTCTGTCTGACTGTCTCTCCCTGTTTCCAGCTTCAGAAAAATGAAAAAAAAAAAAAAAAAAAAAAAAACACCATTGTAATAGAATGGTTCTAAAAATAAATAAATAAATAAATAAATAAATAAATAAAATTGTTTAAAATGCTAGTAAACAAACCTTGCTTGAAAATTCACTATTATTCAGTTAGTTAGTCAAATCATCTTTTCTTTTTTTTTTTTTTGTAATCCTTACAACAATCTTGTAAAAAGGACAGTATTCTACCCATTTTACACATGAGATGGGAAAATAGAGGCTCAGAGAAATTAAGTAGTTTGCTCGCAGTCACACGGAGACTGTCTGAATGAACATGGAGGCTGGGCCTGCGGCTGCAAAGCCCCGTTCTGCCCTGCATACGGCACTGCCTGCCAAAGAAGGAGAGGTTCTCACAACCCCTGGCTCAGGTGTATGAAAAAATATTAACCTGAGGGAACTGATGTTCACAGCAGTGAATGAAGACTAAAGGGCACCTACCTCTGGGAACGCGGCCGTCTCAGCGAACGCGTCCGTCTTCCCGGGAGATGGCCCCGCGGAGTAGGAGGAAGAGGAGGAAGCAGGCTACTTCCGCTGCCTGGAAACCCATCTCGAGGGCGTTGCTGGGAAACTGCATCACCCTCGGTCGGCCTCTTACATGTTAAACAAACACGGTCAGTTCCTGCAAAGCATCCCTCCTGTCCACCATGCAGCAGGCAATACGTGGAGTGTAGACAGTCTTGCAGCTTCACTCTGCCTGATTCTGACGGCCTCTGTTCTTAGCCCCGATCCTCAGGGAGCTGCGGTGCCTCTGGCTGGGGGTCGTGGCTGGATGTAGGGATGGCCCGGTGCTTCCGTTTCCCTGGTGCTGTGTGTTCGGAGACAGGCAGGAGGAGTAGAGCACATGTCAATTCACAGTCTGTGCCAAAGAGTCGGCTTGAAGAGAAAGGAGTTTCTTGTTTCACCTTTGGGCAATTTGTGGGAGTCAGTCTTCAGAGGAGCACAAAACACTCAAAGGGGACGTTTACTCCAACAGCAGAGAACAGGGGCAGACAGAGAGGCCGGGACACAGGGACGGTGGTGGCACAGCACAAGACAGCACGGGCTTCGTTTTTCAGGTCACAGAGGTGTGATGAAGGATGGCAGAATCTGTCAGGGGGTGCTGTGAGTTAGAGGTGAGTGCTCGCGCCCTCTTCTCTTTTTGACTTCTTAAAAATGATGGGCGTACTTGTGCCACTGTCTCTCTCTAGCCAGAGCACACAGGAGACATTGTCCCCCCGCCCCCTCTGCCAGTCACCCTGTTCCTCTCCCTGGTCTGTTACTCTGGGGCAGACCCCCAGTTAGAACTCAAGGGCGCTCACTGGGTGAGTCTACCACGTCCTCTTAGCCTTGGGGGTTTCTCCTCCACTGGGCTTGACTGTAACGCTGTTATATTTTGTAGAATAAAGAGTCCCCTGTAGGTATTAAAAGTGCACGTTTATGTGCTGGTCCCTTTAGTAAAATCTATCAGTTTTAACTCTGAAACATTATTCACACACAGTGAATTTTGACAAGAAGAAGGTACCGCATGTGTTTATTCCAGGATCGAAGAACTCTTAGTTTTTCTTCCCAAAATGAATTATGATTATGCAAATGTTTGCCCACAGAACCTAGTTGGCTTTATCACGCTCGGTCTTCCAGAAAACCATATGTCATTGTTACTTATAAAATCAACGGCAGGGCTAACAAGTCCCCTCCCTCCCGGCTCCGCAGCCATCAGCTCGGTTTTAACCTTCGTTGGAAAAATGAAACCAACAACGGGAACACAGGAGCAGTAGTCAGGACAGCTCCAACAGCCGGCACGACCACAGTCAACTAGCCCCTCCTCAAGCAAACCCAACGCAGTGACCCTACGGGGGCCTGTCACCGTCCACTGAATTCCCTGAGCCTCTAGGACAGGAGTTGGGAAACTTTTTGGCTGAGAGAGCCATGAACACCACATATTTTAAAATGTAATTCCATGAGAGCCATACAACGACCCGTATACTTTATGCATTATCCAATAAAAATTTGGTGTTGTCACGGAGGACAGCCGTGATTGGCTCCAGCCACCCACAACCATGAACATGAGCGGTAGGAAATGAATGGATTGTAATACATGAGAATGTTTTATATTTTTAACGTTATTATTTTTTTTTATTAAAGATTTGTCTGCGAGCCAGATGCAGCCATCAAAAGAGCCATGTCTGGCTCGCGAGCCATAGGTTCCCGACCCCTGTTCTAGGGCATCCAGAGATAGGGACATGCCTCTTTTATCTTTGCCATATTACTGCAACTAAACTGGAATGAATGAATGAATGCATGCATGCATGAATGGGTGAATGAATGGGTGAATGAATAGGTGAATGATGGAAAGATCAGGTAGCACAGGCTCTGCACAGCCAGGGCCTTGACAGCAATTCCCCACCTTGCGTGACCTTTGGGAACCCTCTGAAGTCCAGTTTGCTCATCTATAAAATGGAGAGGAGAACACTAACTATTGCACAGGGTTTAAGAGAGGATCAAATGATAAAGTGTTCCCCAAAGTGTTTCATAAACTGTAAGAATGCAATTTAACAAAAGATGGTATTGGTTTAAGTGATCCTGAGGAAAAAAAAGAAAAAGATGTTGATCGCTCTGGAGGGTATTTCTGGAGAAGGAGACACTCCCTGGAGCCAAAATGAAAACAGGGAGGGAAGGTCACGAATGATCAAAGGAGGTGAGTGTCTGCTACTGTCTATGGAAAACAGAAATCAAAACATAATTCCCCAAAAACAGAAAAACGAAGCTTTCAAGTGTTGAAAAAAAAAATTGTGGCAACAGACCATGGTCCTCATTCCTGCATAATGTGAGCATGTTTCAGATTATAGACCTAGTTTACTCAGGGCAGTCAGAATCCCCCAAAGCCATCATTTTCTATTTTGAATGTTTTTCCAAATATGTAATATTCAAAATAAATGGTTAGATGCCACACGCACAAGAAAAGGGAGCGCTTCGTGTTTTTAATAGCTTGTGAAATGCAGCCGTGGGCCTGCTGGTCAGGGTTGAAAGGAAGTAGCCCATAAACAACTCGATCAAGCGTGACAGAGCATGTTCGAGCTAAGTTTCACACAAAGGAAATTCTTCCCTAGCTCCCAGTGCCTGGGTCCCTCGCACAAGATCGCATCCTACCGGTAGAGACAGGAGGCCCTTCGAGAAAGCCACGAACGACGACACGCTGCAGCCCTTGTCTTAGGGCGGAGAGGTGCGAGGTTCAAGGTTTACAAGCAACGTGGGATCTATTGACTGCTCACCTCCGAAATGGTTCGATAGAAATCTTTTCCCCCGATCTTGTAAAGTTAGGGTTTGGATGAAAGCTTAGTAGGGAAGGGGGACCATTTCAACTCATTTTACTTGGGGCCAATTGAATGTGCATTGGAAAAAGATAGATGTTTGGAGGAGAAGAGACGTCATTCTTTTCGATTCCTTCTTTGAGTACTTAGAATTACCCCTCCAAGTGGTTGTTGCTCAAGTAAGTGAGTCGAGTCCCTAAAGAGATCTAATGAAACACGTCCGAGTAACAGCCGGAGAGAACTAACACCTAACATCTGGGTTCTACCCTTCATTCACGCGGTCATTTGCTACATGTGTATGCCTGCGTCTTTCCACATCTGTTCGTCTTAGCCGCCACCTCGGATAAAGGGGATCTGGGATCCTCATCCTCGAGAAGGATTCACTCTGACCAACATCAGCTTCTGGCTCCTCCCTCCCTGCCCAGGTCAGTGGGAGCTGCTTGTCCCTACGACTGACTCCACCCTCCGGCTGCTGTTCATCGGTCCCGCGGGACTCGAGCCGGGGAATCAGTCCCTGCAAAATGTGGATCAGATCCTAGAGCGTCATTCTCTGCCACCAGGACAGCTAAACAGGGAAGACTACACTATAAGAAAGAAGAGACAAGAAGAGCCCAGGAGAGGCAGAGAGGAGAGGCCAAGAGGGCAGGGAGGGAGGGGTTCCCAGGGTCCCAGACGCTGAACCCCTTCCTGATGTCCAGCTGCCTCCCAATCTTTGGGGTTCCTGATGTGCCCCAATCACGAAATCAATACGATACCCTAGTTTGAACATGAGCTATTTAGTTCAGGTTGGGTTTCTATAACTGCAACCTAAAGAGCCCCAAGTAACACATTCCTATGTTATAAACCCCAAACTAAACTAGGCACTGCTTGTGAAGCCAACCCCCACGTCCCCCACCCTCACCTCTCTGTGTGTTGAGGAAATCTGCTGTATAAATGTGAAGCCCGGATGAGCCATCGATATCATCTGATCTCAACAGAGAGGTGAACTGACTGACTTGCTCAAGACCACTCTGTCTAGAATGGAAGATTCAGATTCATGGGTGCTGACTGTTACGGTCATGGCATCTTAGGACACATACGTCTTAAGGTTCTCTCTCTCTCTCTCTCTCTCCCTTGTCCACATCCCTCTGTGTATAGACAGCTCTTGTTTCAAAGGGCAAGAGTATGCTGTAAGTAATTTGAGAGGTCGGGACACAACCCCTGCGCTACACGACCAGGTACCACAGGGAGATGGTGTATTCAACTGTGCTCCAGCTTGGGTATCAGACTACCTGGGTTCAAACCCAGCGTGGCAACTTACTAGCTAGTTGACTTGGACAATTTAGTTAAATTACCACTCTGAGCTGAAGTTTCCTCCTATGAAAATGGGGGTGGTGATGTCTATCTCACAGCGCTGATGTAGAAGGGAACGTAATCGCTATCTGGACAGGGGCCGCTCCGCCTCCACATCACGTTGGCTATTTATTATTCAAGGGCAGATGCAGGAAAAAGGGCCACTCATAAGACCTTTCAGTCTCGTTGGTTTTCCTTACCAGCAACACCCTCCACCAACTCTGAACGTGGTGGCAGCTGCCCCAGCTGTGAGGGAAGAGAGTAGACCACGATGATGTATCAGAGATTAGGGGGAGCTTAAAAGGCCACCTGGCGAGACATTCACAACGCTCGCTCCCGACTCTCCAAACAGATGGGTGTTAAATGGGTTTTGTGTTTTTCGGATCTTTTCCCTTTCTGATTTCTGCCTCCAGGAAGCCAGGACCCTCGTTCACTCCCTGCAGTCAAATACTTTGGCTCAGGCATTCAGCAATATGCCACTGACTTCAGCGCGTTGATATTTTAACTATTTGAGAAATTTATTTTTTAATTCGCCCATCCCTCCTCCTTGGGTCTTCACGTCTCACGTCAAACAAAAGCTCCCGGGCGCTCCCTTTCTCCCTGACACTGACAAAGGAAGCGATTTAGCAACGTGGATATTTATTTAAGCGACCGAGCGTTGATTTAGGCATCAGGGATACATCAGTGGATCTGGCTCTGAAGACTGCGATTCTCGGCAATGTAATTGTCGTGGGTCATGACTGCAGGACAAAGGACAGCTTCCGCCGTCCTGCTGGTGGCGAGAGGATGGAATGTCGAGTGATGTTTTGACTGGGGGCATTTCCTGGGGAACAGAGAACAACAGACCCTTCTCAACACGGGATTAGACGCAGAATGAAAGCGTGTCTTGAGATCTGGTGGGAGCACGGGTCTGTGGAGATTAGGGCTGTGTCCCTGTCTCTCCTTTCTCTCAGCGCTAAATGCCGTCGAGTTAGTGACAGGCAGTGGCACTGCACCCCCCCCACACACACACACAGAATAGCTTTGCTTTCCCTTCCTGCCCCATGAACTCACACGTTTCCTGCCTCTGTGGCTTCACATGTGCTTCCCCTGCCCCAGAAACCCCCTTCTATTTTTGTTTATTTCACCAAAAATTAACTGAGTATTCTCCTTCGGACCCCACAACGTCAGCTAGTTTCTCACTTCTTGGAATGTTTTCTCGGGAGTCCCAAATTGGGGGGCAGGTCCAGCTCAGTACTGGAAATCTTAGCATAATCCCCACGTTGCTAATAGTGGGTGCGCTCACGTGTCCCAGGAAGCGTGGGCTCCTTAACGCGGGATCCACGACTCATTCATCTCCGTGCAAGAGGAGCTCAATCGATATTAACTAATTGATTGAATCAGTTCACAAATCAAAGCACGAATGGCCTTGACGCCAACGAGAAACGAAAAGAGTATATTTCTTGTAACATACACGCTCCCGGGAATGTTCTGCCGACCCAGCCCGGCTGAAATGGCCCACTGGCTTCGTGCAGGTGAACACAATCACTTGGTAGAGAATAAACAGTATCTTTTTACTTTTGGAAAGCAGTTTTTTAAGGAACTATTTGAGATAACAAACCATATCTTCTGCATTCTCTTTTTCTTGTTTCTTGTTCCCTATTTTCAGACAAGCAGGATGTTGCTTGCTTCAGAGTCCTTTTGTTTCAGATGAGGACCCCCGACCAGACTGCTTCGTCCTTAAGCAGTAGGCATTAAAGAAAATGACAGGCCTGACCTGTGGTGGCGCAGTGGATAAAGCGTCGACCTGGAAATGCTGAGGTCGCCGGATCGAAACCCTGGGCTTGCCTGGTCAAGGCACCTATGGGAGTTGATGCTTCCAGCTCCTCCCCCTTCTCTCTCTCTCTCTCTCTCTCTCTCTCTGTCTCTCCTCTCTATCTCTCTCTGTCTCTCTCTCTCTCTCTCTCCTCTCTAAAAATGAATAAATAAATAAAAATAAAAAATAAAAATAAATAAAATGACAATACGTCCTCCCCCCCCCTCCACCCCCCAAAAATGCATGATGTCAGATGGGTAATAAGCCACAGGAGCAAAAAGAGACCATATGAAACCGTCACTGAGAAGATCTTACTTCTCTTCCTGGGTCAGACACGATGGGGGAAGAATCACGCTATTCAGATGAGACCAAAATGCTCGTGGGGTTGTTCTTGCCAGAGCCCACCCCGAAGCTTCCTGAGTAAGACGCTCTGACCGCACAAGCTGATGAAACATGGAGAAATGACATCGACCAGGGAGACCGACCTGAAAGCATTTAACTATTGTACATGGAACTCGCCCGGACTGGCCCTTGGAGCCACTGATTAGCACTGCCTTCCTTATTCCAGGTCAGTAACCTTTCTGACCTCCATCCGCCAGGTGTCAGATGGAGACAAAAACTCGGCAAATCCGTACGCACGGGGCTAATCCCGGGAACGCTGTACTAATGGTCACGACTTACTCACACTGACTCGGATTCAGACTGCCCACGACTGCTTTTCCCCCTTCACAAGACCTGTTCCAGAAACGCCTTCTCCACTACCCAGTGAGGAGTGTGGACTCCTCCAACAGGAACCTTCTAGGCAGAGGACAAAGGACACTTTACTAAGCATCTCTATATCCCATGAGGACTGAGGTGGCTGACAATTAAGACAGAAGCACAGGAGATCTCTGGAGCCATTGAAGAAGGTGACAGACAAGGTTCCAGTAAGAGGGAGAGCGAGCTGGAACCCAGGCAGGGGCAGAGCCGCTCAGGAAGTCCCTTGGGGGGGTCTTCCTCCAGCATGGGTCTGCCTCCCCAGGTCCTGGGAAGAGACTCTGCAGGTCTAACGAGCTCCCCCGTGGAGCCACCAAGCGAGGCTGCTCGCTCAACGCATGCACGCATGGGCCACACTCTCTCCTGCCAGGCTGGGGGAAGCCAAGGAAAAAGCACGAAACTACTATTTTTATCGCTCAGGTAGACCCCTCTGTAAAATGCAGCATAGGTCCTAATGTAGCAATGCACTCTAATAACTTTTTAATTAGCAGAAACCTCCGGGGATGGTGGCGGTATGTGTCCCACAGCCCTCCCCCTCTGCAGGTTGCCTTCTGCTCCCCGGCCTCCCCTCCTCCTCTGGGCCTCCTGGACCTGATGCTGGGCAGGAAATCTGACGTGCCTGACAGCCCTCTTTCTAAATGATTTCAAGGAAGAAGCTGCAGGCTGCACAGATACTGGAAATGCATGATGTAACCTCCGCGCTCAGAGAAAGGGCTCGTCCCTAATTCAAGCCATGCTTCACCCAACGAGGCAGACGGATTCGAAACTGGAAAGCTGCCAAAGGAAATATGGAATTCAATATATTTCTGTGAGCCCTGGCCTTTGCCTTCTGGTGGTGGCCCAATTACCTACCTGCGCCTGGCATGGCCTCTCCCCTTACCTCATGCTGGACACCTCCCAATTTCAATTCCTGCTCGGGCTCTCAAGTGTGGCATCTGTGGGTGAGAAATCCATAAAGCACTCAGAGGCTGTTGAGAGCCTCCCAGGAGTCGGGCCATGTGCTCTGCACGGTAACAGCTTATCTCAGTGAGCCCGCTCGGAGGACCCCCTGCAGATGGAGAGCTTCACAGAGAGGGAGGCTGTCGCGAGGACACGCATCTCACTAGGTGTCATGACGGGGACACAGAGAGGGAGGCTGTCGCGAGGACACGCATCTCACTAGGTGTCATGACGGGGACACAGAGAGGGAGGCTGTCGCGAGGACACGCATCTCACTAGGTGTCATGACGGGGACACAGAGAGGGAGGCTGTCGCGAGGACACGCATCTCACTAGGTGTCATGACGGGGACACAGAGAGGGAGGCTGTCGCGAGGACACGCATCTCACTAGGTGTCATGACGGGGACACAGAGAGGGAGGCTGTCGCGAGGACACGCATCTCATTAGGTGTCATGACGGGGACACAGAGAGGGAGGCTGTCGCGAGGACACGCATCTCACTAGGTGTCGTGACGGGGACACAGAGAGGGAGGCTGTCGCGAGGACACGCATCTCACTAGGTGTCGTGACGGGGACACAGAGAGGGAGGCTGTCGCGAGGACACGCATCTCATTAGGTGTCATGACGGGGACACAGAGAGGGAGGCTGTCGCGAGGACACGCATCTCACTAGGTGTCATGACGGGGACTCAGATCGAGGTCTCTGTATCTCAGGGGTGCTCAACCTCAGCACCATGGACACTTGGAACCAGATCATTCTTTGTTGTTGGAGGCTGTCCTGCGCATTGTACAATATTTTACAGCGTTCCTGATCTCCATCCAGTGGACGTCACTGGTAACCTCTTCTTCTGGTGATGATGACCAAAAATCTCTCCACACATTGCCAAATGGCCCTCGGGGGCAAAACTGCCTGGGGTTCAGACTCCCCCAGCCCCAGACCTGAGTGCCTGATAAACAAAGGATCGGCATCATCTTCAACCCTTTAAAAAGGATCAGCCTTTTTATGGGCTAAATTGTGCGCCCCCAGAATTCGTATGTTGAATGTGCCTACCTTTGAATAGGCACATATAATAGCCTTGAAAGGGATGATTAAGTTAACCCAAAGCCGTCAAGGCGAGCACTGACCCAATCTAATGGGGGGTGCTTAGAAGAAGGGGAAATTTGGACACACAAAGAGACAACAGGAATGCGTGTGCAGAGGACAGACCATGGGAGGAAGGACATAGCAAGAAGGTGGCCGTGTGCACAGAGGACAGACCGTGGGAGGACACAGCAAGAAGGTGGCCGTGTGCACAGAGGACAGACCGTGGGAGGACACAGCAAGAAAGTGGTCGTGTGCACAGAGGACAGACCGTGGGAGGACACAGCAAGAAGGTGGCCGTGTGCACAGAGGACAGACCGTGGGAGGACACAGCAAGAAGGTGGCCGTGTGCACAGAGGACAGACTGTGGGAGGACACAGCAAAAGGTGGCCATCTGCGGACCAAGGAGAGGTCTCGGGAGGAGCTCCTCCTGCCCACGCCTTGCCCTCAGACGTCAGGCCCCCAGAACCGAGACCATACATCTCAGTTGTTTACGGCGCTGTACTTTGTTACGGCTGCCCCAGCGAGTTAACACAAACGCCACCCAGCCACACTGGGCTCTCGGCCTCTGCTTTCCCATTTTGTTCAGAATGTACCCTGGAAGGGTTTGGAATCAATCCCAGGCCTAACGAAACAAAAGGCTTACTCATGGCTGTTTATATTCCATTTGTCTTTTCACAGGTCAGGGGATAGCCATTGCTAGAAAAACACTTTTGAGCATTTACAACGCCTTCGCAATTTAGACCTTTACCACAATACTTACCGTTTCCAGCCTAACACTAAGTTGCGCCCTTATCTTTATATGTCTTTAATGAGAATATGCTTTTCAGATACAAGTGGACAGGCAATACGGTAGAGAGGACAGGTAGCAAGGACGGCCGTGACGTCACTCCCCAGTCCCAGCTCACGGCAGACATGATAACGATGCTCACAAGACAAGAGGGCAGCAGAATCCTTCCTAACACGAGACCCCCGGCACGGCAATCGAAAGACCAGAGGTGGCAGGAGAGGCCACGCTCTATGCTCCCCGGGATGCAGAGCCGTTTCCTCGGCCGTGGCTACACACTGGAACCACGGGGAGAACCTTAAAAATGCATGGTGCTGAGTGTCCACCCCCCGGGTTCTGGTCAGCGGGCCTGAGACAGAGTCCGGGCATCAGTATTCCTGCAGTGACTCAGGCACGCTGCCCAGACCGAGGCCGCTGGCCGCGTGGAACAGAGTGGGCAAACCCAACCGCAGAAGCCATAGGGCCATGCACGTAGCGCTCCATGTCTCAGGGTCACGTTCCCTCCCTGGGAAAACGGCCATTCTCCCCCTTGCCCTGCCTGTCTTATAGGGTCGCCATGTTCAAATCACTGGAGTTGGAAACCACATAAAGGGCGTGGTGTTGCAAATGATGGGTGCTGACGTCAGCATCGCGGGCTCCCGCCTCCTCTCCACACCGGCTCCCTGCGCACCCTCAGGTGGGCGGCCTCTGCCCAG
The DNA here is from genome assembly GCF_036850995.1 of Saccopteryx leptura. Classification (NCBI taxonomy): domain Eukaryota; kingdom Metazoa; phylum Chordata; class Mammalia; order Chiroptera; family Emballonuridae; genus Saccopteryx; species Saccopteryx leptura. The sequence goes on from NC_089514.1 coordinate 9,314,941, forward strand.
ACCCGCGTCAGGTGAAACAGTGCCTAGCGCCGCCTTCAGGTCCAACGTCGCCTGTGCTCAGCAGGGGGGTTGGATACATCGTACATAATAATGGCTACTTCCATTGCGATCTGATCTTCTCCTTAAACTAGAGTGTAGAAGGTTTAGATTCTTCCTCCTAACCATCCAGATGACATCAGGAATAGAATTTAAATTGCACCATGGCCTGGAAAGTAATTTGATACTTTGGATGGAAGTCCCTTACATGTTCATTTTATTTTTTCACCCAGTGATCCAATTCTAGGAATCTGTTTTAAAGAATGAATCAAGATATTGTCAAAGATTTATGTACGAGGGCTTTGGTTCCCTCGCTGGGGGACGCGTTTAAACACAATGTCCAACAGGAAAAGAACACTCTATAGATTATGATAGCCATAGGGTAGAATACCAGTCATGAAAAAAAAAAACATGTTTTCACAAAATATTTAATAGATGAAAAAGGTATCGTGATAAATGAAATAAATAAAAGTAAATTAAAAACAGAACAAGGACAGACTGAAAACTATACAATTGATCAATTACACACACACACACACGCGCGCGCACGCACACACACACGCGCGCACGCGCACACACACACGCACACACACGCGCGCGCACGCACACGCACACACGTGCTCGTACGTGCACCACAGGAAGTGACTGGAAAGAAACACCCCAAAACTGATCAGTCACAGTGGTTTTCCAAATCTTTCAGTTCCTTTATATCTTCTGTACTTTTCTAAGCGGCCTTCCACGCACAGGGGTTGCTTTACCATCACAAGGCGGAAGGCGCTACTTTAATGAGCTACTGTGGGTTCCGACACAGGACACCTCGGGTGAAGGACCCTATGAGAAGTGCTACCAGCGCTCCAGCCGGGAAGCCCCTCCCCCCGCCCTTCCCCCAAGCGGGCCTCTGAGGACTCAGTGAGAGACCCGATGGGGAGGTGGGTGACACTGAAGGGGACCTCCAGGTGCCTCCTGTCTCAGCAGGCCGCGATTCAGTTAGAGAACGCTCGGTGCTTACAGGCCTGCAGCGCCCGCCCACACGTGTCGGTGACTCTGAGACCAGAGAACAGAGCCACGCCCCTCGCTCCCTGCAGTGGACACACAGGCTCTGGGCTCAGCCGCTAACTTGCCCGAGCGCCTATGCCACCAGCTACGAACTGAGCCGCTCCATCCAATTGCCTCCTGTTTTAAAAATAGAAAAGGTTATGTGAGGTGCATTACACAGTGGATGGGGCAAAGTAAATACATTTAGTTTATCAGGGCACCGCGTAAAACAGGGACCAACTGAGGATACGTCACTACTTGTCATTTTAGGCCATTTGCCCCGATAACATTTGTTTTGGTTGTCTGAGAAGGAAGACTTTGAGCCTTGTAGGCCATTTAGGAGAGGTCTGTCAACATTTTCCAGAAAGTTCCACGAGTGCCAGACTGTGTGATAGTACCTAGCACAGTACAGCTAGTGCTTGACTTATGACCACGATTGGTTCTGCCAGACCGGTCTTAACACGATTTGGTCATAAGTTGAGTAGACTATATGTACAGTACTGTGAAATGATGTTATAAAAATTTTTAAGTCAATTTTATCATAATTTTCTTTCAGTATAGTACCGAGTCTGGGATAACAGTTGAAATGGTGCCCGTGGAGATGGTAGTGCTGCCGGAAGCTGGTCCGCACTCTCGGACACCCAGCTGGGCAATGCTTGCATTGCCAGATGCAGAGCAGTCGTGGCTAGCGATTATGGTCGTAAAGTCGAATGGTAGTAAGTTGCATAGGTTGTAAGTCAATCAATACCTGTACCTGGCACATATTTGCACTCAACAAATAGCTGTGGAATGGATGAGATGCACCCACTCCTCCCCATTTCCTGGAGGTGACAGAGGGAAGGACAGGAGTAAACGTGAGAAACCTTCTCCCTCGTGCAGTGACCCTGCTTAAAAGGAGAGACCCGGTCTTCAGATCACAGAAATGAGTAGAGTCTTTTAAAGGAAGCAGGGATGGGTTCTAATGGCTAATGGAGACACATCTTTTTTTTTTTTAATTTTTTATTTATTTATTCTTTAATGGGGTGACATCAGTAAATCAGGATACATATATTCAAAGATAACATGTCCAGTTTATCTTGTCGTTCAATTATGTTGCATACCCATCACCCAAAGTCAGATTGTCCTCTGTCACCTTCTATCTAGTTCTCTTTGTGCCCCTCCCCCTCCCCCTCCCTTCTCCCTCTCCCCCCTCCCCCAGTAACCACCACACTCTTATCAATGTCTCTTGGTCTCACTTTTATGTCCCATCTACGTATGGAATAATGCAGTTCCTGGTTTTTTCTGATTTACTTATTTCACTTCATATAATGTTATCAAGATCCCACCATTTTGCTGTAAATGATCCGATGTCATCATTTCTTATGGCTGAATAGTATTCCATAGTGTATATGTGCCACATCTTCTTTATCCAGTCATCTATTGACGGGCTTTTTGGTTGTTTCCATGTCCTGGCCACTGTGAACAATGCTGCAATGAACATGGGGCTGCATGTATCTTTACGTATCAATGTTTCTGAGTTTTGGGGGTATATACCCAGTAGAGGGATTGCTGGGTCATAAAGTAGTTCTATTTTTAGTTTTTTGAGGAACCACCATACTTTCTTCCATACCGGTTGTACTACTTTACATTCCCACCAACAGTGTATGAGGGTTCCTTTTTGGAGACACATCTTAACAGCACCCACGGAGTCCAAGACGAATCCTACGAGAATCAAGAGGCAGCTAGAGGGCTCACAGAGGGCTATTTATTTATCTTAGAGACTGAATTTAGCAAAATTCTTTCTCATATCAAGGATCAGGTAATCCAAAGACAGCCTCCTAGAGTAACTGATTGTAAAACAACTTCGGTTTCCACGTCTGCATTTCCATATAGCTGACTGTTAGGGACTATTTAGCCAGGGAAGTATATTATGTATCTCCTGAACTGTGTGATTTAGAGAAGTTGCTTCAATCTCAACACTGATTTTCATTACACAGCCGGGCCATTTCCTTCCTTCTCTTTTGAAAATGTACACCTCTAACACCCTATTCCACAGGAAAAAGTCTTCTACAGCCAACTTTATGAAAACATATATTAAAAAGAATTCTAAAGAGTATTCCAAAATCCTTTCCTCACCAATGACTGGCTTTTGTATTTGTTAGACCTGAATCAATATACAACATTCCTATGTTCTCTTGCGTTTGCCTTTTATAGATTTTTATTTACATGGTCATCCTCATCTAATTTTCAAAGGAGGCAGTATAAGGTGATCATGCTACGTTTCCTGTTTAAGCTCCGTCTTTGGCACTGGCCAAAGCTCAGGGGATAACTTTCCTCCTCTGGTTCTTTATATTCCTTCCTGTCTGCTGACCAGTGATCGGCCCGACTAAATTAACTGTCACTGGAAATAGAATGATTTTCCTATTAAATTATCATATTACTAACCCCATTTTGTGGTCTATTTGTATAGGATACGGAGAATATTACTTCTTTCAAATGTACTTTACAAGATCACCTAGGTGACGGCAACCTAGTTCTCCAAGTTAATTAAATTCGTAACCAGAGCCCTGAGGGGGGGAAATAATACAACACAATTCCAAGGGACTCAAAATAGCAATAGGCTTCCATTCTGTTTTAACAATGTTCACAACACAAAAAAAACACCCAGTGTCTGTTTTGGCAAAGAACAGCTCATAACTCTATTGAAAGAAAACAAACTCGGGATGCCAAACGCGTTTTTAGCAAGGCTTCAGACTTATGGTTTACTTGCTTTGTGTGTTTTAAAATAATGGGAAAAATAATAATAATAATAATAATAATAATAATAAATCGATCTGGAATACAACTGCCAAAATGCACATTGAGTCTCTTCCAGCTATCTGCACACGGGCGTTTCCAGCTGCTTTATTTATAATTGCCTAAACTTGGGAGCAAGCAAGGCGCCCTTCAGGAGGTGAACGGGTAAGGAGGCTGCGGTATATCCAGACAAGGGGCTATTATTCGGCACTGAAGGGAAATGAGCTATCAAGCCATGAGAAGACAAGATGGAAACACGCACACGGAGTATTAAAGTTGAAGGAGACTGTCTGAAAAGGCTACGTACAGCGGTGTGATTCCAGCGATGTGACATTCAGGAAAAGGTAACATTGACAGTGAGCGAAAAGGTCAGTGGTTGCCAGGGGTCGGGCAGAGCCCAGTGGGTTAGGATGCGTAGGCGGGGTGCAGGGAGTTTTTAGGAGAGGGAAGATACTCTGCGTGCCGCAGTGGTGGAATCATGTCATTACATATTTGTCCAAACACGTAGACTGTGCAGTGCCAGGAGCGAACCCCGATGTAAACTACGGATCTGGGGTGATGACGACGGGTCAGCGTCGAGTTACCTGTTGTAATAAATGTGCCACGCCGGTGGGGCATTAGCGGGGCCGGGTACATGGGGGCTCTCTGTGCCTCCCTTCCAATCGGCGGTGAACCTAGGCTGCTCTAAAACGTAAAGTCATGTTTTTAAAAGGCAGTGCTCCTCCTGGGGAGTGAGTCTACTCCCCCCGTTGGAGATTTGCAAACAGGATGGAGGACGTCGTATCAGGGCTGTATACAGGACCCTGGCCGTGGATGGGCGTTCAGTCTAGAACATTCCCAAGGTTCTTACAAACCTCAAATGATATAAGATACAGTGACAATAAATTAAGTCAAAATTCTGCCAATAAAATTAAATGGAGAAAAATCCTGAAAGCAAAAGAAAATTTGTCTGAAGAGATAATTAGAAAAGGTAACATCTAAATGATCTTGTTAGGAAAGTCATATTAGTATTTCTTGTTTAAGAAAATTCTCCCAGCAGACTTTAAGATTTGTTAGAAGACAGGCAATCGAACGATGCTGCAACTCCATGCCGATATGCTGCCCTGCTGCCCTTCGTGGGGCGAGATGATGCCGACTGATGCCTCAGTTGTTTCGTGCAGTTTGCAGTGAGTTGAGTGTACCGGACTCTGACCCATGGACTCTGTAACCGAAGGTCTCTCTTCTGAATGGTAACAGGCCCAAAGGACAGGAAGTCCAAGTTAGGAGAGGGGCCAGTACCTGACTTCCACACACCAATCCACACACAACTTTGGCGCCCAGTGGTCACACCACGTGGGACCCCCGTGAAGTTCCCCAAGGTCAGGGAAGGCGGGAGAGGAAATAACTGGAGGCTGACTCGGCTATACCGCCCCCGTCACAGAACGCGTCCACTGCTAACATAACACGGCATTCCTGCGCTGGGAACAGATAACTAACCAGTGAACCAAACCCCACCCCCTGACGCCCAGGGAGCGCAAGACCAGTGTGCAGGCCTGCGGCAGAGCTGGAATGGGAGCTCAGGGCCCTATATGTGCAACTCAGATCTTCCATAGAGTTCCACCCTGAAATCATGGCATTCCACCCTGAAATCAACCAGTGCTGCTCCCTAACCCTTAACGTGATTGTCACTGACGCTTTCCACTGAAACCCCATGTGCCTTCAAGATCAGCTCTTCTTCTGGCATCAGATGCTACCCCAGCCAGCCCGTCCCTGGCTTGCCGTGCTTTAGAGCGAGCGTGGGAGGAGCAAGGTCACGGTGTGAATGGAGGCTTCCAATTTCTCCCATACACGTTATGGAGTGGGGCTGGATGAAGCAAATTTATCACAGTCTGGGGACGGGGGTTGGGAGGGGCGCTGTTCCATTTCAGTCCCCAGGTCCTTCGGCTGACGAGGCCTCGGAACTCCTGCCCACACCAAGCCCACGAATCAGTGTCGTTTGGCTCGTGTGGGTGTAGATAATTGGAATAATAAAGATGAAATGGTTACAAAAGATCCACTATTTCTGGGCTTGCCTGGTCAAGGCACCCTTGCGAGTTGATGCTTCCTGATCCTCGCCCCTTCTCTCCCTCTCTCTCTTTCTCTCTTTCTCGCTCTCCTCTTTCTCTAAAAAAATTAAATAAATAAATAAATAAATATATTTTTTAAAAAGATCCACTATTTCATGAATAGCAACACCATCTTCTTTTTATATATATATATATAGAGACAGAGAGAGAGTCAGAGAGAGGGATAGACAGGGACAGACAGACAGGAATGGAGAGATGAGAAGCATCAATCATTAGTTTTTCCATTGTGCGTTGCAACAATTGTTCATTGATTGCTTTCTCATATGTGCCTTGACCACAGGCCTTCAGCAGACCGAGTAACCCCTTGCTCGAGCCAGCGACCTTGGGCTCAAGCTGGTGAGCTTTTGCTCAAACCAGATGAGCCCTCGCTCAAGCTGGTGACCTCGGAGTCTCGAACCTGGGTCCTCCGCATCCCAGTCCGGCGCTCTATCCACTGCGCAACTGCCTGGTCAGAGCAACTCCTTCTTATCAGTGCACCAACGAACAGGGAGGCAAATGGACCACCCACGTTCTTCCTGGAAGAGAGCCTGTCCTCTTCCTGTATCGTTCGCCCACCCTGTTTCCACTTCCTCTGCATAGAGTGCTCCTGTGAGCATAGCTCTATGCCTACGAGCTTCTAATCAGAATTAGAATTCTGAATGGAAATGATGCGGGAATTTATGCTAATGATAATATGCAGGAAGAAAATTGAACACAAATGTTTGTATTTTCTTTCTTCGCCATGGTTATACAAAGCTTAAGCGTACAAAAATTGGAAGTTAAAAAAAACAAAAAACAAAAAACCTCAGCGTCCTATAAACTTGGAAATACTGTGCTGAAAAAGAATAAAAGTATTCATATTTAAAGCCACTTAACCCGCTATAAAGTCGAGAAAGAATATCATTCTTAAAAATCAAATACCCTTAAAATAAACAGAGTCAGGAAGACATTGTTGTTATGTGAGGACTTCATTAATTTTGAACATGATCTTGAATGTCCCAGCCCGGTCTGGAATCCCACTGATGATGATAAATCATGCTTCGCCTCCCTGACCAGAAACTAACACAAATTTAAAATTGACAAAGCGCATATGACTGAAAAAGGATTCTTCTAGATCCGTTTCCAATTTCAATATTGGTTTTTCTATCTAGGGTTGAACTTCAGACTGCTAAAACAAACCATCCACAACCTCAAGTCAGAAAGAAACTAATGGATAAAATGAGTACATACTCTTCACACACACACACACACACACAGCCAGAGAAGGCAACTTCTAAAGGAAATCTCTATAAAAATAAACATGTAGCTAATCCATACACAGTGTTACCAATGCACTTTGTCTCCTGCTGTCTTTGTCACACAATGACACCTTGACAGAGGTCCAAGTTCAGAGTGTGGACCTCTTAGCAAACACAGGGGAGCTGTTCCCGTCCTTCCCACCAGGACAGCCTCCCTTTGTCACCCTGCCTTGCCTCCAAGAATCTTCCTCCCTGCAGACAATCCTTCCTGAGAACCTAAAACAGTAGCAAACACACACAAGGCACCTGGGAAGTATCCGTGAACTCGTTCCCTAGCCAGCACGTGCCCCGTTATCTCCACGGGGTCTCTTCCGTTGAGCCTAACCACCCGGAGGAGAAAGTTAACTTTCTGCTCGAACAGACTTAAGAGGCCTCCTTGGCTTGCTTTTCAAACTGGTTGTTTCTCCACAGAGAACTTTTTCTGCAAGTGCTCGGATGAAACCAACAATCACCAAGGAGAAGACACCAGGAAGGAAGGAAATCATAAACGAAGTTTCATTTTTCTCTGCTACCAAATATATGCAAACAAAGCCAACCACCCCCCCTTCAGCACCTTCTGAATTAAAATACGGGTGTCGGTATGCCATGAAGGCGTATATTCCAGCATTTCAGTCTAGGGGGCGGGGGTGGTTATTGGGAGCTTAGAGGGTTAAAATGACACCAGGGCCAGGCTTCCAGGACCAGAAGTGCCCGCTGTCCCCAGGAGTGTCAGGAATAAGCTTCACAGGATGAGAAGACAGTGGCCGTGGGCATCTGTTTGGCAGCCCAAGCACAGGCTCACCAAAAGGAGTTGACGATGCAGCCTGCTTCCAAAAGCGTCTCCGTGGGCAGGGGCGCCGGGCCGACCCCACCCGGCCACGGGGAGTCGGACTGAGCGAGCCGTGTCTGGAGGAGACACACAAACGCACACCTTCTGGAAGACTGAGTACTTCATTCAGCAGACTTCCTAACACCGGTGCTTTTCCTTATGTCTCCAAACGTGTAGCGGTGGCCGAGCTCTGAAACTCCGGGGAGGGGGGGGCATGTTATGTCAGACTTGCTCCAGGTGAGAATGTGTCGGCGGCTGTTCGGGAGTCGTGGGGAACACCCAGGGCAGGGGGGCTCTCGCCTTCCTCCCTGTTTGAGATTCGGGGGCAGAACGCCATGCAGGGTCCCACATCGACGTGGGGCACTGGAGCAGAAGGGAACGGGCAGAGCACGCAGTCAGCTGAGAGGGCTGGTGTCTGCTCCGTAGGATGCTGCAGAGCCACGTGGAACAGACTCTGCTGAAACCAGCAGGCCTGTACCCGGGAGCACCTGGCATAGCCAATGCCACGCACCTGAGTCCGGGCGTGGCGCAGGACCACGAGGAGCTCTCATCAGCAGAGAGGGGCCACACAGCCTTGGCCAGGGCCAGCAAAACATCCAAGGCAGGCAGCCTAGGGATGCTAGCGGCCCCGTGACGCTGGGGCCGGGCAGGGCCCAGGGTCCCTCACGTCCACCCAGGCGCCATCCTGATACAGACCCAGGGACCTGCCCGTGAAGCCAAACGCAGCCTCCACTCTGTACACAGAAGGGGACTCGGGACAGAAATGATTAAAAAGGAAATTAGAGCAATCATCCCCAAAGACAGCTTCATCTAGAGACACTCTTCAAGTTATTGATTAGGTTTAAGGTTTCAAGTGGACTGTGCATTTAATTATTTTCTTCTTACCTCAAAGGGTGAGGGTCCCACCACGTACAAGATAGTTCCAGAGAAAGAAGCAACATTTTCTCTTGTGCCTCTGACTCGCACTACAGGAAGGGGCGGTGAGGGCACCTCAGGCCCAGAGAAGGAAGGAAGGAAGGAGTTGGGAATTTCAACAATACATTAAGGGATTTAGAAGACTTTCAACTTGACTACAGAAGAAGACTTAAGAAAAAGACCCTGAATGGTTAGGGTAGTATGGAGGCTTACAATCCCCTGAATGGTTAGGGTAGTATGGAGGCTTACAATCCCCTGAATGATTAGGGTAGTATGGAGGCTTACAATCCCCTGAATGGTTAGGGTAGTATGGAGGCTTACAATCCCCTGAATGGTTAGGGTAGTATGGAGGCTTACAATCCCTGAATGGTTAGGGTAGTATGGAGGCTTATAATCCCCTGAATGGTTAGGGTAGTATGGAGGCTTACAATCCCCTGAATGGTTAGGGTAGTATGGAGGTTTACAATCCCTGAATGGTTAGGGTAGTATGGAGGCTTCCAATCCCCTGAATGGTTAGGGTAGTATGGAGGCTTACAATCCCTGAATGGTTAGGGTAGTATGGAGGCTTACAATCCCCTGAATGGTTAGGGTAGTATGGAGGCTTACAATCCCTGGATATGGTGTTTAAAACATGTTTTGCTAACCTTGAAATTAAGTCTGATTTCTCTGAGCAGCAGCTTTATTTCTAAATTAAAAAAAAAAAAAGAATCAAAATTTCAAATTTACTTTCATTGCTCTATACCAGTGGTAGTCAACCTGGTCCCTACCACCCACTAGTAGGCATTCCAGCTTTCATGGTGGGCGGTAGTGGAGCAACCAAAGTATAAATAAAAAGATAGATTTAATTATAGTAAATTGTTCTGTAAAGATTTATTCTGCCAAACTTAGCGAAAACCCGACATAAAGTACTTGGTAAGTAATTATTATTATATGCTTTAACTTGCTGTAACTCTGCTTTATAAATTTTAAAAAGTAAAGTTACTTCCCTACTTTATAAGTCACCATGACTGTGGAACCAGTGGGCGGTTAGAAAATGTTACTACTAACAGAGATACAAAAGTGGGCGGTAGGTATAAAAAGGTTGCCTACCTCTGCCCTATACTGAAGATTTTTTTTTTTTTAACCAAAAATGTGCTAACAATTCAACTACCTACCAGTGGAGGGAAGGGAGGCCCTTCCTTGGGTAAAATAAATCTCACAGACAAGAGGAGCTGAATTCATTATATGCATGTCCATGTAAAAAACAAGCAAAATGAGCAAAATAATAAAAAGAGACACACAGTAAAGCTGTACCACTCCAAGGGATCGCATGGTTTGACTTTCTACCGGACTGGAAACCGTCTGAAAGAAACACACAGAAAGGCATGTCTGGGCTGAATCTCAGCACATTGCATACGGAATTAATTACCTCCAGTTTCAAAACTAGCCTTTCTGGAGTTCACTTTCAGTTTGGGGTATTTATGACTCTGAATTATTTTTACACTAAATTAGCAGGGTTTCCCCCTGTTTATTACCTATAACACAGAAGCAGCCATGTCCTTCCCCATCGTGCAGCACCGGGGTCCTCGTGACCACACTGGGCAGGACGGCTGTCATCAGACACCCCCTTCGTCCGTCCCACCCTGTGAGCACCAGGGAGGGTGCTCCCCTCCCGACACATCGAGCCTCTTCAGCAGAGCAGGGTGAGTGTGGACAGCAGCCCACCCAGCATGGGGGGTGTCATCTGACCGGCCAGGAAAACCTACAGCAGGCACGGAGCAACGTTCTCTGTCAAGAGAGAGAGACCTCCCCTTCCGCGTCGGTCAACAAGGCTCCCCTTCGAGGGGAAATGGATTTCGACCTCCCGGTTCATGGGCACCTGTGGTTCACATGCCACCTTACCCCAAATTTCATTGATTTAATTTGGGTTCTGTTTGGCAGGTTGGGTTGGCTGTTGTTTGAAAGTCAATGGCACAGTGCTCCCGCCCCCCCCCCACCTTACGCAGGCTTTCAAGTTACTGAAGTGGTGGCACACATGAGGTCATGTGTAGCCCCTCAACCACGCCACATTGGTTCCTGTCTTCCTCCTCGGCTGAAACACCCTCATTCACTTATCCCCCAGCAAACTCTTACACACCCTTCAAGACCCAGCCCAAACACCCCTGCCGAAGGCTCCTCTGACCTCCCATGGGGAGGGATGACCTTACACAGCCTGACTGTGGTGTGTAACATTCTTCATTGCACTCATTTGTTAAGAAGTTGGTCAGTGTCCTCGGCCCAACTAGGAGCCATGAGAACCTTGAGGACAAGAAGTAGATTCTAAGACAAGGCTTGGCAACTAGTAGGTGTTCAATAAAGGTTAATTAAATGTGACTAGGACAGGGGTCGGGAAATTTTTTGGCTGAGAGAGCCATGAACGCCACATATTTTAAAACAGGGGTCTCCAAACTACGGCCCGCGGGCCGCATGCAGCCCCCTGAGGCCATTTATCCGGCCCCCACCGCACTTCTGGAAGGGGCACCTCTTTCATTGGTGGTCAGTGAGAGGAGCATAGTTCCCATCAAAATACTGGTCAGTTTGTTGATTTAAATGTACTTGTTCTTTATTTTAAATATTGTATTTGTTCTCATTTTGTGTTTTTACTTTAAAATAAGATATGTGCAGTGTGCATAGGGATTTGTTCATAGTTTTTTTTATAGTCTGGCCCTCCAACGGTCTGAGGGACAGTGAACTGGCCCCCTGTGTAAAAAGTTTGGGGACCCCTGTTTTAAAATGTAATTCTGTGAGAGCCATACAATATGTTTAACACTAAATACAAATAAATGTGTGCATTTTATGTAAGACCAACACTTTTAAATTACAGTAAGTCTCTGAAGTCATTTAATAATGTTATGCTGTTGCTAACCAATGATGAATAAAGTACTTCTTACCATTAATGTGACTTCTGGTGCTGCATGGTTTTGCTGATGGCTTTGTAGTCTGGGTATTAACCTGGTGAGGTTAAGCTTCATGCAGGCATTGAGACTTCCATCCGTTAAATGTGATCGTAGGTTGGTCTTAAAGTTCTTTAGATGTGAGAAAGACTGCTCACATGTATATGTAGAGCCAAACATTGTCAGTACAGCAATACTCACATGCTGCAGTGTGTGGTATGTGACGGGAAGCGGTTTCCAAGTTTTGACAATCAGCTGGTCTGCGGGTTGAAGTTTTTTCATTTCTCCCCACTTGTGTTTGCTCGCCAACTCTGCTTGCTGTCATGCAAGTCTTTCCAAATCTTCATTCAGTGACTTGAACTTATTCACCCACATGTCTGAGGCCTTCAAGTCAACAGTTTGTAGCTCAAAATCTCTGACAGAGACACCGGGGATGTAACTCAGGTCGGCGCTGTACACTGCACACTCATGTGGATGGGTGATGAATTTAAAAAAGACGAGTGCGCTCACGAAATTCTCCAAAGGGGGCTTTAAATGACTGCAGGAGATTAGATATGAAGCCCGCTAACTGCTGGAGATCAAGATGTTGAGCAGGGTCACTTGCTGTGCATGCATCTTTAAACTCTCCCAGTTTTTCAGAGTGTAGTAAATGACCTATTTCAATGTCGGCGATGAAGAGTTCCAGCTTGTTTTAAAATGCAAACACTGCTTGTTGAAGGGATAAGACTGTATTTCCAACACCTTGCATTTTCACATTCAGCTGGGTTCAGATGTTCAGTCATGTCTATGAGATAGTAGAATTTCAGGAGCCACTCAGAGTTAGCTAACTCAGGATGCTCGACGTTTTTCATTTCAAGAAAAGTCCAGATTTTGCTCAGACAAGCCGCAAAACAGCTGAGCACCTTCCCTCCTGAAAATCAATGCACATTACTGTGCAGAAGCAGACCAGGGTAATTATTCCCAACCTTATCCAGCAGTGTTTTAAACTGGCGATCATTTAAAGCTCGGGCAACAATCAAGTTGACCACCCGAATGACCAGCGACATCACCTCACCAAGCTACTCACCACACATCTGAGCACTAAGCACCTCCTGATGTAGAATGCAGTGAAAACTTAGGATGGGTGTCTTTTCATGTTCACAAAGAAGTACTACGAATCCTCTGTTTTTCCCCACCATGAACGGAGCACCATCAGTACACAACAAAATAAGTTTATCCATCGGTAGATTTTTTTCTTTAGCGAACTCAGTGAAAGACTTGAATAAATCCTCCCCTCTTGTTGTCTCTTTCATAGGCAAAACAGCAAGACTTTCCTCACGTAGTGTGTCACCTTGCAATCACGCTGAACTGGGATAAATGGCTTACGTCTGTTGACTCATGCAAAGCAAGAGAAAAGAATGGTGCTGCAATTATGTCCTTCACTTGTGTTGCCTCAATTTGATTTGCCATCATGATGGTATGATCGTGAACAGTTCTTGCTGACAGAGGCATGCATGTCTTTTATTCATTTGATTATCTTGACTTTATCCAAAAAGTCGTCAAAAAGTTCACTGGCAACATCAAGCATGAATGTTTTGGCATACTCCCCATCTGTGAATGGCTTTTCGTTTCTCACAATTGCTGAAGCACCAGCAAAGCTAGCCGAATTCCAGTCACCTTGTTGGGTCCAAACATGGAGTTGCTGCTGACTAGCTTGCACTCTGCACAGTAGCTCTTGACATGCTTTCTTCCTGCTGTTCCCCACTGGATATTTAGATGCAAATGTAGTATGGCATGTGTCGAAGTGCGCTTTATATTTGACCATTTCATCAATGCAATTTTATCATTGCATATTAGACACACTGCGGAACCTGCTCTCTCCACAAAGGTGAATTCCTCTGTCCATTCCTGCTGAAAAGTACGATACTCCTCATCTTTTTTTCTTTTAGCCATTTTCTTCGTCAAAAGTGTTGCTGTGATTAGCTAGCTGACTAGTTGATTAAAAGGAGGGAAGTTTACTTCCTGACTTCACAACGATCCGTGTACGTTTTTCATTATCCAATAAAAATTTGGTGTTGTCCAGGAGGACAGCTGTGATTGGCTCCAGCCACCCACAACCATGAACATGAGCAGTAGGAAATGAATGGATTGTAATACATGAGAATGTTTTATATTTTTAACATTATTTTTTTTATTAAAGATTTGTCTGCAAGCCAGATGCAGCCATCAAAAGAGCCACATCTAGTTCGCGAGCCATAGGTTCCTGACCCCTGGATTAGGAGAATGTAACCAAAGGAGAAGATAACTGGATTAAGCAGTATTAGGGAACGAGCAAGTTGTCTCAAAGGATCTGCTTTGCCATGAGCTTTGTTGAGGACCAGCATAGGTGGCCAGGGAGAGAGGGGAATGTCCACATAAAATGTAAATCAATGATCATTACCTGATATGTAGTGATGAATAACTAATGAAGGAGAATATTAATCAAACAGAACATTAGGGTTAGTAAAATAAATTTAAGATCCCCCCAAACTGACTTGTTAACTGGTCTTCCTGACCACAGAAACTTGTACTGGGGACAAATGCCTATCATAGGATAAATGAGGCAGAAGCATGTCTGCTTAGCTCAGGGTGGTGTGGGTGCAACACCGCAGGCTCGAGACTCAGAATGGCTGGGAGTGACTAGGAATCTTCATTTCCAGCACATTCCGTGGTGAGTCCTATGCATGAGAAGAGACTGATTTCCCTGCTGTGAATTTCAACCTTGAACTTGTTTCAAAGGTGAATTTTAATGGCTCAGTGGTAGAGCATCAGCCCAGCGTGTGGAAGTCCCAGGTTCAATTCCCGGCCAGGGCACACAGGAGAAGTACCATCTGCTTCTCCACCCCTCCCTCTCCTTTCTCTGTCTCTCTCTTCCCCTCTCACAGCCGAGGCGCCATTGGAGCAAAGTTGGCCCAAGCACTGAGGTTGGAACCACGGCCTCTACCTCAGGCGCTAGAGTGGCTCTGTTTGCAACTCAGAAATGCCCCAGATGGGCAGAGCATTGTCCCCTCGTGGGCATGCCAGGTGGATCCCGGTCGGGTCCATGTGGGAGTCTGTCTCTCTGCCTCCCCGCTTCTCACTTCAGAAACACACACACACATACACACACACACACACACACACACACAGTAAATTTTAGTGGAGTGTGATCTTTTCCAAAACTGCTGTTGGAAAAATTGCAAATCTGTATAGAAAAAAAAAAAAAAAGTGTATCTTAACCACTACTTTAAATCACAGACAAAATATCAATTCCAAATGGTTTATAGAACTAAATATAAACATCAAACAATTTCTCTTCTGAAACACACACACACACACACACACACACACACGAATAGCATCATGACTTAGAATAGGAAAAGATTTCCTAACAGGTCACAGACAGCATTAAAGAATTTTTCCTTTAAGTAAAAATATATAAAATGAAATGCATAAAAATTCAGAACTGATGTTATCAACACAAACTCGTAAGAAGTTCACAGAATAGATAAAAAATATTTGCAATACATACATCTGACAAAGAAATTCATAACCAGAAAAAAGTACTCCCATAAACCCATAAAAAAGGAACTTGACAATAAGACAGACAAAAGACTTACTACACAGGTACCTCACCAAAGGGAATAAACATACGGAAGGGTGTCCAACACTGTTGGTTATCCGGGAAGTGAAAGTTAAAACCACAATGAGAGACGCAGCCAACAGAATGGCTAAAATTTTTTTAAACTGACCATTCCGTGACGGACAGGCTGTGGAAGAACCAGAGCACTTACACATGACTCTGAGAGTAAAAATTGGTACGACTACTTTGGAAAACTATATGGCAATATTTACCAAAGCCAAGGTGTATGACCCTGCAATTCCACTCCTGAGAATACACCCTGGCCAATATATACCCATGCATATGATCATCAAAAGGCATCTGAAAGAATGTTTAGTAGCTCTACACGTGGATAGCCAAAAATTGGAAACAATTCAAGTGCCCCCCCAATAGCAGAACGGGTAAATAGCACTGAATTCTATTCACACCATAACAGCCTCATAATAAAATCTGTGCGGCAGAAAGAACGGAAGAAGCGCGGCCCGGATGAACCTGGCTGACACTGCGCTGAGGACAAGAAGCCACACCCTACAGAGTGCATTCTGTGCGGACTGATCCGTGTGAAGTTCAAAACCAAGTGAAACGGACCTGTGATAAGAATCACCGTGGCTTTGGAGGGCTGTAGGGCATGAGAAGCGGCTTGGGGACCCCGGAACGTTCTATTTCCTGATCTGGGGGCTGGGTACGTGGGTGCACTCACTGTGCTGAAATTCACCAAGCTGAGCCTTTTAGGCTGTGTGCACTTTTCTGGGTGTATGCTTACTTCAGTAAAAGGCCTACTTAAAAAATAAATTTCTTACACCGGCCCGCTGATCTGAAAGTCCTTTGGCCCCGCCCACCGCAGCCCCGTGGGCCCTCCAGTCCCGCAGCGTGACTAAGCTGGACGGCACCCATAAAGCCGCTCTCTGGGTGATTATAACGGACTTCTGCATTTATGTGGCGCCTTTCCTCGGCGGAGATCAAAGGACTTCTGCATAATAAAAGATAGCATATTCAATGCAGCCTATCAAACGCAGTTAGTCCTGAGAGAAGAAAGGGGAAATACTGAACTCAGGGACATATAATCTAGCAACCTTGTCGACATAAAATAAGTCATAAAAACTGTATGTAAAAAGAATCATAAACATCCATTGTGAAGAATTCATTTGTGTGAAATAAAAGGCCCGCTGCTCCCGAGGCTGCTTTCTGACTCTTGACGCAGGAAGGACAGAGGCAGCCCTGGCGCTCCGTTTAGGACCGAGACTCCGGGGCACTCACCCGGGGCCAGGTTGCTAGGCAGTCAGCGCGGCACCACCCCGCTGTAAAACGACACAGCTAACTACGCTCCCCGTGCTGCCGGCCAAAGCGCTTTCATATGTGCTTCGAGATATAAACTCGCCGGCCCTGACAACTCATTAAAGGGGCCTTTTTCTTATTTGGGAAATAAATATCCTATTGCCCTGCCTCTCTGAGGCGGATACAATTATACGCATTGCTTTCATGTTTCACCTCGACACTCGCCAAGTGTCCCCGCGTTTCAGTAAGAATGTGCGCGGTGAGGAGTTTTGCACTGACCCGAGGTCACCTGGGAAACCGGCGTGGGTGACGTTCTGGGCTGGCCAGGTGACCGCAGGAGAAATTTCCATCAACCTAACAAAGGACACCTTCAGCTTGGTGAGTTGTCACACAGCTGCTCGGGTGTCTCCCTGTAATCTCCGCACATGTGGGTGGGTGGGGGGAGGAAAACAGCCGGCCTTGCATAATTTAAATAATCCATGTTCCACACAAAGAAATGAAAGCAGTGCACGTGTGCATGTGTGTATATGTGTATACTGTGTGTGTCCCTTGACAGAGATGACAGTAGTCAGCGATGACAGAAAGAAGGAGGAAACTGACCACCACTTGGCAAACACTCTTAATGGATAATCTGACTAAATTCTCACAGCAATCCTATTAAGTTGGTAGTTATCTCCACTTTACAGATATAAAAATAGAGATTTAAAAAAAAAAAGCAGTTGATTAACTTGCCCAAGGTTACACGGGGTGACAAGACTCAAGCCCAGGCAATGTGACTCCAGAGCCTGTCCTCTCTCACACTAGAGCTGAGGGCATTCGGTGGAGGGGACATGACAGCATCCAGGGTAAGATTTCGTGCCAGGAAAATGCCTTGTCATTCCCTGGTGGCTCGTGTGTCCCAGGGACCGCCCTGGGGGAAGTTACTCCTGTCGCTCCCACCAGAAACTCCAACAGGAGGGAGACCCGTGTCCCTAATGACACATGGGTCACAAGTCCCATGTTCCCACAGAGACAGTCAAGATGCGTGTCAGGAACCAGGCACCCCTTGGAGTCACGCGTTGACACAACTTGCACGAGTTTAAAATATGACAGTGACCCTCGTCCTTCGAGTTTGCTCTTCCTCCAGCCCTCTGACTAGTCCTTGCTCAGCCTTCCAGGCTCGCAGCATTTACTAAAGAGCCCCTGGCAGGTAAATTCACGTTCCCTGCAAGCCCTGTGGGCCCATCCAGATTTCCTTCCTGGGCAGTAGCAATGATTCATTCATAACAAGAGCGGGGCGGACTGGTTCAATAGGAGACCGGTCTGTGGGGGGAAATACCGCAGCGAGGAGATTTTCATCTGACCAGGAGGTCACTTTAAAACTCAATTTAGTGACACCCTTGTGGGCTTTCCCTGGCACCTAGAATATATGGACTAATAATTGGGAACAGCTGCTTGTCTTGACTGGAACCGCTCTATTTAAATAGCTCCAAGATTACACCCTTGGCCTCTGTTTCTTTATATGCTTTGGAAAGAAACTACCGTGGATGCCCAAATGCATTCAGACAACGGAAGAAATGATTTATGGAGACTGACCGCAGCCAGCGCCGCGAGCCCCATCCATCGCCTCAGCTTGACCACCACCACCCCTGCGAGGGGAGGGCACAAAATGGCAAGGTCACACGGCTACTGGTCCCCAGGAGTCACCGGAATAAAAGTTACCCTGGGAGTGGAGCATTTTTTCACGACCTTCACTCTAAGACACAGCTGTTGCGTTCGACGCCACCAAAACCCAAACTTAATTATCCAGCTTATTGGATCTGACATTCCCAGAGCATTTGATTCTGGTATGCCCCAAGGGAAGTCTGAACCAGCTCGTGAGACTCGCGTACTTTCACTGAACATTTTGAAGGACGCTTCAGTTTTCTTCCCGTTTGGGCAGTTTTTGTCCACTTTTAGTTTCCTTGTGAACTCCCGATTCCACAGAGATGTAGTACATACAGGCTTACTGGGCCGACTGCTCACCCCTCCGAAAGGCCTGGCCTGAATTTATTGATGCCAAACACACGTCTGATCTTCCTTTCCAATGTAAATATCCAACAGTAGAAAAGTAATCAAACAGAGCATGACATCTCCACGGGGCAAAACATGACAGGCCTATTCACAAATGACGATAGCCCCTCCAGGATTATGAAGGGGATTGGGGAATTAAATACTGTTAAAAATGAGCAAAACTGAATAGACCTGTGATGACAACTCTGTAAAAGTACGTATGGACAAAGGATGGAAAAGGGGGGGGAAATGTCAAAAGGAAATACATATTCTATATTCTGTGTATCTCCATAAATATTCCAGAAAACCACACAGATCAACGAGATGAGCACCTAAAGCCACCGGAATCTATGCCTGTAGCTCAGCTATGAGACGGAGGATAGTACACACTTCTCACTACGTCCACGTAGGTACATAGACGGCCCAGCTTGGGAGAGCCGGGTCAGAAAGGAGGGAAGGAAACCAGGGGTGGGAAAACAGATACAACAACCCCCAGGAGAATGTCTCCCCAAATAGGAAAATACTGAACACAGGTAGGAGTTGTGGTAGATAAAGCACTGTGACTGACCGATTGAAAAAAAAGGAGTTTGAAAGTCTGCAAAACAGAGGCGGGAATCTTGGGAAAGTCCTGGTTCTGAAGGAGAAGAGGCCACTTAAAAAAGACAGCCTTCAGATTTAGTCTTGAAGAAAAAAATAGGAAAAGAACTTCAAATTAAGAATACTTCAAAAACAAAAAGAAAATCATGACATCAGAAGATACATCACCACCATCCCCCCAAAGGGAGGACTTTTTAAGAAACCGTACTTCATAAACAAACAGAAGAGGAAGCTCTTGAATTAACCTAAACCTTCGCTTCCTTCTCTGTCTACCTGTGACAGTTATTGTTAGTTCAAGAAAAAAAAAACACCTCAAAATGAAGAGTCAACATCACGATACCCATACAAATGTCCTCTCTGAAGACTATAGAACATAAATATCAAAACCTTTTAGTTGTATAATAGCAACAGCAAAAAATAATATCCTTTGGAATAAACTTAAAAAGAAATGTGCAAAAGCTACATGAGAAAAACTTCTAAAGCACTCTTAGAATATGCAAAAATATTCTTGAATAAATGGGAAGATGTCTCATGCCAGAAAGGTGTTCAAAAACTGCTGGGACCTCAAAAGGACTCATGGGCTCATGGGAAGGGACTGTCACTTGCCAAATTTGGGGGCCTCAAAACAAATAATGGTGACAAGTATAAAACACTGGAATAAAAAAAAAGAATGAAAGAGTCCATGGTGAAATTAAGAAGAGAAGACAGAGGAATGGAAAAGTTCTTTACAAAAGA
Source organism: Saccopteryx leptura (assembly GCF_036850995.1). Taxonomy (NCBI): domain Eukaryota; kingdom Metazoa; phylum Chordata; class Mammalia; order Chiroptera; family Emballonuridae; genus Saccopteryx; species Saccopteryx leptura. The sequence goes on from NC_089514.1 coordinate 9,335,061, forward strand.
ACGCTAGCTAATCAATGTAGAAGGAGTAACAGGATTATAAATATTGCCATTTTGCAACCAGTAATGTAATAATTTATTGAGCCCAAGATCATCCCATTAAGTAAAATTTCAAGAGGAACAAGGACATTCACACAGCCCCAAAATATCACCCACAGCATATACATAAATTATTCAGGGGCAAGATGTCTTTGTGATGAAGGGCAGACACCTCAACCAAGTCATCGGATTTAGCGCCCTCAGTAAGGTGACAAACTGGCATCTGACTCTTAACTGATCTGTCTATAAAAAGTATTTTTTTAAAGGCTATAGTCATCAGGCTAAGGAGATTTTGTTTTTGTTTCGTTTGTTGTGTGTTTTTTTGGTTATTTTATTTCCCTTTTTTTTTCAATATTTTAGTTAAATGATTAATCATTCAAATGCTTATAAATAAAATTTTAAAGTTTACCTCTTCCTTTTTCTTCTTTAGGGCGGCAGAAGAGTATGAATAATCTAAGGCATAACAAGGTACCCAGGTATTAATTCTTGTCATTCGGGGAGGGGTCGACCTAGGCACTTCTCACATGGAAAGTCATGCCACTTATGTGCACCCTTTGTCCATCAGTCCATTAGGGGGCTAGAACAGAATCCAGCCACAACTACTTACTTCTCATCATTCTGAAGGCCGGAAGTCCAAGGCCACGCCAGCCAATCTCGTGTCCGGGGAGATCCTGGCTCCTGGTTCCTGGGTGGCCTCTTCAGGCTGTGGCCTCACGCAACAGAAGGGGCAAGGGAACTTCCTTGGGCACTAATCCCATTTGTGGGGCTTTGGCCTCATGCCCTAGTCACCTCCCAAGGGCTCTACCTCCTATGACCATTAAACCCCACTTTGGGGATTAGGGTTTCAACGTATGAATTCAGGGGGACACAAACATTCGATCCATCGCACCTTGTGACAACAAGACTGGTTTGTGTTCTAAATATTTGTGATTAAACAACTTAACTGAAAAATCATTTTGAATGTTTGGCCGAAGCAATCAGGGCATGTGAGTGCTTTTCCACCAGCTGTCTGTCACGTCTCAGGTTGGTAAAGCCCTGCCGGGCCCAGGAATCGGTGGACAAGGGGCCCCTGGGTCAGCGCCAGCGCCAGGACCTGCTGCTCTTCCTTCCAAACTTGAGGCAAAATTATTTGCAATACTGACCAGGTGGTGGCGCAGTGGATGGAGCGTCGGACTGGGATGCGGAGGACCCAGGTTCGAAACCCTGAGGTCGCCAGCTTGAGCGCGGGCTCGCCTAGTTTGAAAATTATTTGCAATATTTATTTGTAATGATATGTCTGTATCCTATGTTCATCCATTTCAGAACTGACCTTGTAATCCCACACTGTGGGTTTTGTTTGTGATCTATTCAATACTTTTTCATATATCTGCAGGACAAATTAGGTGAGAAAGTGAGTAAAAACAGCATTTCTAAGCAGGCATGTCCGTCTACAGTGTCAATATTTTAAAGGAAAGAAATGCCAACTTTATTCATTTATTTTTAAAGATCCGAACCTACACACTGACTTAAGAGATCTGATAAGGGGGAAATGGTTCACCTGCTTATAACGGAGAATGAAGAGCCAAACTTGGGCCACGCCCTTGGACTGCAGAGATGAGAGATGAGCAGACCCAGATAACTCATTCTCAGCATCCTCTCGAGCTCCCTGGGCGTTCTTCCGCCTCTGAACACATTTTCATAAACTTGTAAACTTCCCTATTTTTCAAAACTTTGTTAAATTAAAAGCATTTTAATCTTTTGAGGAATGAAACAAAGGACGATTAAGAAGAGGATGATGCGCTTCCTAATGGATGCAACTTGAAACCCTGGCAAGCCTTTCCCATGTAAACATTCCTCGGCTCTGAGCTCAGTGGGTCCAGGGGTGAAGCCGGGGGACACTCAGACTCCACGGGGAGGGCGGGTCTCTGCTGATGGCGGCCACACCAGCGTGGCTCTTGCCAAAGCCTAGAGTTCCATCGCGAGGCAGCTCCGAACCTGGGAGAAGGAGCCCCAAACTATTCCAAACAAGGCACTGGCTGCCCGTTGACTTCTGGTTCTGCAGACAGCGGAGAAAAATAGTGGTGAGGACATGGGAGGGGAAGCTTCCAGAACGCATCTGATGAAGGATACCGGCTGGAACAAGTACCGCCAGTCTTTGGCTTTGCCCTTGTGAGGGAGAGGAAGCAGGCAATGACTCCATCCCTGGGGACACTCTTACCTCCAAGGGAGGGTGGCAAATTAGACACTACCTCCCTCTTCCAGCAGAGCGTCACTTCCCTTAAAAGAACACAGTCCTGATGCCCTCAATGGAAATGGAAAGAAATGCTCAGCCAAACGTCGAAATGGAAGAAAACCCTCTTTAAAAAATCACTTTGTTCATTCTTTGCCGCTGGTGACAATCCAACCGGACATCTCAAAGTTAGCACGTATAGCCTCAAGCTTAAAACATCCGTATTAGGAAATGAGTTTCTCCTTGTCCACAAAGTTCTAAGAATGAAAGAAAGGTATTTTTTTTCTTTCGAAGCAAACTGAGTTTTTGTCGGTTCTTGACAGAAATGGAGGAAGCTTCTTATAATGTTCTGAACGTTCATCCTCCGTACATTAGAGCTGTCAAATTCCAGCTCAGATGAACCTTCTTCAGGATGGACCGTCTTCACTCCTTCGTCATTGCCTTATGCATTCTGCATTTCATCGTGTGAAGATGTGTTTCTCAATGTACAGAGCATCCGTGCATTGCAAAGCCCCAGCTCACAACCCACACAAAATTCATTTAAATAAACATGTCACCAATTTAGGAGTGGGAATGATAGTTACGCTTGAGGGTGGGTGGCTGGCAGGGTGCGAAGATGCTGACACGGGCTAATTGACCTGGGAACCGTTTACATGAGTGTAGTCTCTTTGTAACCATTCGCCGTGCCATGATGTCATGGTTTTTCTGTGGGTTTTTGGATATTTTTTTTTTGCACTTCTCTGTGTGTGTGTGTGTTACCACAGTAATAAACTGTTGACAAAATGTTTGCAAAATACCAACGAAACAAATCATGTCGCCAACTGACAAGCAGGTTAACCACCATGAGTTCCTCGTGTCTCAGACCCATGTCCAACCCTCTCTCCTATCTCTCAGGGCTGTTGTGAAAAAGAATGAAGACAGTATTGGGAGGGGGCTTTGTAAAACGTGAGATAATCTATAAACGTGAGTATTGTTCTTGGTGCTGAGCTCACAGACGATGGGTTTCCCAAAGGGCTATGCTCTCAACTCCGCGGGACCAGTATGTCCATGAAATCTATTTACAGCTGTCCATGTGGACAGAGACAGAAGGAACACATGATTTACACGTTGTTATACCACAGTTAGAACTCCTATTGCCCAACCTTTCTCTAGCCCACAGTCCCAAGATAGATTATTTTGCAACTAATTACTTGCAGATGTGAAATCATTTGAAGTGTTATGAAAATAGCCGAATAGATCCTGGACGGGCCAGAGCCAAGGACGGAGTGGACGGGGTAACACAATCGTTGTTCTTCTCGGCGCGAGGCCGTCCTCTGAGGCTCTCAGCTCTGTCTCCGTTTGGGATTCTACCAGGGAGGAAGTCGAAACTGTATCTATCTCATTAAAAAACAAAATCCAGCTGGTGTTTCTCTTTCAGTTATTCGCATTCTCGACACTGAAGATATAACTTTAACCCTTCCGTTGTTCTCCAATCATTATTAGCTTTAGTCATCTGAGAAGATGACAGATTCTTCAAGAACAGTGAGACAGAGGGAGGTATAAAGTTACTTCAAACTAGAGGGAAGCAGGGGAAATAACGTAGCCCCTTCGAAACAACGAGTGGGAAGAGGGGAATTCTGACGGGAGGAGCTCACGGCATGGGCTTTTTCCTCTCTCTCTCTCTCTCTCTCTCTTTCGGCAAAATATTTAGCCAGAGTTAGCAACCGCTCAAACAGAAGGCGCGGTTATTGCTTTAAGTGATCATCAAGAAAGAAAGGAAATTTCTTTTGAATTTCAAGGGTGAAGGACAGAGCTTGAAAAACACATCCTCACACGTGAAAAAAGAACAAACTAGAAGGAAAACATTTTGCTTGAGACATCATGGGGCCAGGCGCGCCCTGCCGGGGCATAATCTAAGGACAAATAACCCATGCAGAGGCCTGACTCAGGGGCGTCGGACTCAGCGAGGGAGAAGGGGATAGGTCGTGAATAACCCGATTGCCCATTAATTCCTGACCAGGTGGCTCGTGTTCATCTTCCAGTAAATATGTATTTAAAAGCAGATATAGAGGGACCATAAATTTCTGAGCTCTAGCTACCGGAAAACATCTCTCTGTTGCTTTATTATGTTGCAGATAACTTTGCTTATAAATAAATTATTGGACACTCCAAAATAAAACAAACAAAAAAATCCCTTTGCCTATAACAGAAGAAAAAGACAAAAACAAACAAACAAAAATAGTAACTCCAAAATTCAGAGGAAAAATGTATTGAACTGCAATTCTACTAATGGAGAAAATGTTATTCAATGAAAATATATCAGTCAAGAGCACTTTCTGGAAGAATTATTAGAGGATATCTTTTAGAAAAGTAAAAAACAAATCTAAAACACAAATCTAAGACAAGAGGAAAATAGGGGGTATGAGAAAAAGCAACAAAGAAATTAGAAAAACTAATTGGTGAACTTAAAAAACAACTCGAATGAAAATATTAGACATGACAATGGTAGAAACCTTTTAATAAATCTTTTTTTTTTTTTTTCATTTTTCTGAAGCTGGAAACAGGGAGAGACAGTCAGACAGACTCCCGCATGCGCCCGACCGGGATCCACCCGGCACGCCCACCAGGGGAGAAGCTCTGCCCACCAGGGGGCGATGCTCTGCCCATCCTGGGCGTCGCCATGTTGCGACCAGAGCCACTCTAGCGCCTGAGGCAGAGGCCACAGAGCCATCCCCAGCACCCGGGCCATCTTTGCTCCATTGGAGCCTTGGCTGCGGGAGGGGACGAGAGAGACAGAAAGGAAAGCGCGGCGGAGGGGTGGAGAAGCAGATGGGCGCTTCTCCTGTGTGCCCTGGCCGGGAATCGAACCCGGGTCCTCCGCACGCTAGGCCGACGCTCTACCGCTGAGCCAACCGGCCAGGGCTTAATAAATCTTTATTGTAGCATCGGGATAGTAACTTGAAACCCTCCAATAATCACGGCCGACCCACTGAGCCTCAGACTCTTTCTGATTCCAATTTTCCAAGCCATCTTCATTTTCTGTCAAGAATTGTCATGTGAGATGATGACCCCTGTGTTTCCACCCTGTTGCACACCTGTGGAGCATCTGCAAACTCCTGTCCCTCGTAGAAGCACTCTGCTCTGTTCCTGCCCCGACCGGGGCCATTGCCACACTTTGACCCGGCTCCTTTCCAGCTGACTTTCCTTGCCACGGCCCCTCCCCTTTAGAAAGCGACCTTTCCCCCGACCCAATAAAGGTGTAGCTCAGAGGTAAGATAACACTGAGTGTTGTTTTGTTTTGTTTTAATGCTCCGGCAGCCCTTTTGGATACCCTCAGTGCCCCTAACTTGGGTGGGTTGTGACCGAGAGCTGGGACCCCAATAATCGGCCTTTCATTTAGGGTGGGTTTCCAGGCATCTACCTGTCGACTCCAATGCAGTCTGGATTGATCTTAAATTAAATTACATCATTGTCTTTGCTCTTTTTAAAAAAAAGTCTTTATCATAGCTTTCTATTCCACTACATATACTTTGAGCATTTTAGACCAAAAAACAATATATGCCGGGTCAGGCTCGTTCTGGGTTGGGGTCCTCGACCAGGGAGAACATTGAACGTCACCCACTCCCCACTGTTCCCCAGTCAGCTCTGCCCCCAAACCCATCAGTGGAGAACAGCCAACCGCACACACCTGTACTTCTGTTTCCGGCATGACCAATGAGTAGGTAAGTGGCCACTGTGCCACCTCTAAGCCAGCGCTCAGGACCACGCCTGCAGCTGTAGAACTTCCCTTGACACCATTCTTTTTTTTTTTTTTTTTCTGAAGCTGGAAACAGGGAGAGACAGTCAGACAGACTCCCGCATGCGCCTGACCAGGATCCTCCCGGCATGCCCATCAGGGGCGAGGCTCTGCCCACCAGGGGGCGATGCTCTGCCCATCCTGGGCGTCGCCATGTTGCGACCAGAGCCACTCTAGCGCCTGAGGCAGAGGCCACAGAGCCATCCCCAGCGCCCGGGCCATCTTTGCTCCAATGGAGCCTTGGCTGCGGGAGGGGAAGAGAGAGACAGAGAGGAAGGCGCGGCGGAGGGGTGGAGAAGCAAATGGGCGCGTCTCCTGTGTGCCCTGGCCGGGAATCGAACCGGGTCCTCCGCACGCTAGGCCGACGCTCTACCACTGAGCCAACCGGCCAGGGCCGACACCATTCTTTAACCAGACCATACGGCCCGATCACCCAGCCTTCACCCGACAGGCTTGGAATTCTGAGCTTTTATTCGCAGCCTGTCCCAGAAGCACACCTACCGGGCGCTTACACATCAGAGTCAACCCTGAGCCTCTCCGACGGTGCTTTCAGAATGCCTCTGAGCTGTCACCTGCGAACACGCACTGAATGTTTTACCCGACACCACCTCGGGTTGGACAGACACGCACAGCTGGGGCCACGGCACCAACATGAGCTACGGTGGCCCGTGTGGGCACCTGACAGGTGTCAGTGGAAAAGCCTGGAAGTTCTCTTTTGTGAAACCTAACAGGTCAAGAAGTACGCAAAGTATTTTAGAGCCATGATGCAATTCTGTCCTCACAGCCACCGTGTGAGCCTCGCTTCACAGATAAGGAAAGCGAGGCTCAGAGATGAATAGAGTGATGGGTGAGCTGGAATCCTGACCCCAGGCCGCCCCGCTGCAGAGCCCAAGCGAGATCCCCCTCCTAACCCCCCCTCCACCTCCCCTCCTCACTCATCACGTGACTGAAGCGTGAGCCCGCACTGCCACCTCCTGACTGACAGCCAGGTGCGTCTGGGCAGGGGGAACTGGGGACAGCAGGGGCCCCGTCGGCCTTCCTTAGTGGACCTGGGGCCCAGGGTCTGGTGGGGCGGCGTCCCAGGTGGGGTGGCCGGGCACCTGGGGACCAGAGGAAGCTGTGTACTGCCTGTGTCTGTCTGTGTTCACTCCCAGACGGTCCTCGGGACTGGACCTGGGCCGTGAGGAGCAGGCCGGGGCGACAGGTGAGCAGAGGGTGGCGAGGGCTGGGCAGGGACCAGCTCTGACACCTGAGTCACAAAGCCTGCCTCACACGGGGAAAAGGTGGTCTCCGGGCAAGAAGTCTCCCTTCTCCTGACCTCAAAACCGCATTTTCCAAGATAATGATATGAAGACAGTTTTTACTAGAGGAAAAGAAATCATTTTCCCTTAGCACAGCAGTTAAACTTGGAGGGTCCACGCCGAGGAACAGCACAGTATTATTCCTTTATTACCTGACGAGGAAGCTGCACCAGGGACCTGGGGAAGGCACGAGGAAAACCCGTAAAAACGGCAAGATAAATACAGTTGGGTTTTTACCTGGTAAAGAGCTCCCCGTTTAGCCCCATCTCAATATTTTTTAAACCTGAAAAAAAAAATAAAGTTCACTTACCAGCTTTACCATGCAAAACAATCGTTCCCATGGTTCATGAAATCTGTTGGCTGAGTAACACGGTTTTTCCTAAGAAACATTTCCAAAATGCATTCCCTAAAATATACTGCTCAGAAAAATTAGGAGATATTTCAAAATAAATATGAAGTGATTAAAAGAAAAAAAGCATTTGCGTTTTTTTTTTTTTATTAAACAAAAACATCAGAAAAGCCAACGACAAGTCAAAAGGAGTTGTTCAGTTATGCAAATGAGATGCAAAACCAACTTTATTTCATTGGTGAAAATGCACCGTACAAAAGGCTGACAGTATGGGAGCATCTGCACGGTCCCTGATCCCCTAATTTTTGTGAGCAGTAGATATCTGACAGTTTTCTCGAAAGGAAAGGCAATCAAATGAAAAAAAAACTTTTAAAGTATTTTAAAGTCTTTTTCAAAACACAAGAAATCGATATAAAAGTGCCCTCTGGTATAATAGTCAGTGACGATGACTGTGCACTGCCCCGTGGGAAAACAGGCCAATCACATCCGCAGTGACAGTTGACGGACAGTGGGGTTTCACCAGGCCCCGCCCCCGTGGGGGAGGGGCGCAGTACTCGGACAAGGGGCCTCCCTCCGCCGCCACCTTAATCCGCGGGCCTTGTTTGGTTGGGTTAATCCCACGCTGGGCCGCCCGCCCTCTGGGTCGCACAAGTGCTTTAGAACGGCCGACCGTGCCCCCAGCTGAAGGGCTCCCCTGATCCCTTGTCACCAACCAAAGAAATCCTTCCTAAATGAAAATGAAAACATTGCTGCCACAGCCACCAGGGCTTCCCACCCGCTCGAATTCACCCCAAAAGAAACTACAAATCAGTTCAACGCGCTCACTGACACCTGTCTGCATTTGCACTGTTTTGTTTTTAAATAAAGACTACGTGTGTGTGGAAGGTGTGGCCTTGTTAGAAGCTGTATATGTTAAAGGCAACACAGGAGGGACCCTAGTGATCATGCTCCTTTCTTGTTGCGGACGGATGGCAGCGATGGGAGAGGAAGCGTGGTGGCCTGGAGTCCGGGGACGGGCAGTGGCAGTTCTGAAGCCCAACACTTAAGCCCAAACGGGTCATTCAGAGATTTAAAAAAAAAAAAAAGGCCCTGGCCGGTTGGCTCAGTGGTAGAGCATTGGCCTGGCGTGCGGGGGACCTGGGTTCGATTCCCGGCCAGGGCACATAGGAGAAGCGCCCATTTGCTTTTCCACCCCGCCCCCCTCCTTCCTCTCTGTTTCTCTCTTCCCCTCCCGCAGCCAAGGCTCCATTGGAGCAAAGATGGCCCGGGCGCTGGGGATGGCTCCTTGGCCTCTGCCCCAGGTGCTAGAGTGGCTCTGGTCGCGGCAGAGCGACGCCCCAGAGGGGCAGAGCATCGCCCCCTGGTGGGCAAAGCGTGGCCCCTGGTGGACGTGCCGGGTGGATCCCGGTCGGGCACATGCGGGAGTCTGTCTGACTGTCTCTCCCCGTTTCCAGCTTCAGAAAAATACAAAAAAAAAACAACAAACAAACAAACAAAAAAACCCCAAGCACAGGCAGATCCGGAGAGAGGACAAGGCAGAGAGGCACGAAAAGCCAGAACAAATGACAAGCCATGGCGGCACCCAGGGGTGGGAGCGGTTACTCTGGGGCAGGGGGCTGCAGGGGACCACGGGCTTGCAGGCACTGAGACCTGTACCCGGCAGGGCGGCGCCTGAGCCTCGGCCTCGGGATCTGTCTGACCCCGCTGCTCATCTACAAGCAGAAAATAATGCTCACTCAACCTAGCCACTCGCGTTCCGATTCTGAATCCATGGAGAGAAGCTTCCCCTCTCTGCGCCATGCGGTGGGCAACGCGGTGAATGGGGACACTGCTCAGTGACGGTCCTCAGGGCACTTGCTGCTGCTTTCTGGGTGCAACCGCTGAGCAGAGGGCTGAACCGTCACTCGGGCGTGGAAATCTAGGGAGTGCCAAGGGACAGCAGTGACAGGAAGGAGGGACTCAACCTTCCAGAGGACGGCACAGGAAACACTGAGCAAACCCACTTTCTGGTTTGAGCACACGCCCCCTTCTCCCCCCGTCACATCTCGTTAGCGTCCGGCACACAAGTCTGGCCCGCAAACCATTTCTTCTCTACAGTTTGCAGCCTAATTTGTAGGCAAATCTCTCCTTTCCCCCAACATGAAATGTAATACTTCTCTGTGACGAGGGCAATTTGTTCCATCTCTGCCCCAATTAGCAGCTGTGCTTCCCTACCCTGGTCGCCCCCTTGTTCGCTGGAACATCCCCACAAGGGAACAGCGCCTCTCCCCCGGAGCCCTCTCATAATCCCCATCATTGGAGCAGCAGGCCGGGCACGCTGACGAGAATCAGGATGGCACCCGTGGTATGGAGCGAGTCATGGTTGAGTTCTTCTCTGCAAATCACACGCTTCCACCTCCTACCCGGCGTTTCCTTACTGTCTGAAATTACATCAAGCTGGGCTTTGGTTTGAATTAGAAGGGAGGGGGCTCTTAGAGAGAAGGGGCTTCTGAACTGGTGCTGGAAGAGTCAGGAGTCAGGGCCACCCTCTGGGAGAAACTGGACTCCAAGGCCAAGTTGCGGGTCTCCATGTTCAATGTGCGAACACAGCCGCCCACTCCCACGGAGCGCCGCTTCCCTGGTGGCCAGTCCTCCACAGCACCCATCGCGCCTCCTCTGTGTCCGAGCTGTGAGAGGTGCATGCGCGATCAACAGGCCACAGGTCCACAGGGAGGACGCTTGGCCCTTCGGAGAGAGCGGGGCCACCAGTGGCTTCCCCGAGAACGGACGCTCAAGCTGAGCCCCAAGAGATGGAAGAAGTGTGTGGGAGGAGAGTCCAGACGGAAGGTGGAGCCCACTGAACGACCCAACTTTCAGTCCTTAGGGGACTGGGAGCCCCAGTGGGCTGTCTGTCTCCATCCGATAAGTCTAGCCTCACTGCCTTCCTCCTCGCTGGGCGCCAGCGACACGCACCTTCTCTCCTGTCTTCTAACCCTCGGACCCCACTACTCTCACTCTCGCCCCTGGTGTTCCGTCTTCGCCCAGGAACGGGGGCTCTGGCACAGTGACTTCTTCAGGGGAGCGTTCCCAACTTTCCACTCAGATCACGTCCCTGTACTTATGAACAGGGGCTCTGTCACCCACGCGTTTCACCTCAGCACCACCCATCAGTCATCATTCCATAGTTGCCTTTGAGATTCTTCAACCAAAGCCTATTCCCCCACCGACTGTAACCCCATGAGGGCAGCGACGGGGTTTCTTTCTGGTTTCTGATGTATTCCTACCACTAAGCAGAGTGCCCGTCATATTTGTGGGATGAATGAATGAATAACTACATGATTGAATGAATACATGTGGAGGAGGGGATGTTGGGACTGAAGCTAGAGAAAAGTCATGAAGAAACTTGGATGCACCAAGGATGTGAACTTGAATTTGATACTGAAAGCTGCGGAGTCCATGAGAAACAGGCGAGGAGTAGCTGCCCACACAAGATCCACATGAGACCTCCAGTGCGCGTGCGCATTCGGGCCCATAGCGGGCCAGCGAGCCGAGATTCCTCACTGACACGGGGGTGGGAAGCACTGTGGTTTAGTAAACCCAATCGAGTTTGCTCAACAGGCAGTAAATACAATTTTCTGTGAACCATAATTATATATGAGTTTTATTTTTTTACTCTAAAGATTTCCCCCGGAAAAATAAATTATGCTCTGATTTTAAAAAAATAAAAAAACAACAAGCAAACAAAACCAAAAAACAGCATTTGACTCACACTTTGAAGTTCCCTTCACCTACCTTTCTCACCTTGTCTTCTGTCCTCTTTCGATTTGAATTAAACCCTCCACACATGTAAACATTAAATGGATTTACTTTCGTTACGCGGCTTGGAGCGGTTCTCACATACGTCTGCTTTGCTTCGCTTACGACTCCGCCATTCTGTTTCTGTGGGTTTTAATCACTGTTTGGCAAGGGATTTTTCAGATGTAATTAAAAGCAGCTAATCACATCAAAAATTTAAATGGAAAGTTTTCTAAACCTGTGGCACATGACAAAAATAAAATAAAATGTAAATAGTATCAATGTGAGAACCGCTAAGTTTCACAAAAGAGAACACGCACGGTGTAAAAGGTCCGGAAATATAAACTGTTGGATGGAGAAGGCCCAAATCTGAAACTGGCCTTTTAAAGTCTTCTAAATATTTACACAGCAATAAAATACAGAGGGGGTTTGGAGGAACTCGGAGGTAAGCACAGTAGCAAGTGTAACTGTTGAAGTGTAATTTGCTGATAATGGAAGAAAAGTTACTTATTTAAGGGAGATTCGATTGAAGACACGGCTTCACAGAAATGTAACTTTAACATTAAATAAGGATGCGTCACCATAATATGTCACCTGTGAGGCTTAAGTATCTTGTTTCTGATGAAGTTTGAAGGCAATGTTGTAAAATACATGAAAGGGAAAGGAGCAGAATGGGACCACCGGGGCCCCCCATGCATGGCCAGCACCCTACAGTGGCTTTCTGTCTGTGGGTTCAGCCCAGCCAGCACAGCGGCCTTCGCGAGGGGCTTCTCACTCTTTCTGCACATGCTGGGGGCCGAGGGTCAGACAGAGTAGCCCTCTGGCTCAGGTCTCACAGAAGCCGGTGGCAGAGCCGGGAAAAAACAACAAAGAAAACGAAGATCGGTTCTGGAATCATTCCCTGAATGAGAGCTTACGTGTGAAGATCTTAGCGCCAGCCGACGGGGGTCCATACGCAGGATTGAAGGGTCGTTGTGGAAACCATGTTCTCCGGCTCTGGAAGCACACGCCCTGCCTCACACAAAACGCAAGGTCTCCTGGTAGGTGTTTCTGCCCCTTTAATACACGTAAGTCTTAGAGGTCGGCGTTTGTGCCGCTGGTCGGGCACAGACTGTGTTCGACAGGTTGCACGAAGGCAAGGACTTGGCTAAGAACAATCACCCAGTTAAACGGGAGCCCACCAACTCTCCGTCCTTGACCCCAGCCCCACCTCCAGCCCTGGCAGAGGGCAGACCCCCGCCTGCCTGCCCGCCTGGGTGCTCTGGGCACAGGCTACAAACACGTGTGACAGCGCATTCCACTTGGCCACCTGCTTCCCCCCCGTTCTGAGGGCAGGCAAGAGGACTTGCTTCTCATTTCATGTTCCGCTGTTGGCTGCTTAGGTATAGTAACGTTAGTAGTAGTACTGATTCTTTACATTCACCTTGTGTCCTGTAACTGTTCAATTCCCTTATCCTAGTAGCATCTTCTGAAGATTATATTGTCTTGTGAGTAAAAAGCTTTATGTACTTTTAGGTATGAGTCATCTCACAAATTTTGATATGTCATATATTCTTTATCATCGAACGTAAATCATTTTCTAAGTTCTCTTGTGATTTCTTCTTGAACTCATGGGTTACTTAGAAGTCTGTTGTTCAATACAAATCTTAAATATATAGAATTTTCCAATTATCTTTTTATATTTCCTATTTAACTCTGTTGTCATCAGAGAACACATTCTGATTGAGTTCAATACTTTCAAATTTGCTGAAACTTGTTTTATGGCCAAGTATATGGTCTAACTAGGTGACTATTCCATGGGTGGTTAAAATAATGTATGTTCTGTCATTGTTAGATGTCGGTGTTCTATGGATGTTAATTGGGCTGATGGCGAGGTTGTTCATATCTTCTATCTTCTTATTAATTTTCAGTTTGTTCTTAGGTCCGTTATTGAGAGGATTGTTAAAATTTCTACATTTTAATTGTAGATGTCTATTTTTCTTTCAGTTCTTTCAGGTTTTGCCTCATTAGTTTTGAAGTTTCATTACTAGGTTCATAGACATTTAAGAAGCTTATGTCTTCTTAATGTATTGGCCTTTTGTTATTATTAAATATTCATCTTTATTTCAGCTAATATTCTTTGTTTTGAAGCCTACTTTGCCTGACATTAATTTAGCCCTTCCAGCTTATATATTATTAATGCTTACACAGTATATCTTTTTCTTCCTTTACCTTTTAACCTAAGCATGGCTTTATATTAAAATTTTGTATCTTGTAGATAGTATTTCATTAGAACTTGCTTTATTATTCAGTCTGAAAAAATGTCACAATGAATATAATTACCAATATGATTGGGTGTAAATCTACCAACTTTCTATTCGTTTCCTATTTATCCTATATTTTCTTTGATTCTTTAATGTTTCTTTCCTTGCCCTTTGAATTAGTTGAGTATTTCTTAGTACTCTAGTTTATGTCCTATATTGCCTTCTATACCTATTTGGTGTTTTTTAGTGCTTGCTCTTGGGTTTAATATATATATTAAATTATATAAATATATATATATAATATATCATTATATATCTTAAACACATTACAATCCACCTTCAAATATTATATCACTTTATTTATAATGTAAGAAGTTTACAACCACATATTTTCAATTTTTTCTCTATCCTTGGTACTAAAATATGTTGTGATTTGTGCTACAAATATCCACTTTTCTTTCAAATAAAAAATGAAAAAGAGTTTTTTTATATTTATCCACACTGGCACTCTTCATTTCTGTCTGGAATCATTTTTCTCTCAGCCTGAAGAACTTTAAATATAGTTATTGTAATACCAACCTGCTGACAAAGAACTATGAACTCGAGGTTTGTTGGTCTGAAAATGACTTTATTTTGACTTGATTTTTGAGCCATATTTTCCCTGGATGTAAAATTCTCAGTTGACAGTTTGTTCTTTTAGCACATAAAAAGTGATGTTCCATTGTCTTTCTGCTTGCATTGTTTCTTTTTTTTTATTTGTTTGTTCATTTTAGAGAGGTGAGGGGAGAGAGAGAAAGAGAGAGAGAGAGAGAGAGAGTGAGAGAAAGCGGGGAAGAGCAGGAAGCATCAACTCCCATATGTGCCTTGACCAGGCAAGCCCAGGGTGTCCGACCAGCGACCTCAGGGTTCTAGGTCGACACTCTCTCCACTGCGCCACCACAGGCCCGGCTGGCACTGTTCCAGGTGAGGAGTCAGTCATCAACTCTCTTTTCTCTCTATCACTGTTTTTCAGCAAGCTGATTATGATATATCCTGGTATGATCTTATTTATTTTTCTTGGTGTTCACTGAGCTTCTTGGACTTGACCCCTTTTTTCTTTTTTTTTAAGATTTTATTTATTCATTATAGAGAGAGGAGAGAGAGAGAGAGAGGGAGAGGGAGAAGGGAGGAGGAGCAGAAAGCATCAACTCCCATATGTGCCTTGACCAAGCAAGCCCAGGGTTTTGAACCGGCAACCTCAGCGTTTCCAGGTTGACGCTTTATCCACTGCGCCACCACAAGTCAGGCTTGTCCCCTTTTTTCAATGAAACTGCAACAAATGGTCAGAAGTGTTGTGTGTCTGCAACTACGGGCAGTCAGGCAGCCACGACACCTGTTACTGTTCCCCATAGGCTGCATAGTACTAACCCAGTGGTGGATTCTGGACTAAGGTCTAGAAGTTGTCCGCTCCCACCCGTGACAATTAAAAATATTACATATTTGGCTGCACATCCTAAAAAAGAAGGCTAAAAATAATAAATAAGACACCCTCTGCAGTTTACGACATTTCACAAAAGAAAAACTATGTACCAATTCCCCTTGTCCTGACTGACAGGCACTCCGAAACTGGCATATACACACTTCTGTTTAAATAAATCAGCCTTGCAACTGTGATTTTAACTGAAATTGGCACAATCTCTTTTATTTATTGCATACAACAACCTTACATTTTAATTGTAATAAAGGGCAAATCCCTTTTTAACCTGGATTTTGAAAAGGTGTCATTATGAGGTAATGAAGACGATCTCCACAGACTAGCTTCCTTGAAAATATTTTAACATATAACAGCAGAAAACTTACCTTCTTCTACTTTTGGCCCGAGAGAGTAAAGCATAGGAGAGCTCTGGGCTTTCTTTCACTTATAAAACAGTCCCATTTGAGTCTTATTGTGGAATAGTAAAGCCTTCCGTTCCTTCTTGTTGCTTTCCTTTGAAGAAATTATGTAGAGAAATCACCTATATAAACCTCTGATTACAAATCAAATCCAAGATATCGTTTGACAATGAGATGTTTTATTAAACTTGAAACACGTGCTATATAAGGATTCTGTGAAAAATAAGGGGTACCAAACTATTTTGCATCTAGGTCTCTGCATTATAAAATCTGTCCCAGAAAGATGTCATCTCACTGTATCCTGTGGCCACAAACATCTGGATGACCATAAAAAGCAGCGACGTGCTCTTCTGGTAAGATAAGTTTCAATGGACTTGCCCATTGTAGAACAAGTCCTCCTAGCGAAATATAAAGTCCCAGTCCCCATCTCCACATAGTGGCATCTCCAGACAGGCGAGCTAGATGAAGCGCCCTGGCCAGCCCTACGTCTGTGCCCGGCGCGAGGTCCAAACAGGATCAGCCCTGCGAGAGCCATCTTCCCCTCCACTGGACAACTCTACTTGGACTATTCCGAGACTCCTTGGAGGGGTGAGACTTCTAGAAAAAAGAGAGTGAGAGAGAAGAAAAGGTCTGAATAGTGAAAGGAATATACAATTGAGCAAATTGAGCTGCACCAGAGCTGAGGGGAAGTAGGAAGAAGCTGGGAAACCAAGCAGCTTTGCAACACGTTCTCTGGAGTAACGACACCAACCGTCATCACTGGACCTGACGTGTTCTCTGTGAAAGCCACCCGTTCTCTTACCGGGCCTGGGCGGCTCCGCAGTGAGGTGCTTGTGGCTGGTGAACAGTTCAGCGGACTCTTCTTGTTCTACCGATCTCTCCTCTAGGTCTGACTCTGGGATCGGAGTGCAGCCACCTAGTCGAAACAAAACGATGACAATATTTGAGGCAATGTGTCAGCAAATCTGCCTCTTCACACTGCAGTCACAGCTTTAAAAAAAAAGAAGGACCAATCCTAAAGATAATAAATGATGCGACGACAGTCTTCAGGAGCTGCCTGAAAAGAATAATCTTCAATGTCTGTCTTTGGTGAAAATAAAGGGAATGAGTTATTGCCCCCAAAGACATATTATACCGACGATCGATCACTTAGCAACAGCGGCGGCGGCGTTGTCTATAAGCTTTTTAATGCAGGAGCATCAGAAACTATTAAAAAAAAAAAAGCGCATTGATTGCAAGGGAAATAAACCTTCCCTGGGCAGAGAGGAAGCCGCTGGTGCCCTGAGACAGGGACCGTGGGGGAATATTTCTCTGGAATTCAATTCTATCCCTGAATCCCAACATTTATGGCACAGATACGAACACCTCGCGATTCAACGGCAAAGCCGCACACTGTCCTGGGGATGCTTTCCACGCCAAGTCAACTCCCGGCGACTTGAGGATGGGCGGCTCCACGGCTCTTGTGAAATATTGGGTGAAAGTCCCCAGATCCTACCCACCAAACTCTTATGTGGGACACTCGTGTGTGGATTTCCTGACTATATCGACAACCTGACCAATTGGCCATCATTTTCTGGACACATCCTAACATGCTGTGTACTGTATATATGTTTTTCCAATGCCATCCTTCTTGTTAATAAAGTGTGACCCCCCCTTTTGTTTTCTGAGATTTCTCACAGATTGAATCCTAAGCCTCCATACTCAAGTTGGGTTTTATGGGGGAGGGAATCTTTAAAGAAAGAGAGGGGACACCGGCAGCACTGGTCTGTAAACCGTGTCACCCAAATGAGAGGGAAGTGGAGAGACCGCGGGGCCGAAGGAAAATACACCTCGCCATTCATTCCTCTGCATCAACTCTGAAGAAGAAACTGACCTCGAGGAAAACGTGAAAGAAGAGCATTCCCACACTCTTAAATAAGTCTCAGTGGCAGCCTCAGAGGTTCCTTGACAGGAAATGTTAGAATTATCCATCAGTGCAATGGAACCAGCCCAGCTCTATCTGAAAGTGGCCAGGGCCCCATCCTGAAGAACCGGGCTGATTTTTTTTTAATTGAATTTATTGGGGTGACATTTGTTCACAAGAACCATACAGGTTCTACCAGGCTTATTTTTTCATCTCTTTCCCAAGCCTGCAGACCAGGGTAACAATAACCATCATTATCAAGAACTTTCTAAATGCTAGAAACTCTGCCCATATTATCTGATTTAGTTCCTACAAACCACAGCAAAAAAACAGATATTGTTCTTCTCAGTTTACAGAGAATAGAAGTAAGCGCTCACAAGATTTGGGGACGGGCCGAGGTCACACATTGCTGCGGACTAAGACAGAACTCGCACTCGAGCCCGACAGTGCCTCAAGCCCATGCTGTCTAACCACTCACTACATGGCTCCTGGCTGCCACATCAGCCAAAGAGGCCTCGGGCGTTAGAGGGCTGTGTTTACCTGGGGACCACTGAGGACGGCTGCCGGGGGCACCGCTTCGAGTTCTGTGAAGGCCCAGGCAGTCTCTGAGGGACCAGGGCCTTTGGACAAGCCAAGAAATAGCACCCGTCTCCTCCGGGACCCTCACCCAACTGATGAAAAAGAAATAGGGCGCATGGGGGTGGGGGACAGGAGTGTCTGTGAGACTAACGGCGGAGAGGAAGAGAAAGAAGGTGCTCCCTGCAGAACAGAGCCCTGATCCCAAGAGAACAAGTCAGAGAACAGCTTGGTTTCTCATTCCAAACTCACACTTTGGATGAAGTCACTTCTGCGTTCCCGGGGTGGAGAAAGGAAGGAAGCAGGTGAGGCCAGGAATACTGTGCTCACGCAGCTACCTTTTGCACACAAGGAAACTTGCGGCATGGGGAAGGAGTGTCATCAGCCAACAGACGGAAAGAGCGCAGAAAACCACAGCCGCATGATATCACCTGAACACACGGTGTGTAGCACACACGAGCCAACTGGCAACAAGCGAGAACTGGGCACCTCCTGACCTGGAACTCGTAGAATGTGGACCTACTGTGTGCTGGTTATTCAGCTTTGAATTCTTAATGGGTTCACTCACCCAGTCCTCGAACAGCCCTGTAAAGAAGGGTTCATTGGCCCCATTTTATAATTGTAAAAGTATTGATGTTAATTTGTAGCTTTTTCTTCTGCTGTCCCTCCCTCATACCCTCTTGCCCCAAAGTTTCCCTGGGCCATTTTGTGCTTCCTTGCCTCAGAAATCCGCAATGGGCTCAAATCTAAAGTAGCCTGAAAATCCTTTCCTTTCTGGCCCCTGGTGTTTGTAGCCTTGAGCTCCCTGAAGAAGAGAACTATCTCTGGGAGTTAGGTAAGCACCGGTATGCTAGCAGATGTGGAACCAGCTGGTTTTCAAGGGGAAAAAAAAAGAAAAGCGAAGTGCTAATCTGTAGTGTATACCCATTTCTGTGGTGTAAATACTCCCATCCTGGCCAATTTCAAGCGACCACTGTGACTCTACCCAAAGGAGATGTGCAGGAACACCCCCTCAAGTGCATTCTATAAACATAAGTAAGAGTAAAATGTAGTAAAATAATTAGCGAAGAGTTTTGAGGTGTATTACCTTTGCTTTTGTGGTTATAAGTTTACATAATTTAATATTTAATCATGGCTGAATTTATCAACTGGCTCACAGAATTCCTAAGATGCATGAGCTAGCGTGAGCCAACTCCGGCTCTGACGGTGGGCGTGGTGTAGGGGCTTAATGTCATGTTTCCAGGCCTCAATTTTAACTGTGGCTCAGCGTTTACAAGACGAGTGACCCTCTGGAGCAAGTCATTTCACTTCAATGAGACCCGCATTTCTTATCTACAAAATAGAGGGTATGGCAAAGCCCTACTTCATAAGGGAGAAAAGGATGAGTGTCTATACATGCCCATCACACTGAAAAACTCACCAAGTTCTGACTCTTTTCTGGTCAAAGTTAGGGACACTGAAAGCAGAAGAGAGGAAGTAGGTCAAGATAGAAGTCCCTGAAGGTGGCACTCTGACGGGGAAGGGTTCATACAAGCAGGTAATTCCCATGGGGCCACAGACACAGCTCTGCAGCAAAGACAGGAAGTGCCTGAACACCGGAAACACGTGGGGCCTCTGAGGTGGACCGCTCCGGGTGACTCACACCCTGCACCTTGGCCTTCCTGCTACGTGGTCTGCGGAATTCTAATATTTTACTCTACTCCAGGCGAATCCCGGTGGTCCAGCTTACCTGCCTCACCTTCTACCTTGTAACCCAGGGTGGGCCAGATGGTAAAGATGTTTTTTATGTTCTGCAGACCACCTGGTCTCTGTGGCAACTACTCATTTTTGCCACTCTAGTGCAAAAGCAGCCATAAACAACATGCGAACACGAAAGGGCATTAGCTGTGTTCCAATAAAATTTTATTTACTAAAACAGTGAGTTGACAAGTAGTTAGTCCCCTGGCCTAACTCAAGGCTCACAGAAAGCTACTCGTCACACAGTATCCTAATTCTAAAGGCCCTACAGGCATCTAACACTGCCAGATCATCTTGTAGTAGAATGAGGAGGAGGAGGAGGAAGAGGAGGAAGAGGAGAACTCGTTTAAAAGCCTACTGTTTGCCCTCATGCTACAAATGCTCTTTCTGTTTGGACAGTGATAAACTTTTAAAAATAGAGTTTACCTCCGAGAACAGTTTTAGATGCACAGGAAAATTTAGCAGATAGTACACAGAATTCCCATTCATCCTCTACACAGGGGCCCTATTGTTAACATCTTGCATTAGTGTGGTACATTTGTTATGATCAACAATACAATACGGATACATTAGTATTAACTAAAGTCCATAATCTATTCCGATTTCCTGAGTTTCACCTAAATCCCTCTCTGTCCCAGGACTCCATCTGGAATATCACGTGACATTAGTTGCCAAGTCCTCCCTGGCTCTTCTTGGTTGGGACAGTGTCTCAGACTTCCCTTGCTCCTTACGGCCTGGGCAGTGTTGATATCGGTCAGGCATTCTGCAGAATGCTCTTCTACTGAAATTTGTCTGATGATTTTTCTCCTGATTAGACGGGGGGAAAGTTTGTAAGGTTTCTTTTCATAAAGGCTTAGGGTTTACAGTATCTTAGGACAGTCTCCAGGTGTTCCTCTTCCTCCATCCAAAGGGAAAGCCAAGTGGAGAGGCCGTTGCAGGGAAAGAGGACACGGCGAGGCTCCGCTGGACTGTGACGCTCCCAGGAGCGGACCAGGCTGGATCTAGATCTAACTGTAGGACCGAGGGCAGGTTATCAGCCACTCCATCTGTAAAAAGAGGGTCTTACTCAGAGGCCTTTCGGGGGATTACGAGACGATGGACAATCGGCACAGTGCTTGGCACACAGCGCGTTGGATCATCTCTGCCTTGTATTAATTTCCTTGGCACAGCTGCGCTTCCTACGCCATTTCTGTGGAACCAGAGAACTGGAGCTTTAAGTTTAACCACCTTCATTCAGTAGCTACCAGAACAGAGGCTCAGGATAGGGCAGCTGATGCCCCTAGTACCCTTGAGCTCGGTCCTGGTTCTCCTGCTCCCCGAACCATTACAGCTTTCTCAGCACCTCTTTTTCCAGAAAAATCTCCATAGATGTGCTTGCGCTTGTACTGGCTGACCCTTCTTTCGATGAGACAGGAGATCTAGAGGGTTCACAAGCCACTCTTTGGGTAGGTTTTAGAACTTTGCTGACTTATTGTCTTGTAATAAGTGACCTCTGCAATTAATTGGGTGCATTCGGGGAGGAGAAAGTCTTTTCTTCTCTTTTCTTCATCCATTTAAGAGGAATGAACACGGAGACACCGAGAGTCACAAACGACCGCAGAGTCCAAGAACCTTCTGCTCGCATGCCTGAATGCCACGAAGAATTGAAAACAGCGGAAACCTCAAAATATTCACCAGCGACATTTTTCTCTTAATCGAGATTTACTTGACGGATAAAGTGTTTTTTGAGGTTAGCTTTCAGATTTCATTTCAAAGGTTTCTGATTCACGGCCAGTGTGGGGATGGGGAGCTTTAAAAAGAATATTTCGCTATCTTAAATGTGAAGAAATTCCCCGAGAGACTACACGTAGTTTAAAAATGCCCTGTACATATATTCAATGGAAAAGTTTTATTGTTGCTATTCCCGCCCCCATGACTATGCGCGCACACGCACACGCACATGCACACGCACACGCACACAGACCTGTACGGAGTTCTCCTGATAATTCTCCTCTAGTCTGTTCATTTTTCTAGCTTTTTCTTTTAATATATATTTTTTAGCTCAAGGAGAGAGAAGCTCTGAAAAGCCAAGCACCTGGCAAAATGGAGGAATGGAAGGAAGGGGAGTGGGCAGCAGTCAGGGGACGACAGAAGATGGGGGAGGAGGTGATGAATCATCGACACACTCTACTTTCTGTGCACACGCTCCACGTAAAACATTTGGGGTGACTGCAGGTGTAGATGATAACATATTAAGGTATAAAAATGCTAGCGGTTTGAAAAATGCTGACATGTTCCAGTATGTTCGTACCTCCTAATGCAGATCAGGAGGGACAGCCAGGAAGAATTGAGGGTAAAACACAGATAGGGACTTAAAATCGCAAAAGGGCCGGAGGAAGAGTGGGCTGTGCTCCCGGGTCAGTCCTGCACTGACCTCTCCTTCCAAACGGGACCTCAGACCTGAGGGCCCCGTCCGCCCCAAAACTCAGACGGCATGTTTCCTTAAGAGCATGCCAGAATTTGGAAAGCTATGCTTGTTGGAACTTTTTTAGTGTGTGTGTGTGTCTGTCTGTCTGTCTATCTGTCTGTCTGTTTTGACCTTAAGGGCCATTTTGGAGAGCCAACACTTATGTGAAATTGGGTTTACGAAGGTGCTGACTGACAGACGCTTTTCAGAAAAAAACATATACACAAGATTGTTAATAAATACACCAGGCACAGACCTCATCAAAGGAGGTAAAGCCCTCGGGAATAGAACGTATCGGGGACTGTGTTCTCACCACAGCACGGCAAATCAGGCTGATATCATATGACCACAGCACGACCCTCACGGAAGGACAGGAGGGCGCGTGTCCAGACCTTCTCCTCCCCACGTCCACTCTGCCCCCGGCTTTGCCGTGAGGTGGAGGCGCGCCGCCCTCAACCCGGCCGTTCCACAGCCCCAGTCTCAGCAAGGCCGGCGGAAACGCCTCTCCGAGCAGTCTCTGGTGTCCAGTTCCGACCTACCACACTGGTTTCTCCACATCCTCTTTAGATCCAGTCTGGAGCTTTGCCTTCTTCCTGCATTTGCAGAGGCGACGCTGGCCACACTGACAGGAGCTTGTCCACGAGTGACAGAGACAACACTGCTTAACCACCAAGAGGCAGGCGGAGGGCGCCCCGTGGAGCGCGTGAGACTTCAGTTCCGCCACCTAATAACAAACTCCAATCTCCCCCCCACACACACACACACGGCGAGAACTTAAAATGTGTTCAAGACTATGCATGTACCTATGTTTGAAAATATTTCCACTTCACACCTCGCAGCAGAGACCAAGTGTGTAAATAAAAGGGAGTCTAATATATTTTAAGAGGTCTAGCATGTGTCTCAACAAGTTTTAAAATCCCCATAAAGGCTGGATACTAAGTCCCTTGGGGTATACGGGCTCCAGTCAGAGGCGGGATTTAAGAGCAGGGTGCCCCTGGCATGAAGATGTTTCCGCCACTCGAATAATGGTAGGTGTCCAAGTATTCTTTTAACTGGACCACTTGGTTCAGAGGATTAAGAAATACAGGAACATAGCTGTTTTCATCCAATGATAATTATGTAAACACAATGTACCAAACAGAAAAAGAGCCCTATTTACAAAAAAAAAGCGAGTGCAGTCCATAAATCCAACAGATTGGAATGGGTCCAGGGTAACAATCTGTCCAGATGTCAGTCTGTAAACAGGGCTTCATAAAGCGAATTCCCCAATTAATTGTTGGCGAGAGTGATCTCTACACGACGTTAGTGCATTGTGACCCCCCCCCCCCACCAGATGTAGGTGGATTGTTGTCTGGCCCCTAAGCACGTGAATCACTTCTGATACAACGGAACTGGGGGGAGGGGCGCTGGGGTCCGCACCGCTTCTTTTGATATGGAGAGAAGGTGCTGTAAAATTACTGCTTGGGAACATGGGAGATTTGCTCCCTGAAGGAAACGAGAGCTATCTGATTTATTTGCCTTCCATCTGTTTTTCTAACACATTTAGTTCTTAACCTGGAGCACTTGGAAAGGCACACACCCAGTAAGAATAGAAACATGGAACTTAAAAAAAAACAACTACTAGTCACTGTGTTGTTCAAGTCTCCCATCACAGTGTTCCCACATGTTAACAAGGCCGTGAAGTCCTCCAGACAGAAACACAAGAGGATTGCCAGCCATTGTGAGAAGGTGGGGAGGCAGAGAAAGTTGGGGTCTGCTTTTCCTTGCCAACTGGTCAACATCTGGAGCACCCTACAACAAAAATGCCAGATCTACTGCCTTTCCGCGAGGTCTGGGCTGATAAGCACAGGGTTTTCTTGTTCAGAGAGAAGGTGGGGTGGTTTTTATTTTCCATTTTGTTTCTAAATCTTAAGGGAATCCACGGTACAACTGGAAAGAGACATCATTTTAAGACATTTCCATTTCAAATACTTTCCTAACTCCCTCTTCAGAGACCAACTCTCTCTCAAAAGTACACACATACAAATAAAACATTACAGCTACAGTTGAGAAAGAAAAGAAGCCAATGGCTCTGCAATAATAATTTCTAAAAAAAAAAAAAAAAAAGAAATAGTAAGAGCATACAGAACTCCACTTCGCCCGGACACCACGAAAGAGAGCCAGCGTTTGTCACGGCCTTCCTCATGCCTCGAATGACTACTGTTACTTCCCCAATGATCCCAGCAACAGTTCTTCCACTTGAGTTTCTTCCCATGACCCAATTAAAAGCCATAATCTTCACCGAACTGTGCTGCTTTTAGTAAGGACAGGGCCTAGGTGGTGATTATGACCTGGGAGTTCAGCTGGGTAACCCTGGTTATACACACGTTGGGGGAAAAGAGAGAATACAACTTCTCTTGCATGTGATGAAGGACCTAAAAAGATAACCAGGACTCATTTTAAAGCAACTCTTGGATTATCTAATGATATATTTCTAGAATAGCCCATCGAACAAGGTCATGTTTTGCAGAAAAGGGAGCTGTACACAAGGTGATAAACTAGCCCGTTGATCACGGGACATCCTGAAAGGTAGGGGACGTCGCAAGTGACACTGTGTCTTAAGCAAAGCCACAAAAGTCTGGGCCTTGGTTTCCTTTCCTCTGCAATGCAGAAAATGTAGCATTTACTTTATGAGAGATGAGGGTGAAATTAGTGAATGGTAACAATATGGTTATCACAGAGCCTGGCACTGGGAAAGCCCTCAATAAATTTTAGCTATTATTTTCAGTACCGACCCCCAACATGCAGTAGTCATTACACTTATGGCCAATTACACATGAAACAGCAAGTCATGAGGACAGAATAAATTTACATTTGACACCTTAAAAAATGCTCGGGTGGAAACTGAGGACCAGTGGGAGAATGCTTCCAGCTGGCCCAGTGGCCGAAGCCAAAGCTGTCCACAGGGCGTTAAAACAACTCGCTTGAAAACAGTGCACACATTCATTTTAAGATGCAATCACGCCCTGGCCGGTTGGCTCAGCGGTAGAGCATCGGCCCAGCATGTGGAAGTCCCAGGTTTGATTCCCGGTCAGGGCACACAGGAGAAGCGCCCATCTGCTTCTCCACCCTTCCCCCTCTCCTTTCTCTCTGTCTCTCTCTTCCCCTCCTGCAGCCAAGGCTCCACTGGAGCAAAGTTGGCCTGGGCACTGAGGACAGCTCCATGGCCTACACCTCAGGCGCTAGACTCCAGTTGCAATGGAGCAACACCCCAGATGGGTAGAGCATCGCCCCCTAGTGGACATGCCAGGTGGATCCCAGTCAGGTGCATGTCTCTCTGCCTCCCTGCTTCTCACCTCAGAAAAATAAAATAAAAAAAAAAATAAATAAATAAAGCAATCACTGACGATCTATTAGCATCGATAACTGCTCTTCCGAGATCTCAGTGGGAATTTCTGTAAGGGCCACGATGGCGGTGACGGTGAGCAGCGCTGCGCAGTCACACACACACTGTGTGCTGTTTACCAGCATGGCCGCTCCTACTGAGAAACGCCAGCCCACACAACGATATGACATAAACGGACAGAGCATTAAGATAAAAGGGCAAGAACAGGGGTAGCTCTGCTTTCTCGTGGGAAATTGGAGCGGCCAGCAGATGAACCTTAAAGAGGAAGTGTGCTGGCCCACTGTTACTAAACATAGGAGGCGGCCAGGGGGCGGGCGGCGGGGGCTGGAGCAATGTATTTAAATGTATGCCTTGGATGAAGCAAACACCAATTATTTTTATATGACTTTAATTCACCCAGTGAACACTTTATGGGTGTTGGCAAGTCCTTCTGGAAAAGGAAGGGGTTGTTAGCGCAGAAGGAGTGGGTGGCACCGCTCGCCAGCGCTCTGAGAATGAACGCTTCACAGAGAGTCCTTGCGTTCAGACCTCAGCTCTAACGATAGGGAAATGTTAAGGATCCTTTAAAAATTCTCAAGTATGACGGTCACGTATATAGTCCTCTCTATGTTAGTTTCCAGATGGTCCGACAGCCTGCACGATAAACAAATAAGCTTCCCACAGCAAAATAAACTCAAAAAGGGAAGCAGTTAATTTCTTTTCCCCTTACACAAAGAGTAGGCGCTTAATATATACTTGTTGACTTGAAAAGGAATTCATGAAACTTGAGGAAATACAGCCTTTAAAAATGTTGTCTTTGAAGAATGTTCTACCACGGCACTCCAGGATTGGGGGGCTACGGCCTGCTCAGGTCCCAGCCGGTAGACCGGGCAGTGCTGGTCAGTTCCTGTGTGCCACCCTGCTTCTCAGAGAACGTGCCTCCTCCACCCCAGCACATTCTCGTACGATGCGAAATGAAACCTCTCTAGCTCACACCTCGCTCTTAAAATCCTCCAGAGGCTTCTAGAACGTGCACTCTGGAGCTAGACTCCCAGCCCCACCATTATTAGTCTTTTTTTTAAAAAAAAGAACTAATTACTTAATGCTTCTCTGCCCCAATTTAATTATTTGTAAAATGCAGATAATAATCGCACTCAGCTCACAGGGCAATTATAAAGACTTAAATGGATTAATTTATGCAAAGCATTTCTAATAGCGCCTGCAGTAGGAGTTACATGTGTCAGAATACTAAGTATTACTATCATCGTCGTCACCCTCACGGAGGCTGAAGGAAAGGAGAATGGTGACTGTCAAGAGCACAGAGCACAGCAGCTAGAGCCACCTGACCTCCAAGAAAATGAGCTACGTGTGAGTTAAGGAACACCTCACTTAGTTCTCCGGTCTGGCAAAACACAGGGCCCTGCAGGTAATACAAGCCTGGCAAAGAAAGAACAAAGGATCAGCCAAGATCTGGAAACAGCCCAAGGGTCCGTCAGTGGATGAGTGGATTAAAAAGCCGTGGTACCTATACACAATGAAATACTACGCGGCCATGAAGAAGAAGGAAATCTTACCTTTTGCGACAACAAGGATAGACCTGGAAACTATCATGCTAAGTGAAATAGGCCAGGCAGAGGAAGAAAAATATCATATGACCTCACTCATTTGAGGAATCCGATGAACAATGTGAACTGAGCAATGAAACAGAGGCAGAGGTGGGATCAAAGGGACCAGAGGGGAAGCAGTCAGAGGGAAAGGGGAGGAGAGGATGGGACCAGAAAAGGGAAAGAGATTGGTGAAATTATATATAAATAACACAGCGTTATAGAAAGCAGGACAGCAAATCCTGGAGGGAAGGGGGATGTTGAGGGGAACACGGGGGTGGGGGGATGTACTTGGTGGGACACTTGAATCTATGTAAACACAATAAATTAAAATAAATAAATAAATAAGGAAACTGCAAAAAATAAAAATAAAAAAGAACAAAGACTGTAGTCTGTATAAATAACAGAGGAAAACAATCGGCATCCGATCAGGAATAATCTACTATCTTTCCACCCACCTTCCCGCATCTCCCTTCATTTCCTTGCTCCTCTTGGACAGCAAAACTTCTCCCAAGGCTTGTCTGTATTTAATGTTATAAAATCTTTGCTTTTCCTCTCTCGTACATCCCCCAGGGCAGCCCTCACCTCGGCCACTCTGGGGAAGTTGCTTCGGTTAAGGTCACTAATGACCTCCGTGTGGCTACGTCAACTGGCTGTTCTCAGCCCTAACTCAGCCGACCCAGTCGCAGCATCTGACAAGGCCGGTCATCACCTCTGAAACCCATTCTTCACTGGACTTCTGGGAGACCCGGCTGCTGATGTCTCTTACCTCCCCGCATGCCCCTTCCTAGTGTCCTTGGCTGGTTCCTCATGTCCCCAAACCACCTACAAGTACACAAGTTCAGATGGCCATCTCTCAGTCTTGACCCTCACCGCTTTTTTTTTTTTTTTTTTAATTTTATTTTTCCAAAGAGAGAAGCAGGTGGAAGGCAGATAGACTCCCGCACGTGCCCGATCAGGATCCACCTGGCATGCCCACTAAGGGGCGATGCTCTGCCCATCTGGGGTGTTGCTCCACTGCAATTGGAGCCATTCTAGAGCCTGAGGTGGAGGCCATGGAGCCATCCTCGGCACCCGGGCCAACTTTGCTCCTATGGAGCCTTGGCTGTGGGAGGGGAAGAGAGAGATAGAGAGAAAGGAGGGGAGAAGGGTGGAGAAGCAGATGGGCACTTCTCCTGTGTGCCCTGGCTGGCAAATTGAACCTGGGACTTCCACATGCCGGGGTGACGCTCTACTGCTGAGCCAACCAGCCAGGTTCCTCACCACTTTTCTTAACTCAATCCCTTGGTGACCTTATCTGGCCTCAGGGCTTGAATAACATTTTCAGGCTGACAACCCCTAATTCCACAGCTCCAGCCTGGCTTTCTGTCCTGCACTTCAGACTCACATATCCAAACACATACTTACTCAGTATCTCCACTTGGACATCCCAGAGCACCTCGAACTCAGCACGTCCCAACCCACACCTCTGACCTTCCCCGCCTGCTTCACTCCCGGCCCTTGTCACATCAGCTGCACCCCTCCATGGGTCTGGCCCAACACTCTTCAGGTCTTTCCCGCCTCCCTTCTTCTTCCTCTCACACATCAAGGCCACTGTGTTAGGAAAAGTCCACTGTTTCTACTTTTGAAATATACCCAGAGCAGGACCATTTCTCACCACGCTCACCACCACTACTACTCTGTACAATCCACCATCACTTCTTACCTGAATTGTTACTAAATTACTCACCTGAGTAACCTACAACTTCCCACTTCTACCTTTGACCTCCCTCCCCCCACAAGACTACTTTCAAAACAATAGCCAAGGATCCTTTGGAAATGTAAGAGCATCGCATTCCTCTGTTCAAAACGGCCCTGCCCACATTGCTGGGAGAATCAACCCCCGTCTGGCAGAAGGCGGAGCAGGACCTGACCCCTCTGCCTCTGCCTCACTGGCCTCCTCGCTGTGCCCGGGACACTCCGGGCCACCCTCTGCCCGAACACTCATGCTTCCCATCTCTGCACCGATAAACCCCTCCCTTTCTTCAAGTCTTTGCTCAGAAGTTGCCTTTCAACAACTCAATTTAAAATTTTCAATTGGTGACTGCCCCTTTTCCAACAGTCCTTTCTTTTCCCGTAGTATTTATCACCTTTTAACACAAACACGTATTATTTTCTAACATTCTGGGTCGTTTAACTATCATGCTTGCTTCCTGACTCCCCCTGCTAGAATAAAAGCTCCAAATTCACCACGGTATCCCAAGCCCTCGAATAGTGCCCAGCGCGCAGTAATCCCGTGCTGACTTGAATGAATGAAGTGAGGGAAAGAGATTAGGTAGGAGGCAATGGAAACCAAATTCCCTTGTATTTCCCACACCCTTCCATCGGCTTTTCTGCGGGAGGCTGGAAAGCAATGACAGCAGAACGTGGTACAGAACCTCTTGGTCCTACCCCCCAGCTCGGCCGGCTGCTCTGGGAACCGAAAAGGGTTCTTGGAAAGTTCCTTGCCTGAGCCGATACTCATCTTGAAGAAATGAATGCTACTGGGTGATAAGGTGCGGAGAATCTGCGAGACCGGATAGGGGCGGCGTGAGAGGGCCCGCCCAGGAGAGAAATCAGATCCCAGCAGCGGTTTCTGTGAGGGCTGAAGTTGAAAAGAACTCACAGAGCACTTGTAACTCTAGTTCTTGATAAAGTTATTTGTGGAGGAGGGAACTGCGAGGGAAGGCACAGAGACATCTGTCCGCTTGGGAAACGTCTCAGAACGGGTGAAAAAGGATCCACCTTATTTCCACGGGGGCATCAAGTTATGGCCTGGAACGGCTTATTTTTCCCAGGCTACTTCAAATCGAGACGTGTTTTTAAAAGCAGGCCCAATGAAAGATTAGATAAACAACTGGACAATGTTTTTTACACTCTGGTAACATAAACATTTCAAATTCCTCCCTCACTCCTTACCAGCATAAATCTCTAATTCCAGAGAAGGCCAGCTATCCTCAAAGTTTAACATTACTCGGAATTATTCACATTTTACCTCCATTTCCATATTATACTTTTTTTTTTTTTTTTTTTTTGGCAAGGAAAAGCCAGGTTTCATCCAAACCCTGGTGCTATGACCGTCTCTTCCAGTTGCGAAACCACCCGGACCAGCCTGCGCTGCCCCTTGGAGGCGGAACCCAGCAAATCCCCCCCAACGGGTCTCTTTCCTCTTCCTTCTTCTCTCTCATACATTGTGAGCTTCCCCTTGTCCAGTCCAAGACTTTATAAACACAGTGGGGAAACCTGAAGCGGTCTGCATACAATGAAGCTACAAAAGCAATGTTAAAATGGTGTCGAACACACAAACAAGATAAGCGGAAATAGTTGGTGAGGTGAGAAGATGCCAGGGAGGAGAGCTCGGTGGACCAGGAGGCTCCCGGCTAAGACCTCACCGGGACAGGCCGCTCTGCGGGAATGCCACGGAGAAAGAAAGGAATGAAGGGAGGGCACGGGCGAGAGTGAAAAGCATGAAAACACAAGAGGGCACAAGGACAGCCTGCCCACAGTGCAACCCACGTGGCGGAAGGCTTGGGAATGGCAGGAAGTGGCGAGGGGAGAGGAGGAAGGACGAGGCTGATGGAGCCATTCCACTTGCATCCTGCTCCACAGTTTAACAGTCCCACTTGACCTGGGTCCTCACGACAACTCTGAGTGGTCAGGTGGGTCAAATCCGCACCCCACATCCCAGGGAAGCCACCCACCATTTATCACTACTATTATTTCATGTTGTTCTAGAAACTAAAAGCAATGTAGTAGGAAAAAGAAAGAAATGCATGCATTAGAAAAAGATTAAATGACCATAATTTCCAGGTAATAAAAATACATACCTAAAGAAATTAAGAATATGAAATAAACTATTCAAATAGATGCGATATTAAAATATATAATATATAGGCCTGACCTGTGGTGGCGCAGTGGATAAAGCATCAACCTGGAAATGCTGAGGTCGCCGGTTCGAAACCCTGGGCTTGCCTGATCAAGACACATATGGGAGTTGATGCTTCCAGCTCCTCCCCCCTTTCTCTCTCTCTCTCTCTCTCTGTCTCTCCCTCTCCTCTCTAAAATGAATAAATTAAAAAATTAATATATATAATATAAATATAAAAAATTGATGATTTCCCTCTATATTAACAATATCCAGTTAGAATATATAATGGAAGAATTATTATATTCAAAAGGATACCAACTAAATTTTTTGTTAAAAACAGTAAAAATAACTAAAAAGGAAACGCCAAGGCCTACAGGTAGAGAACTAAATGTTTATGGATGAACATAAAAGATTTAAATACATGGACAAAATGAAGTACAATTCAATAGAAAAAGATATCAACTGTCCACGAAGTGACTTCAAACCTTAATGCAATTCTGCTCTAAGTCTCTAAAGAGTTTTTAATTTGAGAGTATGACACTACCGTTCATAACAAAGAATAAATGGTTGAGCAGAACCAAGAAATAGTAAATAAAACAATGAGGGGTATTTGTTCTGCCAGTTTTAAAGTCTATTACACAGTTATGACAATTATAGCAGCATCACCATCAATGGCAGAACAGATGGAGAGAAAAATGATCCAGCGCAGAAATACTAGAGACAGTCCCATTTATATAAAAACATTTAGTATATTTTATAAGTGTATTTCAAATTAGTGAGAAATCATGTATTATCTAAAAAATTGTGCTGAAATTTTGAGTAAAATATTTCAAAATAACTAACGTTAGGTTATAGCAAATAAATTTCAGATGACTACTGAAATGTAAAACTATAAGAAGAAACAAACATCTGAAATCAATAGAGAAAAGATGAATATATTTGACTACCAAAAGGAAGTCATTTAAAAATAAATCCAAACAGACAAATTACCTTAAGCGAAATTAAAAACAAAACAAAACTTCAGAAAAAATATTTGCAATATGTACTAACTAACGATAATGAGTTAATTTCCTTTAGAAACAAAGTGCTCTTTGAAACAATAATAAAAGGTGATATTCTGGCATAAACATGGAAAAGCATGAAGAAGTAATTCACAGAAGGAAAAATATAAAAGGCTAGTAAAAACTAAGAATGTAAATTACAAAATTTCAAAAACCGCCATGACAAATCACTAAAATATTTTTAAAGGCAACCTTAATAGTCACCACAGATTCAAAATCAAAATTCCTGTTTCCACTTTTGATATCAACGATGAAAAAGAATCAGTTTAAAGAATACAGTATCTATGATAAGCATAGAAATAATAACTACAGCAATAGCTAACATTAATCAAGAACTTCTAGGAAGCATGTGTTATTCTAAGTTACATATGATAACATTTAATACAAGGTAATGGTAATGCTTTTATTATTTCTATTTCACAGAGGCACACAGAGGTTAAATCACTTATCCATGGTCACACAGCCAGTTAGTGCTGGAGACATAATATAAACCCAAGCAAAAATATGGCTCGGTCCAACTTCTTAGTATTCGGCCTCCCCAGACATCTCTTCTTATAAAATTTCCTCCTGCCCCAAGCCCGGAGCCAGGCTCCAGCTCTCAAACCCCTAACTGTCCCCTGTCTGTTCCCTTTGAGAGCTCTTCACATGCAGTCTGGCACCTTTATTTGTGCATCTCCTCTACCACAGTCTGAGGATTTTATCTTACCTTGGTTTATGTCTCCCATGATTAAGCACAATCAGCAGAACGGCAAGAGTTTTCAGTACATGTTCTACCCAATAAGTAAATATACATAAAATATATGCATAAGGAAATTAAAGAAACTGACTATCAAAGATCAAAGGAAAGAACTCATATAGAAAGGGAGTCAAGGACCAAGGATGGACAGATGGATGGATGGATGGATGGATGGATGGATGGATGGATGGATGGATGAGTGGATGGGTTATCCATTCATCCATCCATCCATCCATTCGCCTAACTACCTACCTATCAGATATGGACTAATACCACAGTATTAGCCAAAAGACCAAAATCAAAACAAAAATAAAAACAGGAGTGAGGAAGAAAAAAAGAAGTCAATACTGGACTCTGCCACTTGTGAGACACTGTGTTAAATACTTTCATATAAGGTATGTCACTTAAGGAGCCAATGAGGATATTCCCATATTGGTGGGTTGAAAGGTTCCCTTTGAGTCCTACAAAGCCGGTGACGCTAGTTTGAGGAAAAACAGATTTCCTTTTCACTGGCATGAAGGGCCAAACTGTAGATACCAGCATAATGATACAAGAAGGTATATCTAAGAGGACCTAAAATCATATAAATAAGGAGGTAGAAGGGGCAGGCCAACGTATTACCAAGCCTTGGTCCCGGAGTCTTGTCCCAGAGGTGGGCCCGTACAGCAGCAGGCAGGAGCAGGTGAGGGATGGAGCTCCCACCAACAAGACAGACGGCACCCGGGGGTCACATCAGGAACCTTCTACAAGGCAACGCAAGAACTGGGAATGGGATGAGGCTTACTACGTTTCATTTTAGAAACATCATTGACAACCAAAGCCCCACGTTCTCTTCAAGTCCCTGTAAATATATAGTGTCCAGTTCAGCCCCTGAAGGCCTCCCGATATCCCGTATTGCATGTCTGCCGAACTGAATGAAATTGAAACAAGCCGCATGTCAAGAGAGGAGAGATACAACCTACAGGGACAGAGGTGCCCAGAAGCACTGGCCACCTAAGCTTGACCTTGTAATCATCAGACTCATTAAAAAAAAAAAAAAAAAAGTCTGCAACAGCTCCACTTAGCTTTCCAGGGTGAAGTCCAAAATCCTCACACTCTGGCCCTGTCTGGCCTCCACACCGGCCTCATGCCAGCCTCCCCGCCCGGGCACCACCTCCCGCCAGAGCCCCACTGGTCCACGCAGGTTCCTGAAACTCATCCTGCCATCCTGCACCTCCGTGCCCTTGTGATGGGAACATCTCTCCCTCCATCCTGGCCTAAACTCCTGCTTATTTTTCCCCAACCTGCTCAAGTATCTGAGACGTCTCCTTTGATCCCTGACCCTGACTATGCTCGACTCAAAGACTTTGGGTCCCTATTTGGTGTGAGGTAAATAGAGGTGGGAGATGGGTGGGAAAACCAAGGACACAAAAGGGTAAGTCACAATTTTACATCAAATCTTATGAAAAAGAAAAGCACAAGAACAAAGAATCACAATGTGCCCCAAAGGCTCTCTGGGAGGCTCACTGTAAATATTGTGTAAAATATTGGAAGGAAAATTGCCCAGAGAATAACAAAAAGAAGAAAATATGAAAGAGAAAAGAAGAGTATATTAATCTGTTAAGAAAGTGATAGGGGGTATTTCTGGAAATCGGGCTATGTGTGTGTGTGTGTGTGTGTGTGAGTGTGAGTGTGTGTTTAAATTCAAAGTGAAACACTATATGCTATGTATTTTATGGCTTTTATTTTGAAAAAAATAAAACCCTGTAAGGATAGGATGAGATCATATCGATGATTCTGGAAAGGTTAGAATATCATATAAATGTTAGTGACTGTCATCATTCTAGAACCAGTAAAGGCTCCCCCCCAAAAAAAACCCAAGATAAACCCTCCTGGCAGGTGATACTTCTAACTTTCACAAAAACAAAACCAGTCATTTATCAGCCGGGCCCTGTTTGTTACCAGCGAGGGCTGTTGGGTAAGAAGATCTAGCCAAAGTCTCAGAGTCGGCAGGAACAATTGGTTCTTTATTTGATATCTATTTGTCAAGCAGAGATACAACTAGACAGGCCATAAAACAAACCTCTGTTTTTACAGAAGGGAAGGCTGAGGTAAAGTGGCTTTTTATGTACATGAAAATGGGCTTAATGTACCAGGGCCATGATGTTTGTAGAAATAAATTAAAGACTCGGGACATGGAGGAACCTGCCATTTTGCCAGTGAGAACTTACTCTACTATCATCTCAATCTACCAGAGAAACTAGAGTCTTTCCCCCAAAACAAGTACAAAATATCCTGGCCCCAAGTGGTCCGTTTAGAACTGAAGAGACGTTCCCTGTCACACACACAACTTTCCGCCACTGGCCGGCAGACGTTTTCTGGGAAGGCTGTGGCCAGCGCCTGCTTGTGGGAGACAATTTGGAATGGCCACTTGCCAGGGTTACAAACAATCTTTCCTTTCCCCAAAGCTTCTGCTCTGAGAGGCCTGGTTCACCACGCAGGGGGTGAAGCCTCCAGCCCTCGGAGTTACTGAATCACATGGCGCAGGGATTGTCATGGAAACCCTCAGCTTATAAAACTTAAAAAGTCCCAAATTACCTTAGCGTCCTGGCTGGATATGTCCCTCTGTAAACATCTGAACTGGCATGATTTCTGCTACACCCCTTCATCTCTTTCTAGAAGATGCAAATGACTGAACCCCATCTGCCAGTTTTATCTGTAAAAAATGTTCCCCTTGGTAAAATGATCCTTCCACAACCTCCCTGGACACTCTGGTTTAGGCTCTCGCAGGGTTCTTTGATGTGTCCGCTGGTCCTATGAGCAGCATATGGGTATCCACCACTTAAAGAAAAACAGACTCATCTGGGGACATAGTGAGCAGCAATCATTTTGCATACATAATAAAATAAGCAATCTTACTTCCTGATCACTACCCAACTTCTTTTCTACCTAACTTCCACGGACTGACTTCTCAAGTGTCTACAGTCACGTCCTGTGGAGGCTCAACAATACACATTTAAAAACCATCAGCTCCTTCCACTGTCCCCTGCTGGGCAGTGCAATGCCACGTGGTTAGCTTTCTGTTCACAAGTGATCACCTAGTAGACCCATCATGAACTGACCACGTTACCTGGGTGAGCCGAGCTTAGTAACAGAAAGCCGTCTGCGTGCTGATGGAGCACACACTGCAGTTAAGACTCGCGGGGCTCCGTTCCAGCCCACTGACGCACGGTCTGGGGCAAGGCTGTGGAAGCCTCTGTTCCGCCATCTTTAAAGCAGAGGAGTAACAGGACCTTGCTTATGGACTTTTGAAAAGATTGAAGGAGACAATCTACCTACGAATATGCCAGGGATACAAATATGTTACAAAAATGGATGATGAATGTTAGCAACTGTTCTTCTCGTCATGAATAAATTAGTTAAAAAACAGATGACAACTGAATAAACCTTTTTGTTGCATTAACAATCCAATTGCGAGTACAAACACACCAACAAATGTTCTTCAGTAAGAACATATCGGCTATAAAGCAAACACTACGGCCCGAACTTTTCCGGCTGCTGTTCTGTCCCAGATGAATGAAATCCATCCAGTTGAACATAAACTGCTTAGTTTTTAAAATTTTTCAACAAACATTTGCCTTAGACTTTGAGTGAAGAGACTCAGGGAATTGGGTAATTCTCTAATCTGTCTTGAAAAACTTGGCTG
Source organism: Saccopteryx leptura (assembly GCF_036850995.1). Lineage (NCBI taxonomy): Eukaryota > Metazoa > Chordata > Mammalia > Chiroptera > Emballonuridae > Saccopteryx > Saccopteryx leptura. The sequence goes on from NC_089514.1 coordinate 9,371,618, forward strand.
ACATTTTATTTACTTGTTTTTTTTTTAAACCACCATCAAGGGTATTGGGCAGCTCAGTCACACTCTCTTGAAACGGCTTCCGAAGACTGCTTGTTGTCCAGCCTATCTCGTAATGTAACTTCTCTTCATCTGATCATTAAAATGACAGTTAATCTCCCAGCCACTGTTGAAACTCTTTTATATTTGAGGCTCACATTGATGAAAAACAAACCTCAGGACAAGGCTGGGCCCAAACATTCCAAGGAGTGATAGTAAGTATATTGAAACTCTTAACAATTTAGAAAACAGATTTCCCTTCTGTGATACGAATAAATAAGACCAACTTGAGAGGGTGAACGGCCTGGTGGCCCTGAGACCTGGCCCTCTTGGGAACCAGACGAACAAACATGCTCTCATCTACCGTCTCAGACAGAAGAGGGTCTCGTGTCCTGGCCCTTTGACAGCTCCCAACGAAGTGTTTCAGAGGACGGAGCGGTTAGTCTTTGGAGGCCCCTGAAGGGTAGAATGAGTTCCAAACAAAACACTGAAAAGGATAGCCCCTCAAAAGTCTCCCGCTTTTATTAGGGATTTCACATAGGAATACCCAACACTAAGATTTTCAAGCTGTTAGGACGTAGGGCAAAAAGGAGCGAGCTTTAGGGCCTTCTGGACAGAGAGATCAGACAGCCCTGCAGACTGGCAGGGAAACAACGGAGCTCGCAAAAGTCAGCCGCCGCGAGCCAGGCTGAATTCCCTCCTTTGAACACTGAGGATTTTCACGTTCTGGTGCTTTTAATGCAGACTTCCTTCAGGCTTTAATCCAGTGCTTCATACTAGTTTTTGCATATGCTTTTTCTTTGCTAAGTGTATTCTGAATCCAGATGGAAGACTACAGCATTCCCCTTTGTCCCAGATGTAGGAAATATGAAAGCTTATATTCTGATATGGGACAGATTTTAACAGCTCATGAATCTCAGAACATGGCTGAGATGAATCCTTCCTAAAAGGCAATGTAACATAAAGAACAGAAATTTCTACCTGCAACCCTGTTAGTATTTTGTTGCAGGCTGTGGCACAAGACCATGTGCAGGGTAAGTGGCAACACGCTCTACTTCTTATGTGATTTCTGGTTCATCTTCCAGGACTTGCCAAGACTAGGCTTCCATTTTTTAGCAGAAACATGCAGAGAAAAAAGATGATCTTAAAGGGCCAGCACAAGCAAATGACTGCTTTAAAGGACAGAAGCAATCCTGACGCCATCTTGCTCCATCCCAGGCCACAGCTGAACAATTATTGCTATTTCGGGGATCCAGCAGGTGTTCTGTTTGGGAGCCGTCCTGCACGGTGGGGTAGAATGAGCACCACAGCCAGGAGGTCAGCCTCCTCGCCTCCCACCAGCTCCACTTAGCACTGGCTCTGCCACCTGGACAAATTGCTTAAAATCTCTAAGCCTGTTTTCTCTATACTTTGGTGGTAATATCTTCCCTCCGCATTTTAGGGTTGACGTAGAAATCAAACATGGTAACTTATGTGAAAGTACTGTAATAGCACAAGATAATTACAAATAAACAGAGCCCTAGGGTAACAATACATCAGAATCAAGCTTTCAGCCTTCTTGAAAAGGGGACATTTCTCCAAGGCTTTTGACGCCCCGAGGAAACGTTTCTTGCACAGTGATGGAGTCCAGGCAAGTTACCGCTCTTAGTCACATTCTCGAAAACTGCAGGAAACCCTGAGCCGACAGAGTGCGTACCATCAATTCTTCTCTGGCCTCCTCTACTCAGGAGAGCTGGGGATATTTATCCTTTTATTCATTTCATTTAAAAAATATATATATATTTACCAGCCTGAAGGCCTGGAGTTCAGAGGAGTTAATCATTCTACCGCCTGCCCTGTTCAAGTTAGATAAGATTATCGAACAGGAGAAGCCAGAGAAGTCCCTGCCCACCCTTCACCTAGGTAACAGCTTCTATAACCATAGCACACCGATCAACCCCTTCTCCAAGGAGCTTCAGCTGCTTTCTCTGTTTGTTCAAGTTTTAAAATTTTGTATTTTTTGTCTTATATATAAAAGGACTGTTACTGTTAACCTTTAATGCAAAAATATCTTGCATTCACATATGCTTTTAATCTTGAGAAATGCTTTTTCACACATAGGGCGATACTTATGGTAGAGAAAGTAAAAACAAATTTAAAAGCAGAATATAAAGCTATGTTTTAAGATAAGTATGTATTGGCTATATGATTAGCCTTACTCCTTTCATTAGAGATGATATTTAGAAACCAAAATCCAGGCACCAGGAATGCTCAGTCCTGCTGGTATGTCCTTGATTCTAGGTCTTTTCAGCAGACAGACCAAGGGACTTTTACATATACTGACCTTGGCCCATGCACACACACATCTGTTTTACTTCTGTATCTACATATCTGTATATACAGACATTTATATCAAAATCCACGAGTTCATGCTACTGTCTGGTATTTCAGTCCAATGCTATAGGGTTCCCCTTCCATCATTCTAACCTCTTCATTGAATATTAGTACACACATAAAGCAGTTTCAGAATTGACAACCCATACCTCCATGAGAAAGAAGTTCATCAACTTGAGCACAGGCTTTGTGTGCAGTTCTTTTTGCCCTTGGCCTCACAGTATCCAGTGAAAACACTGCTTTCCAAAATTACTCAGGTCGGTGTTTTTCCTTCCACTCCCTTCAGTGGGGGTGTGTTATTAATTCACAATAGAGTGAGGCTCACCTGTTACATTTGGCATTACATTTTGAGTCCCCCCCCCCCAATCCTGGTCTTATTTATCTGCTTCCAGAGTGGGGAGGAGGGAAAGGCAATGGGTTGCTATGGTTCCCTCCTGCCCCTGCTCGCCAGCTCCCAGCTCCCCGGGCTCGACCTCTTCACCTTCCAGTCTCTGCTTTCTCCTTCCTATGCGTCTTTTGCACAAGTGAGCAGACGTGCGTGTATTTTCTTATATTCCTCCTCCTTCCTTGAAGGGATGATTACCACAATACTATGCAGTACAGTATTTTGCTTTGTTGCCTAACAGTACCTACTGTTCAAAGTGTTTTAGAGTTAAGCTCTCATATGAAATCAGGAAAGAGATTCTGAAACTGAGGGAAGACGGGATATGTGATGACAATGGCAACACAGCCACGGACCTGTGAGGGAACAGTCACAGGGATTCCCTTACACGCTCAGTTCAAGAAATGCCTCTCCAGCATACACTATATTCCAGGAACTATGAACAAGCTTCAACATATTTAACCTTAAGGGACTTGAAGGAACTGTACAGCCTAGAGTGGAGGGTGTTGAGTAGAAAGGCAAGGAGTGTACGGGGGTAAGTGCTGTGATAGGTGTGGGGCTACAAGGACAAACACAGACCGTGGCTGGTCAGTGGGAGGGAGCACGTGGGGACCTCAGCATGAGCTTCTAGAGGTGACACCAAATGCAAACACCAATAAGAAGGGGGGTAAGGAAGTGGACACGTAAGTGCCTTCCAGGTAAGGCAGGAAGAGGCAGGTGGCCCAAAGAGGGAGCCATGCCCAAATATGTCGAGCACAAGGAAATTCAGCTTGTTCGTGTCATGGAGTGAGAGGCCCGCAGGGAGCAGTGAGAGGCAAGGCTAGAGGAGAAGGCCATGATGAGACAGGAGGTCACTAAGGGCCATGATTGTGGCGAGGAATTCAGATGTGATCCTGTAGACAACGGGAGCCACTGAAGTAAGAGTTTTCTAAGATGCAGAAAAGTGTATTGAAGGAGAAAGACTGGGGAAAAGAGAGCAGGCAGCTGTAACAGGCAAAGCTGGCCACAGTGGTGGCCTGGAGTCCACGGTGGGGATAGAGATGGTTCAAGACAAGAGCCGGAGGCATCCATCCAATATGTGGCAGGAAGTTCCAGTCCGGAGACAGGACATACAAAGAAGAGTAGGCTAGTGGTGGGGCGGGATGTGGACGAAGACTTCAGTTTCTGAAAATGTTGAGCTTAAGGTACATATGTCACATTTCAGTGAGAAGTGAGAAGGCCAATTCGTGGTTGGGCATACGGATCTAGGGCTTGGGAGAGACTGTGGTGAGGATACAAATCTGGAAGTCATCAGCATACAGAAAGTCACTAACGGCAGTTAAAATCAGCCAGTAAGTGAGAAGAGAGCCAAGGACTGAACCTGAGGAATATCAACTCCTCAGGCTCAGCAAAGACACAGAGGCCCACAAAGGGAGCTGAGAAGGGGCAGCCAACGAGAAAACCAGGGGAGAGGGGCCTCATGGACCAGGATAAGAAGACTGTGTCAACGTGGAAGCAAGGGCCAGCAGCACCAAATGTTGCTCAAGGTCCAGAAAGATGGCAAGGCATGCTTTCAGAGGACTTTGAAAGGAGAAAAAAAAAATGGTGATAGTTACTAAGAGTTTTGGGATCCAGGGACATACATGTGATATTAAACGTCCATACTTGTAACAAAGAAGGGAAAGACTCAGCTGAGGGTGGATGCAGCTGGAGAATGAATGAATTTACATATTTTCAGGTCACCTAAAGAGCACTGTATCATCAGATGGAAAGAAAAACCATAAAGACAACATCTCGGGTAGGTTCGCCTATGAATTTAACAGAGAACAGACCAAATCTGACTGAGGGACCCCTTAAGTCACAAACATCTAATTAAATCTATTCCAACATAACGTCAAGCCTCCATTCCGAAGGGGAGCAGAACTTAGTATCACTCCTGTCTCCTTTCCCTTTCATAGTCCTCACTTTCCTACCGAATCACCACCTGGAGGGAACTTACAACCTGGAGAGATTTAGTTCCTCATATGGTTATTTCTCTTATGTTCTTAAATTGCAGGTTCTTATACTCTTGATATCAAGAATTTAGTATTTGTTTTGATCATTTTCTTTAGAAAAATATGTCTCTAATTTGTCAAATGTACATTCTTCTTCAATGAAATTTTAAGCCAATTTAGAATATTTCATTTGAAAATTTTGTCTTTATATGAATAACACATGTATTTTATAACTTTTTGGCAAAAATGTACTGTACACATATAGTAATGACTCACTAATTCACCTTGTCAAAAAAGAAAAGAAAAGGATAGGACCTCGATAATAACCAGAGCTATAAAAATAGCAAACAAGTGTTTGAATTTGAAAAACTCTAAATCTTTTCTCTCTGCCTTCCAAATCACAGACACTACTTTGAAATACCAAAGAAAACAATAGAGGAGCTCCTCTTTAATTGTTAGTTCAGAAGGTCCTTATTAGTAATGTTTGGTTCTCTTCGTTAAATGGGAACTTCAAGGTTGATGTTACTTTCAAAATTTCTCTCTTCCAGAATTAAAACATATATACATGCATAGATCATAAATATGGAATATGTATATGGAGACAAACACATACATGTCATCACATGTATATATGTGTGTGTGTGTATATATATATATAGCAACCTAAGATCTTTCAAAATTCACAAAAGTGCAGACATCTTTTTCAAAACAACTCTGCTGCTAACCTGTAGCATTTCTTGATCACCAACCTAACATTATACGAACATCTTAACAACGATGAGAACCAAACTTTCTCACTGGCAATATCAATGTGACCTCCATATATATATACAGGAATGTGGCATGCATAAAGTGCCGTCTGTCACCCACAAGGCAGAAATGAGCAGAATCTATGTCTAAAGGAAACAAATCTAAGCAGATATTTGGAGATAAAACTGGTCTAGATGTTATCTGCAGACCACACTCCCTGTGCTTTTTTCCCCAGTGATGAATCATCAGATCTTGGGACACAGTTCCTTCTACTTCCCACCTGGTACCTATATAAACAGATACTCCATAACTGCTAAGAAGTGCTCTGATTTTCCTCTGGCTATATTTTAAAGTCATCTTTACAATAGACACTTCATCCAAGGAGCTGGGAGCCTTACTGTTTTGTATTGACCTCGCTCTGCCTCCGACTCTGCTTGGACGCTAGCTGCTACGCGTGTCTACCAGTCAGCCCTGAAGATGGGCTGTGGAAACTCAAGTGATGACATGCGTGTCATATGCCCTCACTGGCCAGAGAATACCCACAACCTGGCAGCTCTGAACTCAATACAGAATTTAAAACCATCCCTGCTATCTTCATGTATTGTGAGGAAAAAAGAGAAGGGGTTCAGAGAAAGAACGGAAGAAAAGGAAACCATAGGATAACATTTTGTTGACTGTGATTGGTGGACAGTAAGGAGGAAGTCGTTGGTTGCCACCAACGCATCTTCCACCAGCTCACAAATGCTTTAGTTGGTAAACAGGTTCTATCTCATTTCTTTCTCAGTTCCAGTTTCCCAAAACTCTACTAAGCAAGTTGTGTGACAAGACCAGGCTTCCTCATAGCGAGCAGGCGAACGTGATCATGGGTCAGAAATGAAAGCTCAAAGTCAGAGAGCCTGCAAAGCAGGGTTAGTTGATAGGAAAGAGGCAGTTCCACATGGAAACACTTCCTGTGTGACAGGAAGACCAGAGGACAAGAACATTCACTCAGTATCTACTGTGAGCCAGACACTAGGGTAGGGGACGTTGTGTATGTTATCTTTCTTGGTATTTCCACAGCCTTCTGAATTAGATTTATAGCCATCCTTTTAGAAATGACACTGGAACAAATGATATGCAATTGCCAGGTGAAGTCTGGATTTAAACAGGTTCACCCAATACCAAACGTAAGCTATTTCTATTTCCCCGATAGCCTCGGCTATCATACTAGGCAAATATTTCCTTCTGGCGTTATAATCTATACTGCAGTTCTACAGCCAGAGGTTCTTAAATGTTAGCTCCAAAAATTAGTACAGATCTTTTCCTTTTTTACATCAAAAAGAAGGATTATCTTCCAGCACTGTGTTCAGTTTGGAGAAATGGACCAGATCTGCTTTCCATCTCAAATGCCTGATAAGGCAACATAGAAATACTTGTGAGTTTGCTGTTCTGATCATGTAATTAGCACACATTACATTCCACCTCCTTTCCAGAAGAAACTGATCAGGGTTTCAAAGTAACAGCCAAGAATTTCTTTGTGTAATCTTCCACGGCACTTTCAGAACATCTGACGTAAAAGGAATAAATCGTTCTCAGTCATAATAATTTCTTTTTTTAAAAAAAAAGTCATCATGAATTGAGCATTTCCCACAGGCCAGGTCCTGTGCTGTCTTCCATGCATTATATCAAATGGCTCTCACAATGCTACTATTGTGCCAGCTGAGGAGACAGAGGCTCAGATGGGTTAAGTTACTTGCTCAAAATCACATGTCAAGTAAGTGGTGGATTAGAATGCAAATCCTTGTCACCTGCCTTGATGCGTCATGCTCCAAAACCACAACACATAACTTCTAACTAATTAATGTTGCTTGCCTTATGCTAAAATGCCTTCTGATATTAAAATACAAGAGGTATTACAGGTAAGAGTTACAAATATGATAATAGAGGGGTACAGGGTGAATAGTATAAGAATAGATCCAATAGCTTAAATGCAAGACACCTAGAAAAAAGTACAGGCAGTAAACTGTCTGACACTGAGCTTAGTAATATTGTTTTCTGATATATATCTCCTTAGGTAAGGGAAACATAAGAAAAAATAAATAAACGGGACAAAATCAAGCTATAAAGTTTTTGTACAGCAAAGAAAACCATCAACAAAATGAAAAGACAACACACTGATTGGAAGAAGATATTTGCCAATAATACATCCAATAAGGGCTTAATATCCAAAACTTATAAAGAGCATCTTAACACCAAAAACACAAACCATCTGATCAAAAATGGGCAGTGGATCTGAATAGTCATTTCTCCAAAGAGGACACACGGGTGGCCAATAGACATGTGAAAAGATGCTCAACATCACTAATCATCAGAGAGATACAAATTAAAACCACAATGAGATATCACCTCACACCTGTCAGAATGGCGCTCATCAGTAAATCAACAAACAGTAAGTACTGGCGAGGCTGTGAAGAAAGAGACACCCTGTGCATTGGTAGTGGGACTGTGAACTGGTGCAGCCACTACGGAAAACAGTATGGAGGTCCCTCAAAAAGTTAAAAATAGAACTACCTCACGATTCAGCAAATCTACTTCTGGGTTATTTATCCAAAGAAACCCAAACCACGAATTCAAGGAGACAGATGCACCCCTATATCCACTGCAGCATTATTTACAATAGCCAAGGTATGGGAGCGACCTAAGTTGACGACTGGATAAAAAAGGTGTGCTACATGTATGTGATGGAATACTACTCAGCCATAAAAAAGAACGCAGTCTTACCATTTGAGGGTGTGGAGTGAAACAAGACGCACAGAGAAAAATGAATGCCGTATGATTTCACTTATATCAGGGATTTAATAAAACAATATAACTGAACACACAAAACAGAAGCAGACTCCTAGATTCGAAGAACGAACTGATAGTGGCCAGAGGGGAGGGGGTCAGGGGGACTGGGTGACAGAGGTGAAGGGAGCAAGAAGTACAAACGGGTAGTTACAAAACAGTCAGGGGGATGCAGAGTACAGCGTAGGGAATACAGTCAATAACTTTGTAATAACTGTGTATGGTGCCAGGTGGGTGCTGAACTGAACGGGGGAATTATGTGTTATATAAATGTCTAAATGTCAATAAATTATATCAACATCTAACCAGTATGCTATGTACCTGAAATGAATATAAAATGAGAATACACTGTAACTGAAAAAGAAAAGATTATACTGTAACCAAAATGCAAATCAAATAAAGCGACTTCTCTCTCTTTCTCTCTCTCTCTCTTCCTCTCTCTCTCTCTCTCTCTCTCTCTCTCTCCTTTGCTGGTTGAACAAACAGGGGAAGAGCAGCATAAAAGGAGAGAATCTTTATCTTCACAGCAAGACACAGTAACATAATGAAATATATAGTTTTTAAATTGATGAATTCCAGGCACAATTTCTTTTTCAACCTTTCAAAGCTAAAATGAACACAGCGTCAGTTCCAGTAAGTATTCAGTCTTACTGGCAGCAACAGAGGGAGATGCGAGGTGTTAAACTGGCTTCCTGGTCAGACACTCCAGCCCCGCGAGAGGGCCGGCCGTCGACATTGTTCAAAGAGGCTCTCCCTGCGCACCTCCTGACTCGCGCGGAGCGCGCAGATCGGCACAGGCGCCGTATCGCGCTACGACCAGACATCCCTTCCCTTCTCCGGCACGTCCAGTCCACACTGCAGCTAAGCCGCCGTCCACGTGCAGCTCGGTAGGCACGGAGGCGGGAGTTCTTCAGAGAAGAATCCATTCTTACACTAGGCTAACATAAGAAGTTGCTTTTGTGCAGAGAAACAGGCCACATATACACACCATTTGTGTGGCGGCAAAAGCACCACGCCGTCTCCTCTTTAAGGCAGAGGGTAGCTATAAAATGCGCCGTAAAAAAAAGAGAAAGAAAGAAAGAAAGAAAGAAAGAAAGAAAGAAAGAAAGAAAGAAAGAAAGAAAGAAAGAAAGAAAGGTGATCAAAATGCAATTTTGTAATCAATATCTTGATTTCTGATAGGAATGATATTAGAAGTGGCTCAAAATAGAATGTCTTTTTCCCCACACACGTGATAACTCCAGTGTTCGTGGGGATGGTCAATTCGTTTAAAAGCAGTTTCTGAGGATGATGTCGCCAAAGGGTGACAATAAATTAAAATGAAATGATTGTTACGAACCCTAAGACTAAATCCATTTTTAGATCTCAGGTTTCCATGGTCTTGACCTTGGTTGAAAGTTGATGTGAAATATGGAAATGTCTTAAAATCTGGGAGCCTACCTCTAGGTAAGTGCTGCCTACATACATATATTATAGTCTTGCACATGATTTTTTTTTTTTTTTAATTTCTCTGAACTTGCCAATTTGACACCAGAGATGACACGACACACTGGAGGACAGTTCTGACAGGGCTCCTGATTTACACCCCTTGGACCCAATACAACTGCCCAGGCCTTCGCAACATCAATCAATACACCCCATAATAGTAATTACGCTTTGTTCATGCTCTGTACTGCATCATTATGTCATCAAAAGGCACTTAACTTTTTTTTTTTTTTTTGGTTGTGGAAAAAATATTAAGAATGTCTCCTTTCCCTTTTCTATGGCTCCCATCACTAAGTTTCCAAGATGTCAGGCTTTCAAGGTTTTTGACGCTTCAAGTTTAGTGTAGAAGTCAGTCTGTACCATCCAACAGGAGGAGGGGAAGACAATTATTAGTCATAACTTCTGGGAGGATTCCTTCAGGAGAGAGTTCTTTCCAAAATGCATGTCTGTTATCTAGAGCGACTTGTAATTAATGAGCTACTCAAAAGGAAATTAAACATCCCTTTCTTTTCTTTCTCCGAAGAGGTATCATTTGACCAAAGGTTCAGTCTGCACACAGGACAGAATGCCGCCTCCCCCAAATGGAATGAGCTGCCTGCCACTAAATCAAGGTTGTGCTCTATCAGAATTACAGTCTCCTTAGTCGAATCTCCAGTTAGAAGAAGAAAACGTAACACTAGCTATATAGTCCTAGTTGGAATTTGATGTTATTTTGAAGTCACACGAATTTCAATGGCAACTTTATTTATAGTCAAGGGTTATCCCTGAAGGGTCAAGACTGTATAGAATTGCTAAGGGGTCAAATTAATAGCACCCACCCTTTAATAGAGCAGAGACAGTTCCTGGCAACATGGCTATGAGGAGTCACTGAACAGGCCACACAGCCATCAACAGAGAACCTTGTCGTATTTGTATTATCAGTCTGAGTCCTTGTTCTTACCCTAGAATGTTATGCTTGCTTATTTTTTAACTTTACTGAGAGATCGTACTGTGATATTTTCCTACATGGAGATCACAGACTAAAGCATTTTTTTCTACTTCTTCATACTTGATCACATCTTGTTTTCTTCCTGCCCTGCTTCTTTGTTGTACTGCTTATGTCAGCTTCGTCCTCGCTCACACCTACCCTCATCACCTTTCTAATTTTTAGGGAGAAGTTTCTATCTTTAGGTGGTGGGCTCAAGTTGTATTTTTATTCTCCAGCTCATCTTCCTGTTATATTATTCCTAAGTTCTTCTCTCAGATTCCCCGAACGATCAGTGTTCTGTGAGCTGAGAGCGTGTGGCTTCCACTCACTCCGTGGCCCTTGCCCCGGGGGTCCGGGAAAGGCAAGGGGAACAGTGAATACTGCCCCATTTCCTTCTCCTTCCATCCCCTAAGCCATCTTGGTGGAACAGTGAGCAGACGTAGGACTCAGAAACGCTGTCCTTGTGACCACGTGAGACTCATGCATGAAGAAGCAAGAAGTAAGACAGGAGAGACATCCCACCCATCAGCACGGGCATGGGGCGAGGGGGCCTGCACGGGATGGGGGGGGGCATGGGGAGAGGAACCCCACAACCATGAAGCATTTACAGGGGTGTCGTCGGTTCCTCCTCAGTGTCGCAGGGGCTCACTAAGGCCACACAGACTGGCGAGACTGAAAAAACAAGACGCAGGATTAAAGGACAGAACTGAAATGTATGTTGCCTGGTATTTGCTGCAATAGAAGTCTTCAGAGGAAGAGTTCCCAGAAAACGGCGGGAGGAGAAAAAAGCCAAAGGGAGGAGAAAAAAGCCAAGCGGGGTCCATTTAGCACGAGAAAGAAAAAGACACCTGGGGGGCGTCAGACCCCCCCCCCCCCCCCCCCCCGCGGAGCAGTGATGGGCCGGTGCTGGTGAGTTACCGGGTGTTTATTCCCACTGAGGCCGGGACCAATGGAAATGCACTTAAATTGCAACAGGAGAGATTCAAGTTAGACATTAAGGGAGAAGGCCTTTCTGAGGAGCAGGCTGGTGAGATAATGGAACGCGTAATTGAGGACGGTGGGAGCCTCCCCCGAGAGAGGCTGAAAAAAAGAAACATCTATCTCTCCGCGGTGGTTTTAGGTACAGAAGGGCCAGGAGTATCAGATTTATCTCCCAGTCCTAAAATACTAGCACTTGATTTGATGCGGCAGACTGAACCACGGCGAGCAGGAAGGGGGCGGGAGAGTGAGGCAGCAGCCCCGTTTATCTGGCCTCGGTCGGTCGGATGAACGCAGTTCTCGGAGCGCCTGAACCAAGCCTTCCCCCAGGTGTGCCTCCTTTCATAATAGGTCACGAATGAGTCTTGTGAGGCTTTTGCAGAGTTACAACAAGTTTGGACCATGCTCCTTCGTTCGGGAAGTACAGAGATTGTAGAAATGTCTTCATTCCAGAAAGGCAGCCGTCAGATTGCGATGTGGAGACTGAAGTCGGTGTGTTATAGTGTTAGCACCAAGAGTAATCCAGTCTGACAGCTGGGCTGCTGTGGAGACAATCCACTCCTCTGTGTCATCTCAGAGCCAAGAGAGACACACACCCATCAATCCAGGCGGCCCTGAGCAGGTGCCGCGTGCAGACTCCATGCTAACAGCCGGGGCGCCGAACACAGACTGTAATCCTCAAGGAGCCCGCAGCACAATGGGTTAGCAAATGCTGATCTCTGTAACACACTGCAACCCATGCAGGGTGTGAAGGACACAAGGGGGTGGGGGAAGGGGTGCAACTCAGGGAGAGAGGCAGGAAAGGCCTCAGACCCTATTCGAGTGGCAAAGGACCACAGGAGTCACTCAGCTGGGGCAGGCAATGGGAATCCTAGGCAGAGGAGCTAGCTACAGGCCAGGGGACAAGGACCGAGGACAAGGCAGGTGTGAGGACAAGGGGGAGCATGCCTCCTTCTTCTGGGAGCTGCAACTAAGACAGAATGGTAGAAGCATAAGTCACCGGTGACAAGTGACAGTAAAAGGTCTGGACACACAGAAGCCAGGTCATGAAGGGACTCATGAGCCATGACAGGTAACCAACCAGGAATTTATTCTGAAGGCCATTGGAACTCCAAGCTCTGAAGGGACAGGGCCAGACCACGTGTCTGGATGGCCTGCACCGTGACACGAGGACACTCTGCTGGTGGCACGTCGGGCCGCTGCGCCTCAGTATCTGGAGGGTGTTTGGGTCAGCTGAGCATTCAAGTCATTACCAGGCTGGTGAGCCTTCTACTCCAAAGCCACAATCCTGTTTTTATTGGGTTAAGCTGCCGTCTGCAGCTTCGGGCAGGCAAGCCGGCTGGCTCATCCTGCCTCTATGCCCGACAGCTAAGTGATGAGGTCATAATACTGTGGGCAACTCTTGGCATACACTCCTTAAAGGGAAAAAAAAATAATCAAGGTTGGCTAACTCCATTCTTAAAGAGCAGCTCATATCACTTGTACCCTCCTGGCACCAGGGAGGAAGAAAGAAAATGTCAAGAGGAACAGCGTTCTACTTTATCATCATCAAACGTCTTGCGGTTTCAGAGCAATTATCATTGTGCTTTACCCATCAGCTGCACAGTGTTTATGCCCGGTCTCCCTTGGACACAGAAATGTTTAGGAAATCAACTACGAAGATAAGTGTGGCCATTGGGGACAATTCTCTGGCTGACAATCATTTTCACCAAAAGCAAGGAGCCGGGTTATGAATCATCTGTGACCACTTACACTTAAGCTGCATACATTAAAATTTAATGGTTTCGACGCAAGAAGCCGGTCATAAGTCAGCACATCAAGGCACTAATGTGTCGGGCCTAATTGTGCTTAGATGAAGTGAGTCAGGAAGGTGGGCCCGCCAACTGTACTTTGCTATAAAATGAAAATTACGAATCTCTAATCACAAGTGAGGATTCTTTTTTCTTTTTCTTTTTTTACAATTCATAATTCATGATTTCATTAGCTTTAAATTATTCATTTTCTCAAATGTTATTGCTGCAGCCTTTTAAACTTTTCCACTCCTCTGCTTTCAAGTGATAAATGGCTGGGAGCTGAGCAGTCTTGGGCCTCTGAACACAATAAAGTGCTTTTTCAACACGCTGCTGGCTTCTGCTCCCCGCGACTCCGGATGACGAATGCAGGTTGGCTGGTCAAGGTTGGGGCTGCCATCTTTCATTTGGTCTAAGAGATAACGGGCTCATAAAAAAATGTCCTACTTCAAGAATCATCATTTTGAATAAAACCTGAACTTTGAAACAAGGGCTCCTCTGTGATCTGCCCGCTCAACCAACCCCATCTCCTGTCGTCCCCCAAGTCGCCGTGGCCTCTTTCTGCCTCCTGTGAGCCCTCTGCATTTCCTGTTCCCCATCTCGGGGACGATGGCAGCCTCGCTGCTCTGCCTGCTCGTCTGCATGGAGCAGCTCCGAGGCTGACCTCGGGTGACCTCTCTTCAGAAAGGCTTTCTTCCCCGAGTCCCCTCCCCCCGCCGGTTCCCCTGCTCCTGCATTCCCACTAGCGACCACAGTCTGCACTCCTGGCTGCTGGGGTGTGTGCCCTGTCCTCCTCCCCACGAGGACAGATGCTTTGTTATGGCACTGTCTTCTTTGCGGGTCACCACAGCATACCCAGACTCCAGCACGTAAAAGGCACATGGTAGGTACTTCAGAAAGACCTGATAATGAATTTTTACTACCAAGAGATAATGAAAGTATCTTTAACTTGAAATCCCTTCCTCAGTTCAAGAAGCCCAGTTTGTCCCCTGGTCGCCTCCCATCTCATCACAGACTGACTTCACGAGCCATCAAAGGGCGGTGTGTACGCAGTCGGCAGGGCCACACAAGCCGTAGCCTGGAACCGGGGGCTACGGTGGGGACAAGGGTCCACCACAGACTCTTACGGAGAGAAGGATCCTGAGACCCTAACAGTGAGAGGTAAAGAAGAGGACACTGGGGTTCAGAGAGGTCGGGTAAAACTGTCGGCCTGTCTGTCAGCACCCTGCACTGCACAGAGGAGGCCCCGCTGACCGCGGCATCTTCACGAACAAGAGAGCTGGGTAGCAGCCCGGAGCACAGTGCCCTGGACGGAGTCCTTAGAAATGCCACAGACAGGCCCCTCCTCTAGGGTGGAGCAAGAGGGCACACCGCGCAGGACCGCCCACCTCCGCCCAGGAACGCCCACCGCCACCCAGGACCGCCCACCGCCACCCAGGACCACCCACCACCGCCCACCGCCACCCAGGACCGCCCACCGCCGCCCAGGACCACCCACCGCCGCTGCCCTCCTGGCTCCAGTCTCCTCAGAACAAATCGGTAACCAGATCACTCCGTGCAAAGGACGGATGCTAAATGCAAAAGGAAAGGAGCTGAACAGGTCAGATCAACAGAGGGCAAGTCTGTGAGTTACTGAAATAAACTTTCACAATGAAAATCAAAGTCTGACTGGCACCTCCGAGCATTTTCGCTTCCTCAAATTAAGTGAGGTACTGTATCTGGTTAGCCTGCAGTGTGTTACCACCACAGGGAAACCTTAGGTTCGGGTATTTAATATGAATTAATGGTGATGGCCTTTTAAGTAATTCAAAAAGCTACTCAAATGGAAACTGAGTGCATAATGACTAGACATTCTTGGCAAATGCAAATGAGAAAAAGTAAAAGATCCTCAGATAAGCGGTCCAATTAGGCACCTTGGGATTCTTGTGAGATGATTTTGCAAGAACTCCAGACAGGGTTATCATAGTTTTTTGTTTGTTTGTTTTGTTTGTTTTTTTGAATACCAATATGCATTTCATAACAGCTCTTTGGAATACTATTATTGGCATTTATAAGACTTGGAGCCAGGAAGAGGAAAGGTAACTAGTCTTAGTATAAAATTTCATGCCTAAAACGATACAGTCAGAAAGAGGGGCTTAAGTAAATATCTGTGAAATAACTGATGAGCAGGAAAAAGACCGGAGGACAGAAAAGCTTAAATTTCAACTCCCAGTCCCATTACAATCCTTTCGACGAGGCTGGTCTTCTCTTAGACAGGCTTGTACTTCTCATTACTTACTAAAACAAGATTCTGGAATGCCTAGTGAAGTCATTCAAACTGCCCTTTTGTACCTTAGGTGGCTAACGTGGCAGGATAATTTACAGAGGATACATTATGTTAGACCTTACAACAGTTCTGTGATGTTCTCGGATGCCTGCTAAGGACTCCGGCAAATTGACACCTCTAAAGTCATTTTCCTGGCACCCCAACATGAAGTTAGTGCCAGTTTTCTGAATGTGAATAGCTCATATGTCATCCCATTATGCCACCTGGCCTCGGACCAGCACACCTTTAAAATAGATTTATTTAGGCTATAAACTTACAGGACAGTGCCTCTGTCTTCAAATATATTACATTGAAACAGCTGGGAAAATAAAACCACAATTTTCCAATGCCGAAATCGCTGAGGCCAATTGGAAGTATGTAGAGGGCTATCAAATTCTATTACAGATGCAAATTTAAACGATATTTTGTAATGTTTTAAAGAAAAAAACTCACAAGAAGCCAAATTTAAGACTAGGAAAATTCTTAAGGGTTTGTTGTCCTGTGCTTCACCTGGAAGGTCAGTTAAATATTATTCAGTTCGGTATGCAGTAGGGGTTCCATGACTTTGATTAGAAAGGAGTTTCAGAGAGGCAACATATTAATCACGTTCTGTCAATTAACTCATTCATCCCTGTTACCCTGGAAGACACTTGTTACCTATTGAATCTCTGTAGATTGTTAATGAACTCATAAGAAACTAGGCTGTGTCTCAAAAAAAGAATTCCTAGTGACACTAGGAATCCAAATGTGTACTATGATATAACATCATCCTGGGACATGTGTTACCAGTTGTATAACCAAAACAGTGGTCACACATTTTGTGTCCACATGGGTTTATGTTCTAACTTAGGACGCGCACACTGCAATGAGAACCAGAGAGAGGAACGTGAAGTGTCGATGGAAGTTACTGACAGTATTAGGATGAAGCGTATGAAATTGCTAATATTTAATCCATATGAGTCAGAACAATTAGCAAAGGGTAGAATATTCAGGGAAGGCTTCCTGCAGGAAAAGCAGGCATGAGATAAGCATTCAAATTCCACATGGACAGAACTGACCCATGCCTCCCTCAAGCCTTGCTTTCTGCCCAGGATGCCTTCTCGATGAGGGGTCCAGCGGCCAAGGCGAGCGAGCAACCCAGGAGCCCTCCGCAATACCTCTCGCTCCCGCTCCACCCTTGTCTCCAGCCCGTCCCCAAATCCTGCCGACTTCCTCTCCTGAAAGAGGTCCCGTTTCTCCCGGCCCCTCCGGTCTCCACTGCACCTTCCCAAGCCGCAGCCTCTCTCGTCTCTTGCCTCCGTAGTATTGGCCTCGTTTTGTCACTGAACATACCTGTATGACTGCACTAACTGAGAAAATAGGCTCCCTTGTGGTACAGACCATGTCGGTTTTGCCTGCAACAGTACCAGGAATGTGAGGAGGAATAAGGGGAGAAACTGACCTAAACGGAGCTAAGGGTTCAAGACGAAGAGGAGTGGGGGGAAGAAGGAACGACTCGGCCAGATTATGAAGGGACTAGACCTAGAACAGAAAGCTTGGCATTGTTCTAAATAGGAGTGGGCTGACGTGTGACCCTCTAAAGCAGCGGTTCTCAAAGTGTGTGCCAGGGCACACTGGTGTGCCCTAGAAGATTTCCAGGTGCGTCCTATGGTATTCCAGAGAAATATGTGCCTGTTGGGGACCAAATAATGAACAGGGTTTTTGGAGTTTAGATTTTTGGGGGACAGAGGTGTGGGGAATTGGCTATAAGCTGACAGTCTGCCCAACTCCCTACCTCACTTACCTGATTAGGTTGCAAAAGGCTGTTAAGCTGTGGTGCTGGATTGTTTACACTACCCCCCATGTTCCCCAGAAAGACTGGAGGCAAGTTTCTTCTATCCTTTGTTTGGTGTAAAGTTAAGATGATATGTATGGTGGGGGTTTTCTGCACACAACGCAATTAAGAGTAAAAAGAGAGGAATTTTTCAATGTATTGATGAGGAAATGAGAGTTTGCCTTTCAAATATATGCCCAAACATTGAAGAAATCGCTAGGACACATAAGGCTCATGTTTCTCATAAAAACAAGAATGAAAAAACTCATTCATGCCAGGACCTGCCGAATTTACTAAATCTTACTAAGAATGTATCTATATATATATAAAAAGATAATTTTTGTCAGTTTTTTATTTTTTTAACCCTTCTTTTTTACAAATTCTAAAAAGCGTAACAAAAAATGTAACATAAAATTTTTTTAATGTCAGAATAAATTTAATTTTGTCATATTTATTTCATTTAATTACCATAAAACATGCTTGGACTTTATATTTTTTCTTTAATATTTGACTTATTATAACATATTTCTCAGAAATTTATATATACTGCACCTATAATTATTTATAGGATTTTAAATGTGCCCCAACTTCAAAAACTTTGAGAACCACTGCTCTAAAGAGGCCCTGGCTGGCTGGTTCAGTGGTAGAGCATTGGCCTGACATGCAGGAGTCCTGGGTTCGATTCCCGACCAGGGCACACAGGAAAGGTGCCCATCTGCTTCTCCACCCCTCCCCCTCTCCTTCCTCGCTGTCTCTCTCTTCCCCTCCCACAGCCAAGGCTCCATTGGAGCAAAGTTGGCCTGGGCGCTGGGGATGGCTGTATGGCCTCTGCCTCAGGCGCTAGAATGGCTCTGGTTGCAACAGAGCAACGACCCAGATGGGCAGAGCATCGCCCCCTGGTGGACATGCCAGGTGGATCCCGGTCGGGCGCATGTGGGAGTCTGTCTGACTGCCTCCCTGTTTCCAACTTCAGAAAAATACCAAAAAAAAAAAAAGAAAGAAAGAAATAACAGGGTGGGCAGAAAGTAATGGTTTGTTCAAGACAGTGCTTATATGTGCTATGTCTATAGATGGAAGAAAAAGGTTGAAAAACCCATAATGCTTTATTTCCATCAATGACGAGGAATAAATACGTGAAAGAGGAAATGTTACAGAATGTATAAGACCCTCAGACAGACATCCGCTCCCCCTCCATCCTCACGTGCAGCCCTCAGCAGCGCACGACCCCGCTGACCTCGGAAACCTGCCCCTCCCGGCAGCCACGGGGCTACCTCCCCACCTTCCTCTTACTCATCCCCTGGCTTCTTCCCCCCCGTTTCCTGCGTCGGAGCTTCCTGACCTCCGGACGCTGGAAGGCCTCAAGGTTTAGATGAGAACCCCTCTTTCCTCTCTCCATATCAGTGAGCCCATCCCGCTCCGAATGCCGACAGTCTCTCTGCAGTCCGGGGCCCCCCGCCCCCGCCTCCGAGCCCCAGGCCACTCCACGTGGACAGGTGGATGCCCTGTCGGCCTCTCAGGTGAAACAGATCCGAACCGGTCCCCTCCCCCGCCCGCCCGCACACTGCTCCCCCTCCCTCGCCTCCCCTCACCTGTGCTGCTACCTCCTCCTCGGTACTAAAGCCAGCATTCCAGGGGCCGTCCTCGCTTGCTTCCTCCCTCGCCGCAGCCCCGACACGCGCCCCATCACCGGGGTCCGTGGTTGCTGGCTTCTACAAATCCTTACACCTTTCCGATTCCACCCCGTTGCCACAGCCCGTCACTGGCATTGCCGTCTCTCACCTACACTTTGACAGCAGTCCCTCTTCCTGTCCCCCGGTGCCTAGTCCAGCCGTTTTCCAGATCACCGCCCACCCGCCGCAGTAGCCACAGCAATTCTTTAAAACCCACATTGGGTCACGTCGTTTCCCTGTTGGAAGCCATTCGATGGTTTCCCACCACTCCCAGGACACGCTCTAACCCCCTCGCCGAGGCAGGCAGGGCGCACTGCATGAGGGCGTGGCACTCCCTGCCAAGCCTGCCCATTCACATCCAGCCAGGGGGGCTATGTATCTTCCCAATACACCAAGCCCCTTGTCCCCTCGGGGCCTTTACCCACCCACCCCGGCTTTATTAAGGTGCAATCGACAAGTAAAATTCCTAGATACCTCAAGTTTGCAACGTGAGGAGCTGACCTATGAACACACTGTGAAAGGATTCCCCGTTGAGTGAGCGAACAGGTACGTCATCCCTAGTTTCCCTTTGTGTGTATGTGAATATGTGAGTTCTACTCTCTGAGCAGATCTGGCCCTTACCCCCTAGTCCTCCAGCGGAGGTCTTCCCCACGTCCTGGCCCCTCGCCTCCCAGAAGCCTTCCCCAGTCACGTGCCTACAGCAGCTCCACCCAACTCCCAGCCTCCTGCTTGGTTCACGGCAGGGCACGCACTAAACCTGAGGTCCCTGCAGAGCTGTGCACCTGTGTGTCATCTGGCTCTGCCTCCAGCACGTGGGCTCCACAAGGACAGGGCCGCTGTCCCCCGTCTTAATCAGCATAGCCTAATGTCCAGAATGGTGCCTGGAGTATGGTGCTATACTTTTTTTAAAAGTATCTGTCAAATGAACAACAAAACCAGTGCTACATCACGGACAAAACACCGTTACCCCCTTTTTTAAGAACTTCGCATGGGTTCATTAAGCTCCCAGCATTGCTCCTGGGGCCAAAAGATGAATTGTTTACAGATGCTGCCGTTCAGCATCATCCCAAATTTGTAGTTAAGAGACCACAGCGCCATCAGTGTCGTTTCTAAGTCTGGCGGGGAAGGAAAACAAGGCGGTCTGATATCAGGAAACCAAGGAGAACCGGGCAGAGTCGAACGACGGGCAGGAGGCGGCAGCGACCACCAAAAAAGTAGAAGGTGCGGTTGAGATGCTTCTGAGGCTACAAGGTCCCTCGGGAAAGAGGGATGCAAGAGAGGGTGCAATCCACGATCAGCTGTCTTTGGGACACCCGTGACACGGCAGGCGCGAAGCCGAGGGTACGGCTGTGGGTGTCACAGACCCGGCCCCTGTCCTCACGAGGCTTCCAGTCCGGTGGGAGGACCATGGAAGACGCCCACAACAAAGATGTCATTGTGCACGGTGCTTCGTGCTGTGCAGAAGAGTCAAAGAGGCCAGGAGCAAGGATAAGAGGGGTCACAGAAGACCTCTTCCAGGACAGTGACCTCTGACTTGAGGCCTGAGGACACATGTCAGTTAGCCGGTGAGCACGGGTCCCAGCGGCAGGGGGGATGTCTAGGGGTGGATAGAGCACAGGGGCCACGGCAAAGGGAATCGGACGCACAGACCAGAGGCGGGAAAGCGCCTGAGGAGGGGACCCGGGTGGCAGAGGCCGAGAGGGCACAGGGGACCGTGCAGAACTGCCGGAGAGAAAGGGATGCAGGGAGAAGCAGCAGAGTCCTGGAGGTCAAGGGCGCAAGTCTGAGTCTGTCCTCAAAGCAGGCGTGTCTTCTTCTGAGAAAGAGCCGAAAGACAAACGATGAGTGAAAGTAAAAAGGATTTTTTAACTAAACCGGGAAGCAGGGGAGCAGAGGTTGCCCTGGACCAGACTCGTGCTGACCTGCGCGGCCCAGCAGGAGCGCCACCTTCGGCCCAGTTTGAGGGGAGAAGAGGTCAGGACTTGAGTGAAATCGCAAGAACTAACTGTTGCGAAGGAGTTAGGAAATCAACCAAAAGCAAGTAAATAAAACCAGAATGAGCGGAGGAAGGGCAGCGTGAAAGGAGAAACACCAAAGTCGGGGTAGTTTGATGATTAATTCTAGCAACAGTTTCTAGTTCCATTGTATCAATAGATCCGAGAAAAGCCAGAGACTGACTTACTCAGGGCTGGAAACTGACAAGGGGCTGAGGGTAGAAACCCACAGGGCTGCCAACGGGGGAACAAAAGGGCGAGTGGGAGGCAGATCCAGGTGGAGTGGGTATACAGAAGTGGGGGAGCAGAGAGGCAGGGAACCCAGGGACAGGAAACTGGGAACAGGAGGAGACGTCTGCATTGATCCAAATCAATGTCACAACCATGTGTTGAACATCCTCGTGTTCCAATTCTCTTAGACTCTAGGGATGCGGAAATGAATGACAAGCCTCTGCTCTCAGAGATGTCACAGGCTAGTAGAGTCACAGGCTAGTAGATGTCACAGAGAGTAGAGTCTATTCAAGAGAGCAGACATTTAATAATGGTTGATGATGTAACACAAAAATAAGAATCAACTCAAAGATACACTGAAAATAATACAGAAACTTCTTCTGGTATAAAATGTTTTTAATGATCACTATAGATTGTCATCAACTTTATTTATTAGGAAAACTTCTCAAAAGTGACTTGGGCTTTTTTCCTAAAACTGAAACATGTTTTTCATTTGAAAACTGTAACACCTAAATAATAGTAATAGTAATAAACTAAATTATATTATGTAACCAAACAATTATTTTACCTACTCAAACAAGGAATCGGTCTCAAATAATAAAACATACTATCTTTCCGCTTCACTATATGGAAAAAAGAGATTTTAGTCATAACGAAAGCACAGGCACTCTCTCCCTGTCCCCTGACTGATTTTCCTGCACTGCGTTACTGGTGTCTGAAATCCATTTCCTTGGGACTGCCCCTACCAGAATGTCTGCCTCACGAGGGCAGGGCTGTGTTTATCCTGGTTACCATGGTGCCCCTAGGACAGGGGTCGGGAACCCATGGCTCACAAGCCAGATGTGGTTCTTTTGATGGCTGCATCTGGCTCACAGACAAATCTTTAATAAAAAAAATAATGTTAAAAATATAAAACATTCTATGTATTACAATCCATTCATTTTCTACCACTCATGTTCATGGTTGCAGGTGGCTGGAGCAAATCACAGCTATCCTCCAGGACAACACCAAATTTTTATTGGATAATGTGTAACATACACAGGTCATTGTGAGGTCAGGAAGTAAACTTCCCTCCTTTTAATCAAGTAGTCAGCTAGCTAATTGCAGAAACCCTTTTGACAAAGAAGATGGCTAAAAGAAAAAAAGATGAGGAATATCATACTTTTTAGCAGGAATGGGCAGAGGAATTCACTTTTGTAGACAGAGCAGGATCTGCAGTGTGTCTAATATGCAATGATAAACTTGCATCGATGAAATGGTCAAATATAAAGCAGCACTTCAACACATGCCATACTACATTTGCATCGAAATATCTAGTGGGGGACAGCAGGAAGAAAGCATGTCAAGAGCTACTATGCAGAGTGCAAGCTAGTCAGCAGCAACTCCGTGTTTGGACCCAACAAGGTGACTGGAATTCAGCTAGCTTTGCTGGTGCTTTAGCAATTGTGAGAAACGGAAAGCCATTCACAGATGGGGAGTATGCCAAAACATTCATGCTTGATGTTGCCAATAAAATTTTTGACGACTTTTCAGATAAAGACAAGATAATCAAATGAATAAAAGACATGCCTCTGTCGGCAAGAACTGTTCACAATTGTACCATCGTGATGGCAGATCAAATTGAGGCAACACAAGTGAAGGACATAAATGCAGCACCATTCTTTTCTCTCGCTTTGGATGAGTCAATACACATAAGCCGTTTATCCCAGTTCAGCGTGATTGCAAGGTATGCTGTCGGTGACACACTACGTGAGGAAAGTCTTGCTGTTTTGCCTATGAAAGAGACAACAAGAGGAGAGGATTTATTCAAGTCTTTCACTGAGTTTGCTAAAGAAAAAATCTACTGATAGATAAACTTATTTCGGTGTGTACTGATGGTGCTCTGTGCATGGTGGGGAAAAACAGAGGATTTGTAGCGCTTCTTCATGAACATGAAGAGACACCCATCCTAACTTTTCACTGCATCCTACATCAGGAGGCGCTTTGTGCTCAGATGTGTGGTGAGTAGCTTGGTGAGGTGATGTCACTGGTCATTCGGGTGGTCAACTTTATTGTTGCCCGAGCTTTAAATGATCGCCAATTTAAAACACTGCTGGATGAAGTTGGGAATAATTATCCTGGTCTGCTTCTGCACAGCAATGTGCGTTGGTTGTCAAGAGGGAAGGTGCTCAGCCATTTTGCGGCTTGTCTGAGCGAAATCCGAACTTTTCTTGAAATGAAAAACGTCGAGCATCCTGAGTTAGCTAACACTGAGTGGCTCCACTGAGTGGCTCCTGAAGTTCTACTATCTCGTGAACATGACTGAACATATGAACCAGCTCAATATGAAAATGCAAGGCATTGGAAATACAGCCTTATCCCTTCAACAAGCAGTGTTTGCATTTGAAAACAAGCTGGAACTCTTCATTGCCGACATTGAAACAGGTCGTTTACTACACTCTGAAAAACTGGGAGAGTTTAAAGATGCATGCACAGCAAGTGACCCTGCTCAACATCTTGATCTCCAGCAGCTAGCGGGCTTCACATCTAATCTCCTGTAGTCATTCAAAGCGCGCTTTGGAGAATTTCATGAGCACACTCGTCTTTTTAAGTTCATCACCCATCCACAAGGGTGTGCAGTGGACAGCGCCGACCTGAGTTACATCCCCGGTGTCTCCGTCAGAGATTTTGAGCTACAAGCTGCTGATCTGAAGGCTTCAGACATGTGGGTGAATAAGTTCAAGTCACTGAATGAAGATTTGGAAAGACTTGCACAACGGCAAGCAGAGCTGGCAAGCAAACACAAGTGGGGAGAAATGGAAAAACTTCAACCCACGGACCAGCTGATTGTCAAAACTTGGAACATGCTTCCCGTCACATACCACACACTGCAGCATGTGAGTATTGCTGTACTGACAATGTTTGGCTCTACGTATGCATGTGAGCAGTCTTTATCACATCTAAAGAATGTTAAGACCAACCTACGATCACGAAGGGATGGGAAGTCTCAATGCCTGCATGAAGCTTAACCTCACCATGTATCAACCAGACTACAAAGCCATCAGCAAAACCATGCAACACCAGAAGTCACATTAATGGTAAGAAGTACTTTATTCATCATTGGTTAGCAACAGCATAACAACGTTATTAAAAAGAATTCAGAGACTTATTGTACTTTAAAAGTGTTAGTCTTACATAAAATGCACACATTTACTTGTATTTAGTGTTAAACATATTGTATGGCTCTCACAGAATTACATTTTAAAATATCTGGCATTCATGGCTCTCTCAGCCAAAATGGTTCCAGACCCCTGCCCTAGGACCTAGAACAGTGTCTGGAACTTAGTAAGTACTCAGCAAATCTCACCTTGGCTTGGTACATGGTGCATTTTTTCGATAGAAATAATGCATAAAGTGTGTAATTTATGAATGTATAAAGTGCATGCATCACAAATGATTTTTCTGAGAGTTGAACATGTTAGGTTTAGAAAATTACCATGGTAATTTTGATAGAAACGATTTTTTTTACCTTTTAAAAAATCAAAATGTCACATTAGGTCACTTATTTGCAAAAGTAAGTACATATACATGTACTGTCTGAATGTCCATTCCACTGACGCAGGATGCTGCATCAAACTTCATTTTTTCACTGAAGTCCACCCAACTCTGACACCCGAGTCCTTAACATCTGCCATTGTATTTGCTCAGAACGCGGTGCCAGCAAGCTGGAGTGCTGAGCCCCTGCCCTGGGCTCACCAGGGCTGTACATTTACCCTTGTTTTATGGTTGCAGTCATTTCCAAGCCTATTTTTAACAAATGCAAAAAAAAAAAAAATCTAAAGCAACTGACATGCAAACACCTGTACTAAATAAAAATCATCCTATCGGTATTAGCATAAATCACGGCTTCTGAAAGCTAGTGGGTGACATCAGTTTATTTGTGGGTAACATTTTCCATATGACACTGCAGTAGGGCTCAGAAAGCAGTCTTGAGAGAAACACAAAAATTCTAGCTACCAAGACATTTATCTTTAAGTAAGAAATTAAACATTTTAAAAACAAAAAGCTCCATTTGTAAAAAAAAAAAAAAGCATACACAGTTGAGACATAGGGCACAGAGGAACACAGGTAAAAGGGTTTGACTTCTTAAAATTTGATATTCATCATTTTGAGAGCAACCTGGATCAAGAGGACAGTGTTTCATTGTAAATTTTAATTGTTTAAGAAATACTGGTCCTGGCCAGTTGGCTCAGTGGTAGAGCATCAGCCTGGCATGTGGATGTCTTGGGTTCGATTCCTGGTCAGGGCACACAGGAGAGGTGACCATCTGCTTCTCTACCCTTCCCCCTACTCTCTCTCTCTCTCTCTCTCTCCTGCAGCCATGGCTCTATTGATTTGAATGCATAGGTCCCAGGCACTGAGGATGGCATCCTGGAGCCTCTACCTCAGGTGCTAAAAATAGCTCAGTTGTGAGCATAGCCCCAGATGGGGGTTGCTGGGTGGATCCTAGTCAGGGTACATGCGGGAATCTGTCTCTCTATCTCCCCTCCTCTCACTTAGAAAAGAAAGAGGAGGAGGAGGAGGAGGAGGAGGAGGAGGAGGAGGAGGAAGAAGAAGAAGAGGAAGAGGAAGAGGAAGAGGAAGAAAAGAACTATCTATATTACACATAAATCAGAAGGGTTGACTATTCCAACAACTCATTTGAATAAACACACTAAAAATGGTGGGGGGTTTTGTTTTGTGTTTTTAAACTTTGGTATGAAAAGACTGTTTTAAAGGTTGGCAGCAGGGGCCCAGCTTCATTCAGCCTGACGGTTCAGAATGGAGGGGCCTGGTCTTTACTGGTCGGGGCTGGGCAGTGGCACAGGCAGCGAGTTCGTCCCATTTCAGGCCAAATCCATTGGTCAGAATTAAAAATGACTGAGCCATGGGCACAGGCCAGTGGTTGGGTCTGCCCCATCTACAGGTCAATATTCTCATTATACATAGCTCTTCAGTGCTTTCAACGAAAACAATGTAATATAATAAAATAAATTTTAATGACTCTCATGTAGGTAACTGATTGATGAATTGCTTTTTAGTACCCAAAGTGCTTTACCCAGGCACCCTAAAATCTCAAGGAGAATAAAAACAGTAAGTACAACTGAAATAATATTCATGAAGTTACACTGAGAGCAGACAAACTTCCTTACTGTTAGAGGTGGAATTCGCTGTCACGGGCCCCAACCGACAGCTGAGGGAGGGAGACGGGCGGCGTGTTTATCACAGTTTTGAGAGCGGGTCACACCTACGTGGCACACAGAGCCCCCCGCAGTGGCAGGAGGTGGGGGTGCGAAGGAAACCAGGAGGAAAGCTGGGACACGTGTATGCTGACTCTGTAGAAATCCCTTCGGACCAGCAGCCGCTGGGAACAAGTACCTTTTCTGTTTATCCTCAGATTTGACGATCACACAGCCCAAATGTCCACAGTATGCGAGAAAAGTTGTTTTTGATAGACTACACAGCCTCAGAGACCCTACCTTCCTCCGGCTGCTCCAGGGTACTGAGAGAGAACTCCTTTGGCCGACTTACGCAATTGTTAGGGGTATTGAAAAAAAAATTACACAGTTCGGGGTCCCACTGCAATGTTTCACGTGACGCTAGTCCCAAGAAAAGGCAGCTCACTTCACAGCTGGGTGAGGGTGGAAAAGGAGCACACTACAGGTCTGTCCACACGACACGATGAGAGAAACAGAAATAGTGATGTCCTTTAAAGCTATCTAACACAGGGGTCCCCAAACTACGGCCCGCGGGCCACATGCGGCCCCCTGAGGCCATTTATCCGGCCCCCCGCTGCACTTCCGGAAGGGGCACCTCTTTCATTGGTGGTCAGTGAGAGGAGCATAGTTCCCATTGAAATACTGGTCAGTTTGTTGATTTAAATTTACTTGTTCTTTATTTTAAATATTGTATTTGTTCCCTTTTTGTTTTTTTACTTTAAAATAAGATATGTGCAGTGTGCATAGGGATTTGTTCATAGTTTTTTTTATAGTCTGGCCCTCCAATGGTCTGAGGGACAGTGAACTGGCCCCCTGTCTAAAAAGTTTGGGGACCCCTGATCTAACATATTCTCCTGCCTTCGGGCACGGGCTTCTCCCGGATTATCTTTAGACCGCTGAGCGTCCACATTGCTTTAAACATCTGCAGGGAAGGAGATTCCTCACACTCCCCTGCTCTTCTCTTCCTGTATGAGCCACCCTCCTTCCAAGAAACGGGCTTTGCGCATTGCATTGTAATTAGTTACCAGCAGCCTGTCCATCAACAAGTATTTGCTAAGTACACACAGGGAGAGTGTTCTTCTGTTAGGTCTTTGATGGCCGACCTTCCCCCAGAGTTACTCCTAATTGCTTCTCCTGTCAGATGCAGCTCTAATCCCGGATTCAGATCCTATTCCACTCGCCTTCCATTCAGCCCATTACGGACCCCCTAGTACAACGGGCAAGAACCTCTTAACAACTGAATACTTTCTTATGCAATCTAGTTTGATGTTTTGAAACAGCCTGTTGTTTCAAAGCAAGGAGGTACTATCGCAATATTTCCGGCTAGGAAACGGTGGCTCGGAGAGAGAAAGTAGCGGCTTGATTGCTAAACGGCTGAGTTGGCCTTGCTGCGGTGGCCGCTGCAGCTCCACCTCCACTGACCGCCTCACCCTTCACCCCCTCTGAACCCCCCACAGAGCATTAGGAAACTACTGCAAAGCTCATGTCGCTGGGCTTCATTAAATGTTCTTTTAAAAATAAAAATCTCCATTTATTCCCAACTTATATTCAGGTTGTAATTATTTCTCTTCTCAAATACTCCATCGACTCAGTTTACTTATAGTCTGGATTATTCCTCTACCTTCTCAGAGCTCCCCATTGACCATGAATGTGGAATTTAAGATTATCACCTTGGCACCACCCCCTACCTTCAACCCTCTCTGTGCATCTCTTTTAAAGAGAAGGAAAAGAAAAGACATGCAACCCTGACCATAGCCCACTCCTTCTTCCACCTGCCTCCCTGACGTGTTCCTTCCAGTTATCAAAGGCTCTCTTCTCGTCCTTCTACTGCCGGGGAGTCAACCTTTTTATACCGACCGCCCACTTCTGTATCTCTGTTAGTAGTAACATTTTCTAACCGCCCACCGGTTCCACAGTCATGGTGATTTATAAAGTAGGGCAGTAACTTTACTTTATAAAATTTATAAAGCAGAGTTACAGCATGTAATAATAATTACTTACTAAGTACTTTATGTCAGATTTTCGCTAAGTTTGGCAGAATAAATCTTTATAAAACAACTTACTATAGTTAAATCTATCTTTTTATTTATACTTTGGTTGCTCTGCTACCGCCCACCATGAAAGCTGGAACGCTCACTAGTGGGCGGTAGGGACCAGGTTGACTACCACTGCTCTACTGTCTCCGATAGTACTGAGAGCGCCTCTTCTGAGAACTCCTTGAACGTCACTCCTCCCACAGAATCCACTTGTCCTGGGCCTGTGGTTCTGCAGTGAAGCCCCAAACCCAGTGCTCCCCTCCCTGGGCCTTCACTCCCTCAGAGCTTTCCTCTGATTGCCAAGTACTGACCCCTGAACCGAGGGTACCAAATCCACTGTTCAGGCTTCCATCCTCCCCTTCAGCTGAAATTCCTCAGACCTGGCCGCTGACCCTGATCTCTCCCTGGATGCCCCTTCGTCATCGCAAGCTCACTCTGTTACACATGAAACATGCTCTCCATCACAAACGAAACTCAGCCCAGTTGATGGAGGACCTGTATTCTTCCCTATTTCCCCCCTCCCTCTATCCAGCATACAACCATGAGATTGGTATTCCTCAAACACTGCTTTTTATAAGTCAAGCGCAGCTTAAGAACCTGTAACAGCTCCCATTACATTCTCATCTGCTCAACCTCCTTTATGCAGCTTCCGAGTTCCCAGATGGGCTAGAGCTCACTGATCGGGCCACCTGAATATCTAACCTGAAACTTAACCAGTTTACTTACCCACATCTCCCTGTCATATCCCTAATTCTGTCTATAGTATCTGCCATGACCCTTTCTAAAAGTCCAAAATTTCAAGACTTATCCTCTCAATCAAAAGATCCACTGATTCATCCTAAAAATAGAAGGCAGGTAGCCTGACCAGGTGGTGGCACAATGAATAGAGCATCAGCCTGGGATGCTAACGACCCAGGTTCGAAACCCAAAGATGCTGGCTTGAGCATAGGATCATAGACATGACCCCATGGTCACTGGCTTGAAGCCCAAGGTCACTGGCTTCAGCCCAAGGTCATTGGCTTGAGCAAGGTTTGGTTAGAGCCCCCTGGTCAAGGCACATAGGAGACAGCAATCAATGAACAACTAAGGTGCCACAGCTACGAGTTGATGCTTCTCATCTCTCTCCCTTCCTGTCTGTCTGTCTGTCTCTCTCTCTCTCTCTCTCTCTCTCTCACTAAAGAAAAATAAAAATAAGAAATAAAAATAGAAGGCAGACCAATGCTGATTTCCTAGGTTTGATACTGTATGACAGTTACAGAAAATGTCACCATTGGTGAAAGCTGGCTGAAGCGTACCTGGGAGTCGTTGGAATGTTTCTGTATCTTCCTGTGAGTCTATATGGTGGTCATCAACTGTACACATGCCAGGCATAAGTGGGGTGCTGAGATCACAAAGAATATAATACATATTCTAACAAATATATCCACTTCCCCACACTACCCATCGCACCCCTAGCCCTGGGCAAACACTAATACAATCTGTCCCCACAGATTCACCTATTCTGGACATTTCATAGGAATTGAATCAAATAATATATGGCCTTCTGGGCTGGTTTCTTTTACTTAGCATGATATAGATATTTTCAAGGTTCACCTATGTTGTGGTTCTTTGGATTGCTAAAGAATATTCCTTCCACTGTAAGGATATGCTACATTTATTTATCCATCCATCACCGATGAATACAGTGGTACCTTGAGATACGAACATACCAACATACAATTTTTTAAGATACGAGCTGCAACTCGGTCTGTATTTTTGCTTGAGATTTGAGCGAAGTTCCAAGATATGAGTTATGATTTGGAAGCTGCCACTAGTTGGCGCGTTGGCGCATGGGTCCAGTATCGGCAGTTTGATATATGAGTTGACTGACTTACGAGCTCAGTTACAGAACAAATTAAATTCATATCTAAAGGTACCACTGTATTTGGATTTTTTCCCACTTTTTTGCTATAACTTTGCTAGGAACACTTATAACTTGTTTTTAATGATAGTACTAACAATTAAAGAGGAATGTTAATACAAGGAGACTATTGGTAGGTCGTTTTAATGGTCTGAGAGGAAAGAAGGGTGTTAAGCAGGTGCCAGCAGTGTGGGTAGTGAAAGAGATATATCTGGGAGATGCCATTGTCAGGTCTTGGTGACGAACTGAACACGGTGAGTAAAGGAAACAGAGAGCCAGGGTCGTCTCTGGGGTCCCTGGCCTGGGCACTGGGGAACATCCTCCCCTGAGACCAGACCCACAGGAGGAGAGGGGTTTCACTCATGCATATGGAACTGGAGAGGCCTGTGGGGTACTGAGCGAGACATGTGAACCCGGAAAGAGAGGCCAGACAGAAAGGTACAAACTCAGAAGCACGTGGAAGTCAGGTGGTAGTTTGATGAGGCTGCCCAGGAAAGCATGAAGTCAGAACACCAACAGCCAAGAGACAGAAAAAGGAACAAGAAGCCACAAGGCAGAGTGGAAAAGACAGGTCTGAGAGGACAGGGACCGTGTCCAATAGCAAAGGAGAAGCCAAAGATGAGAAGGCTCTAAGGAGGAAATGGTATCACTGTCCAACTCTGCAGAGCAGCCCAGCAGGCTGTAGGTAAAGGGGTCACCAGCTGTAGGTAGACGGGTCACCAGGTTTAGCAATTATGAAGTCACTCATGAAAAGGAGAGAAAATGACTCAGAGATCAATAACTTGCATGGTGTGGCCGCCTTTCAGAGAGGAGACACTGAGACGGACAGGGGGCAGGGTCCATAAACTAGCTGCACACATGTATGCAAAGAATCCTGTGAAGGACTTGAGTGTTCATCTATCTGAACTGAAATGCAAACAAGCCCCGTAAACACATGTTCATTGCCCTTGAGTAATTGGCTTCCTGTGGGAAATAAAGAGCCATTAATTTTCCTGATATATAGAATTGCCCTTGTGTTTGCCTGACCAGCATTTCTGATATAGTTATAGTTGTTTTTGTATCGGCATTTTCCATTACAGTCCCTTTTTTTTTTTTCTTTTTTTTTTTCTTTTTTTGGTATTTTTCTGAAGCTGGAAACGGGGAGAGACAGTCAGACAGACTCCCGCATGCGCCCGACCGGGATCCACCCGGCACGCCCACCAGGGGGCGATGCTCTGCCCCTCTGGGGCATCACTGTTGCGACCAGAGCCACTCCAGCGCCTGGGGCAGAGGCCAAGGAGCCATCCCCAGCACCCGGGCCATCTTTGCTCCAATGGAGCCTCGCTGCAGGAGAGGAAGAGAGAGACAGAGAGGAAGGAGAGGGGGAGGGGTGGAGAAGCATATGGGTGCTTCTCCTGTGTGCCCTGACCGGGAATCGAACCCGGGACTTCTGCACGCCAGGCCGATGCTCTACCACTGAGCCAACCGGCCAGGGCCCATTACAGTCCCTTTTGATAAATTACATACATTATTTGTAGGAAAGTATACAGAACAGATGGGAGAGGAGGAGGAGGAAGAAGACGCTCCCGTGCCACCTGAAACTCTGCCCCCAGGATCATTACCTCCAAACACACACGTGACGTGGTTTCTATGCTTCTGGTCAACTGACTTAGAACGGCCTGTCCTCTCGCCGTAGCTACGTATCCATCTCTTCTTACCTCCTGTGTTTTTGTGACTTCATTGTTTTATATTAAAATCTCTTCTTCAGCTGAAATGTATTGTGACACAAGGTATGTAGGCTAGGAAATCTGTTTTGTTTTGTTTTGTTTTGTTTTCCCTGCAAAATGGCTGGCCAGTTCCCAGTACCAGTTTGTCACTAATCCATCCTGTCTCTCCCCACTGCTTTGAAACACCACATGAGCACAAGGGGTCTGAGTTCAGGTTAGCCGGTTCCAAATGTTTACACATATAATTGGGGAAGGCGTGGATCCGTCCTACTTAGAGAAGTCTAATGATCCCAACTGTAGCCACAGAAGAGCCAAAGCCTAGCACAAAGACATTCGCTTGGAAAGGAACTGGCCACTTATACCATTGTCTCCACTCAAATCTGCTTCATAATTAACAGTAGATGAATTGCCCCTACGAAACATTTCATATTATTAGTTCATCTCTCATCGACTGGGATTGTTGCAAACAAACATCAATTGACTGCAGAGGGGAAACTGCAAATCTTGTGAATGATGCAAGGTTTAATGCAGTCACAGTGGTGCTGGAGACTGCCCTGGTCACGTGCAAGGACAGCGCGCAGTGACCGCCTGGCCGTCAGTCCAGGTAACTGTGAAGAGAAGAACACTGACAAGAAGACTGACGTGACAGATGTTTCTGAAGAAAATGATTTGCAAAGCAAATGATTCAGAAAGATCCCTAGGAAAATGGTTGGTGCACTGGAACACATTTTCCTAAAAAGGACACTCTCTGTAAAGGCGCCTGTCTGAGCACGTACGATCACGCCAGAAGCAAAGCAGAGCAGAAGCCCCACACGACTCTCCTGGCGCTGTCTACGAATTAGCACATGATTTTAGGCATGACGAGTTTTGGCAAATATATGATAAAGTACGCTTCCTGTTCTTTTTAACTTTACTCACTTTTCAAACAAATCTTTTGTTTTACCAATGAAAACAATGAAATGTTGGCCTCAAGTTCAGTTAGGCTTTTTCTGACACCAATTAGTCTCCAACTTGCCATCCTTTAGTCAATTTTGTACTTTTTAATTGGTGCATTAAACTTTCTTTTTTAATAATTGCAACATTGTCCTTTACTGTTACTGTATAACAAATATTCTGAAAAGGCAAATTTAACACTCTTCTTTTTGAAAATTTCCTGTCTGATCTTACATTTTTACTCTTCTAACTCTAGAATGCCTCTGTCAAGTCGCCACAGGTACCTTTGAGATTCTGCATCAGTATTTATAATTATTAACAGGGACTCATACGTAGTGAGAATTTGCTGTATGTCAGGCACCTATTCAGCATTTTCCAAGTGCTACTGTGTTTAATTTCCCCAACAACTCAATGGTAAAGTACTGTTACTATTATTCCTCTTTGTAGCTAAGAAAACCAAGACGTAGACAAGCTATAGGACTCATCCTACCCATACAGTTTGTAAAGAGCCAAGCCAGCTCCGGAACCCATGGACTTCTTATGTCAAAGTCCACTTCAGAACAGTATTTGCCCATTTTGAACCTGGCTCCTTTAAAAAAAAAATAGACGCAGTATCATACTCTCTGTCAAAGAAACCGATTCAGAAGGCACTTAGTAATTTTTCCTGTGGTTTTTCCTATATTAAATTCATCTAAATTTTCTTAACAAAAGATTTCAAACTTATAAAAATTCAAATAAAGCCTGACGAGGTGGTGACACAGTGGATAGAGCGTTGGACTGGGACACAGAGGACTCAGGTTTGAAACCTCAAGGTCGCCGCCTTGGGCATGGGCTCACTGGCTTGAGCAAGGGGTCACTGGCTTGAAGCCCAAGGTCGCTGGCTTGAGCAAGTGGTCACTGACTCTGCTGTAGCCCCTAGGTCAAGGCACATATGAGAAAGCAATCAATGAACAAATAAGGCGCTTCTCATCTCTCTCCCATCCTGTCTGTCTGTCCCTATCTGTCCCTCTCTGTGCGTCTCTCTCTGTCTGTCACACAGACAAAAATTCAATTAAAGTATAAACCCCAAAGCTAAACCATACTGACAACCCCAAATGTCTTATCCAGCATCAAAGAACTAAATTTAAATTTTGTTGAAATGAGCCGTTTGGAAGGAGCCTCAAAATAGCATCTAATCCTTGAAGCAACAGGTCATTGATTCATTTTAAAACATTAGACAATGGAAATTTTAAATATTTCTCCCAAAAGGACAGAATAGATACCTTATTCAGATTCATACTCTTTTGTTCTCCTACCTACTCAAGACAGTAGAGATGCACAAAATACTAATTATTGGGTGGTCCACACCACATCTCAAAATAAGTCTTCTAACCCATGTCCACAAAAAGGCTCACCTTACTTATTAAAGCTTCTCTGCTCCCCTTGCCCCCCTCCTGGCCCAGGAATCCGGTAGCACCGAAGAAAATACAGGGGAAGCTATGGTCCACTATGACTTCCGGCTCATTTGATCACTTTAAGAAAATATCCGCTTGAGACGTGTGAGCCTGGATTATCTTTAAACCTTTCTCCTGGCCCAGCCTGCTCTGCCCACCCTGCTGTGGGGCCCACACCGTTTGCTCTCCAAGCTTCCATCCGATGGGCCGTCACTAATTCACACCAGCTCTTGGTGAGCAAAGCATCATCACCTAGACGACGTAAAGTGTGAAACCCATACAGAGACGGGAGAAGCTCTAGTGTTCACGAGGTTAGAACGTTAGTCTCCAAATATCATGAGTTAGGCCCACCCGGACACGCGGGAGGTTTTGCCTATGTCCTTGACAGCTTCAAGTCTTCGCTGTACTTGGGGCCACTGAAATACTGTCCTAGACACTGAGGTCACAAAAGGAAGTCTCAGCCCCAA
Source organism: Saccopteryx leptura (assembly GCF_036850995.1). Taxonomy (NCBI): domain Eukaryota; kingdom Metazoa; phylum Chordata; class Mammalia; order Chiroptera; family Emballonuridae; genus Saccopteryx; species Saccopteryx leptura. The sequence goes on from NC_089514.1 coordinate 9,406,900, forward strand.
CACCTGCATGGACGAAGCAGGTAAGCACATATGTATGAGGCCGGCTAGGCCACTGCCAAAGGCACTCACATTCAGATTTTTAAAAACATGACCCTACGGCAGGGGTCCCCAAACTACGGCCCGCGGGCCACATGCGGCCCCCTGAGGCCATTTATCCGGCCCTCGCCGCACTTCCGGAAGGGGCACCTCTTTCATTGGTGGTCAGTGAGAGGAGCATAGTTCCCATTAAAATACTGGTCAGTTTGTTGATTTAAATTTACTTGTTCTTTATTTTAAATATTGTATTTGTTCCTGTTTTGTTTTTTTACTTTAAAATAAGATATGTGCAGTGTGCATAGGGATTTGTTCCTAGTTTTTTTTATAGTCCGGCCCTCCAACGGTCTGAGGGACAGTGAACTGGCCCCCTGTGTAAAAAGTTTGGGGCCCCCTGCCCTACAGTCCTCTGGGACTCTTGCTCTACTAGAGTCCAAGGGAAAAATGCATCCTGCTGAGATGAGGAAAGAGACACGGAATGGAAGTGTGACACTCCAGCACGGATGAAGCACCTGAGCTGCAGATGAGAGCCATGCAGCAAGAAGAATTCATCCAGAAAAGGCGAGGCTACATCTGGAGAGGGACCCCGAAGGCCGGTCAAGGCTGGCAGGAGAAACATCAGGCTGAGAAGCCCATAAGGTCATTCCGAGTGGGGAAGGTTTTCAAACTCAGGACGCCAGGGAGGACGCTGACATCACGGCCTTTACCAAGAAAGTCACATCCACGGTGCTGGGCTCATAAAGTCATGAGGCTCGAAACCCCAAAGGGTTTTTATTCTGACATGTTTGCCCATCTGCAATTCAATAAGGAAACGCGGTAAAAATTACACACACTCCCGCCCTTTCTTACCAACCACGAGGTCACTGCACCTTCCCGTGCCTCGGTGACCTCAGCGGCTAAGTGAGGGAGGTGAACACGATGACTTCTGAGCTCCCGCTCAGCTATTAAACAAGCTCGTGTCTGTGAAAAGTACTTGTACGCTTACGTGTCCAGGAATCCAGCGCTTTCTAACACGCCGCTTCCCTGCATGTATTCTGAGACAACTCTGCTGGCTAAACTAACACTGTAAGTTGCACAATGACTGCCTTGAAGCAGAAATAATTCATTGTATTTGTTATCTCTGTGGTGATGGTATCGTGTCCCCCATGGAGAAAATAAAAATCAGGCATGAAACAAAGACACCTCTTTAATATATTCCTTCTAGCAAAGAAAAGAGACAGCGTGAAACTATTTCAGCCCCTCTTCTCCCCCGCTGCAAGGACAGTTTGAGGGGACAGGAGGCCACACCAGGAATAGCTCTCCCAGGAGGAAGCCGGGGCTGGAAATGCACGTGTCCTGTCACCGTCCGTGTGGTCAAGAAGCTGGGCTGGGGGGTACAGAAGGCTCGGACTCCAGACCCAGCCCTTCCGGTGGCCATGGAGGCCTGGGCAAGATTTTTAGCGTTTCCTAACTGTTTTCTGTTTGTAAAACAGCAGAATTTCTATGTTTCTCCTACCTTAAAAAAATGTGTGAAGTACAGAAATCAGTGTGTGAAAACGGAGGGTTCTAGGGCGGAAAGGCTGGATGGGTTGTGGCGCATGGCAACAACGGGTCACCAACAGTAAGAACCCTCCCTGTCATGATCAGATCAGGGCGCGTGGGAGAGTCGCTCAGAGTCCAAGAGCGGGTCATGGGCAAGTAAAAGTGAGAGGCTGGGGCCGTGACAGCGAGGCGCCTGTGCGCGCAGCCTCGGTCTCCCCAGGGGCAGGAACTAGGTCGGAATGGGCATGGAAGGCACAGGCCTGATGCGCAGACTCCCGGCTTGTGAACAAACACAACTCTCTTCCTTCGTTTCTCCCTTCCTTCCCTCCCCCCTCCTCTCCTCGGCCCCTCCCTTCCACACTGTCACAGTTCTGCACAGAGGCTTGCACAGAGGGAGCACCGTAATCAGTGCACGTGACTGAGGGAGGGGCACCACTGTCCCTGGGCGCGCACGGGACTGAGGGAGGAGCACCGCTGTCCCTGGGAAGCACGTGACTGAGGGAGGAGCACCACTGTCCCTGGGCGCGCACGTGACTGAGGGAGGAGCACCGCTGTCCCCGGGCGTGCACGTGACTGAGGGAGGAGCACCGCTGTCCCTGGGCGTGCACGTGACTGAGGGAGGAGCACGCTGTCCCCGGGCGCGCATGTGACTGAGGGAGGAGCACTGCTGTCCCCGGGTGCACACGTGACTGAAGGAGGAGCACACTGTCCCCAGGTGCACACGTGACTGAGGGAGGAGCACCGCTGTCCCCGGGCGCGCATGTGACTGAGGGAGGAGCACTGCTGTCCCCGGGTGCACACGTGACTGAAGGAGGAGCACACTGTCCCCAGGTGCACACGTGACTGAGGGAGGAGCACCGCTGTCCCCGGGCGTGCACGTGACTGAGGGAGGAGCACCGCTGTCCCTGGGCGTGCACGTGACTGAGGGAGGAGCACGCTGTCCCCGGGCGCGCATGTGACTGAGGGAGGAGCACTGCTGTCCCCGGGTGCACACGTGACTGAAGGAGGAGCACACTGTCCCCAGGTGCACACGTGACTGAGGGAGGAGCACGCTGTCCCGGGCGCGCATGTGACTGAGGGAGGAGCACTGCTGTCCCCGGGTGCACACGTGACTGAAGGAGGAGCACACTGTCCCCAGGTGCACACGTGACTGAGGGAGGAGCACCGCTGTCCCCGGGCGCGCATGTGACTGAGGGAGGAGCACACTGTCCCCAGGTGCACACGTGACTGAGGGAGGAGCACCGCTGTCCCCGGGCGCGCACGTGACTAAAGGAGGAGCACGCTGTCCCCGGGCGCGCACGTGACTGAGGGAGGAGCACCGCTGTCCCCGGGCGCGCATGTGACTGAGGGAGGAGCACACTGTCCCCAGGTGCACACGTGACTGAGGGAGGAGCACCGCTGTCCCCGGGCGCGCATGTGACTGAGGGAGGAGCACACTGTCCCCAGGTGCACACGTGACTGAGGGAGGAGCACCGCTGTCCCCGGGCGCGCATGTGACTGAGGGAGGAGCACACTGTCCCCAGGTGCACACGTGACTGAGGGAGGAGCACCTCTGTCCCCGGGCGCACGTGACTGAGGGAGGAGCACCGCTGTCCCTCCCTGGGCGCGCACGTGACTGAGGGAGGAGCACCTCTGTCCCCGGGTGCACACGTGACTGAGGGAGGAGCACCGCTGTCCCCAGGTGCACACGTGACTGAGGGAGGAGCACCGCTGTCCCTGGGCGCACACGTGACTGAGGGAGGAGCACCGCTGTCCCCGGGCGCACACGTGACTGAGGGAGGAGCACGCTGTCCCTGGGCGCGCACGTGACTGAGGGAGGAGCACGCTGTCCCCGGGCGCGCATGTGACTGAGGGAGGAGCACGCTGTCCCCGGGCGCGCATGTGACTAAGGGAGGAGCACCGCTGTCCCCAGGTGCACACGTGACTGAGGGAGGAGCACCGCTGTCCCTCCCGGGGTGCACACGTGACTGAGCGAGGAGCACCGCTGTCCCTCCCGGGGTGCACACGTGACTGAGGGAGGAGCACCGCTGTCCCTCCCGGGGTGCACACGTGACTGAGGGAGGAGCACCGCTGTCCCCAGGTGCACACATGACTGAGGGAGGAGCACCGCTGTCCCTCCCGGGGTGCACACGTGACTGAGCGAGGAGCACCGCTGTCCCTCCCGGGGTGCACACGTGACTGAGGGAGGAGCACCGCTGTCCCTCCCAGGGCGCACACGTGACTGAGGGAGGAGCACCGCTGTCCCTCCCAGGGCGCACACGTGACTGAGGGAGGAGCACCGCTGTCCCTCCCTGGGCGTGCACGTGACTGAGCGAGGAGCACCGCTGTCCCTCCCAGGGCGCACACGTGACTGAGCGAGGAGCACCGCTGTCCCTCCCGGGGCGCGCACGTGACTGAGGGAGGAGCACCGCTGTCCCTCCCTGGGCGTGCACGTGACTGAGGGAGGAGCACCGCTGTCCCTCCCCGGGCGCCCGGGGCCTCTGCCCAAGGCGCTGCCACTGGGCCCCGCTGGACGGGGACATGGAGAAGAGAAGGCAGACGTACCAGCCAACCCAGGGCGGAGTCTGTCTCTTGTTAAGGTCTCCCTTTTTTTTTTTTTTTTTTTTTTTTTTTTTTTTTTTTTCATTTTTCTGAAGCTGGAAACAGGGAGAGACAGTCAGACAGACTCCCGCATGCGCCCGACCGGGATCCACCCGGCACGCCCACCATGGGGCGGTGCTCTGCCCCCCAGGGGGCCGATGCTCTGCCCATCCTGGGCGTCGCCATATTGCGACCAGAGCCACTCTAGCGCCTGAGGCAGAGGCCACAGAGCCATCCCCAGCGCCCGGGCCATCTTTGCTCCAGTGGAGCCTTGGCTGCGGGAGGGGAAGAGAGAGACAGAGAGGAAAGCGCGGCGGAGGGGTGGAGAAGCAAATGGGCGCTTCTCCTGTGTGCCCTGGCCGGGAATCGAACCCGGGTCCTCCGCACGCTAGGCCGACGCTCTACCGCTGAGCCAACCGGCCAGGGCAAGGTCTCCCTTTTATATATGTCTCCTCCCTCAAGCCTGTGTTTTTCCGATTGGCAAGGGAGGGGGAGCCATAGACTGAGTGCTGATGACAGCGGATATTTCTCATTTACTGCCTCATTGGGCCTAAACATTTATTTCTTAGGAAAACGATCCTGCAAAAGTGGGCAGAATATGGACAGAGGCCGAAGGACCAGTCGGAGGATGTTAACAAGGGCAGGATGAAGAGGACCTAAATTGTGACACGCTGTCCCCACTGTTTCTAGGCAGGAGAGCGTTTCTATTCTGCAATGCCATATCAGAAATACTCTTTTGGAATAAAGGGTTCTATCTGCGTATGATTAAGGTAAAAAGAAGTATAAAGACCATAGAACACAGAACCCTATGACCCTAAACCTGCTATCCCCACCCCCACCCCACCCCACCCCAGATTCAGAGGCCGAATCACACCTGTAACAGCGGTAAGAACTACAGTGTGAATTTTCAAAGTGTGTCTGTTCCGAGCACTGTCCTGGATGCTACACAAACATCTGAGGCCCTGGGGACAAGGGGGGATTCTTGTATCAGAAACAAAGACTCTGGGGAGTTCACTGACACACGCCAGGGTCACATACGTGCTGGGCACAGAGACAGGACCCAGACACTGGCTGGCCTGCGTCCGGAGCCTGTGCGTTTCAGACCAGGCTAGGCTGGCTCCCTGTCTTGTCTTTTCGGGTTTCTGCTTGCATTCCTTCGTACTTCTAGAAATGCTGATTGAGGGGGAAAGGCCGCAACAGGAAGAGCGGCAGTGTGGGCAGGAGGGGGGGGCCCACACCACTTCCCATCCGATGGTTTCCAGAGGACCGAGGTGCTACAGCTGCTGCGTTTAATACACCCACTTACTTGACACTGAGAAGAGGGAGAGAGGGCGGGGCTGCTGCCTCTAAGGGGCCATCTGTCCTTGCTGCCCGTGGTCATCACTGACTGCCCGCAGAGGGCACAGCTGGTCCCTCTCACCCTGGCCCGCTGGCGCCTCGCGTCCTGACCCCTGGTTATTTTCTTCGTCTCTCCCTCCTTATTCTGATGACCGCAGGCCAAGCTGAAGGGGCGGGACTCATCTGGATAACATCCGCGGCTTGCATTATGCTATTTTCATCTAAGAAATATGGTATCGCGAGATCACATTTAGTTTTCTTCTCTAATCCACTTTTTATTGGTTAGAAGCAAGAAAGATGGATCATCTATTTAAAAGCAGAGAAAAGAAGGGGGGAAAAGCATGCTACTCTAGAAATGTCTAACACACAAATATTCCAAAATTATTTATCTAAGTTGGTTACCCTGGGATATCTGAGGGGAGACATGAGAGAGTTTTTCTTTGCTATCATCACTTTATATGAACTGTAGACCCCCAAATACAACCGCAGACACATCCCTTTAATCTGGGGCAAGCGTGGTGGTCCTCAGGCGCAGGGGCAGGGCTCTTACCTGGCATGACCATGGTCGGCGAGGCCGCGGCGTCGGTGCTGAGGCAGAGACGCCCCCCTTTGGCTAATCTGTCACAGAGCAAGGTGATGTGTTTCTTCAGTCGGCTTGTGTCTTTGGGTTTGCTCAGCTGGCAGCTGAGGCTCAAAGCCTGCTCCTTGGAACTCTTCGATAGGCAGGTCTTCAAGAGATGTGAGACAGCAGCATCCACCGTTTCTTCCCAGCCCTGGAGGCAAAAGCCAGTTTTGAATATACGCAAAGATGGTAAGTGAGCCAAGTAGGCACTTAACGGTTAACTGAGTTGTGAGATGATTGCTGTTTGGAATACTCCAGACCAGTCTGGTTTTGAAGTCTAGCTCTGCATGCTGTTTGGCCTTGAGCAAGCTACTAAATTCTTCTTAGCCTCAATCTGATCTACAAATGAGGATATGGACAGTCCGCGCCTCCAAGGGTTGGGGTGACTTGAGAGATGGTATATGAGAAGCTTTAGCCCTGTGCCCGGCATGAGCCACCGGTAGCAACAACGACCATCTCAAGTGCAGGTGTGTCGGGGGACCTGGAGGTTGGAGCTGTCAGGATTACAGGTCATTTTGCCTGATCTTCCTGCTGAAGGGTCTGGAACTAGTTGGCGCAGGGAGAACCTCTGGATATCACGGGAGAAAGTTGAATGACGGGGAAACCCTGATGTCGCACTCAGCTCTTGGTCCCATGGTCTCGGGGTCACAGGCAGAGGCCAGAGGACCTTATTTCAAGATGGTTTTTATGAGACACAAGCCTGTCCAGTCTTCACTGTGTCACTTCACTATGACAAAATGTGACACAAAGAAAGGAGCGTCCACTGATCCCACTTTAGCTGCGAACAACGTGGCTGTTGGGCAGGGACCTCAGGGAGGCTGGTATTGCCGTCAGGTATTGTCACCAATGTGACTCCGTCTGTACCCAGGGTCTGGTAAACTTAGAGCTCCTGACAACCAAAGTGGACATGTAAAGGAGGACAGTGGATGAATGGATTCCCACAGAGCAGTGCAGAATTGTCCTAGCCCCTCCTACAGAGCTGAGCCTGCGGCTCGGAAAGAGAGAGCCCTGGGAGACTTCGCTGCTCTTCCCACTTCAGCCTCAGCCCCATCAGCGGCGCCACCAGCTGCTTTTGAACACGCACATCGGGTCAGGTTACTCCTACACGTCAACTCCTAAACCCAGGTGCCGGTGGAGCATACGCAGCACCTGCTGCCCCTGGGCCTGCTCATTCAGTTCTCATTCAGTTCTCCTCCTCCCCCTTGCGCCCCCACCTGCACCCCCCACCGGGCCCCTGCACCGGCTCTCCCACGGCCACGCTGCTCCACGCTGTATCTGGCTGACTCCCGCTGACAGCCCAGCTCGGGCACCACCTTCCAGGGTCACATCTGTGGGCCCCTTTCAGGGCTCTGAGACCCCACACATCCCGTTCCGTCACAGCACTCCTCCCCCGGGCTGTGGTCACGACCTACATGTCTGCTTCCCCCGACAGTGCAGATCCCCGCACCCGGGCACTGTGCTGAGCGAACAGAGGGCCGTCAAGACACGTTCGCGGGACCGAGATGGTGAGCGTTGAGACGGATCTTACACTTGGGAAGACCTCTTGAAGATCTCCAGTCAAAGCATGTGCGATTTGACCAGGCTCTCGTATACAACAATAGCAGTCATCCATCGAGGTGGGGCTGCCTTCACACCCGAAGTTACTACTTTGGGAGGCAGGTCATTACTTACAGGATGTGTGTAACTAGCAAAAAGCTATCCCTACCCTGAGCCAAGATCAGCCCCACTCTGGCCTTTACCCTCCAGAGCCACACAGAATAAATCTAACCTCCCTTCTGTATGACAGCCCTCTATATCTGTGAAGACAGCGACCCGGTACCCTCTTTTCCAGAATAAACATCCCCAGTTCCTCAGCTCTCCCTTATATAAACATAGTTTCAACTTTTCTCTCTATCCTAACCATTCGCCTCTGAGTGAGCGCCAATTTCAAACACTTAAAAATTTATACAGCTAACTAGAGAATACCAAACTGACCCCAAGATACCAGGCTGGCGATGAAACTGCGTGCGGGGAGGGACACGGCTGTCCTGCTGTTCCCCGGGAACTCTCCCAGCCAGCCTGGCCTCCGGTCGCCTCGGCTCTCTGGGCACCCACACCGGACGCTCTCGATCCACAATGAACGGACAGATCACTGACCCCGGGCCAAGCTCTCCTCTCTCACCACACTGTTTGCTTCTGGGCTTAGGCATAGCTTTTTAGACCCAAGTGTACTCTATGTATCTACTCAAGAACTTCCAACTGCTTTCTAAAATCAAGCTTTTTTTTTTTTTTTTTTTTTTACCCTATGGTCCCATGACAGGTACTACTGGGCAAACTAAGAAATAAATTAATTATTTTACGTTGGTCTTCAAAATCTTTTCAAGAAGAGTTGAAGACCATAAAAAACAGCTTGCTACCCCAAACCATTAGAGAACCACTAGTTACTACAAAGACATCTCTATGCAACTAAACTAGATAAAAATCTAAACTAGATAAATACCTACAATTGAATTTGCATTTCAGTAACAATGGGAAGATATAAATTAAGACAAAATGGCAGCCCTGATGTCATGAGAGAGAACATATTTTCGAGTTGACTTTGGAGCAACTGACAAAGACCTCTGGAGTATACATATGAACAATCCTTTATGTATAATTTGGCATTTGTGTGCTCTGTGGTCATTTCAGCATTAAAACAGTTCCTACTATTTTATAGACTATTCATCTAAGCATACTACTGTTTTCAGAAGGAGGTCACAGTAGCCTGTTGGATCATTTAAGTAGATATGGTATTAGTTAATATAGAGGTACTACAGTTTCCTTCCCTACTGCCAACTTGCAGATCAAGTAGAAAACCGTGTCATGTTTAGGGATTTGGCACGGATATTTCTTTACTCTAATGAGGCATGATGTCAATACTTCAGAAAGGTTGCTACTAAAATACAGGGTTCTTATTTGGAGGGCCTGAACTGCTACATAAACTCAAATATGGTAATGAAAAGGAATGTTTACGAGACAAAAAAAAAAAAAAAAAGAGCTTTTGTAACAAGAGTTTCGTTACATAAAAACGCAACGTGATAATTCACTGATGAAGCACGGAGCATACTACCTGATGAAATGCGAAACCAAACTGTGGGAATGTAGAATCTCAAGGGTGAAAGGCACCTGGAAGGTGGGGTACTACTGTAACCACCCCACGCCTCTGACACACAGAGCACAGCGGCAACGCCAGCAGCAAGCACAAGGGTGCTTCAAACCGGCGGACTCTCACCCTCTCTCTCTAAGCTAATGTTCTGCATTTGACCCGGACTCCCGCTCTGACCTTGATGCCTTAGACAGCGGAACACAAGGTAGATGGCCTGAATTATCATGAAGCTTGATCTAGGGGAGCCATATTCAGTTTTAAAACAAAACGTTGGTGATGTCCCACACAGCCGATCCCCTTGACAGAGCAGTACAGGTGGCTTCAGGCATGAGCATGACTCGGTAGCAACTTACAAAAAAATCAAGACTGAAAAATCAGATTGATCATAAAGATTCCAGATGAAAGCTGGGGATGGTAAATTGGATCATTTGAACCAGTCATCCCACTGAGATTAACTAGGAAAATTCATAAAAATAATCTCTTTGGAGCTCCAGGAAAGCTAACAAGATAGTCATTACCAGGTCAAGATTGTGATAACGCTGTGTTCTTAACAATCTCAAAGATCAAAGGATGAACTCAGTAAAAAAATGTCTACCAATACAAGAATTCATGGATTTAAGTGAAGTAGTAAAGCAAACATTCATGACAAGAAAATGACTGCAAGACCATACTTTCTTCACGTGATCTTAGCCAAAAGGCCGAGAAGCGACGGGGACCATACTTTCTTGCAAAGCAAAAAGCTAAAGGCTTTCCAGGATGTAAGACAAGAAGCTACAGATAGAAGAAGTGTGTTATATTTTGTTACTGAGATACAAGCACACAGATTACTACCTTATGCCAAGCAATACAACTGAAGCAGGAAAAAATTGCCAAATCCCTGGAATAGATTTGGTTGATTAATTAATGTATCACACGGGACTATTAGTAGAGCAGTAAACATCAATTAGCCTAAAATTTTCTGCTAACTCTGAACAGAAGCTGCTGAACTTCCAACAACATGTGATTCAGCTGGGGGCAGCGGCGGAGGGGAGTGGCAGGGGACAGAAGGGAGCTCCCCGCGACTCAAAAAGGGACATTTTTAGAACGGGTGTTTTTCGGAAGAAAATTCATGAAAGCAGCGGTGGCGTCCTCCTAAAGGCTGCGTCAGCAACGCCCTTCACGGCACACGGGCGGTGCTGCGTGGAGAAACACGGACCGTGGTGGGTTGGCCTCGAAAGAATCAAACCTTGAATGTGAAGAAGTGTCAGGAACACGTTAACTAATTTATGTGGTTCTTATCTGTCTGCTTTATTCAGACACGAGAGTAACTTATGAACTCTATGACTAAGTAGGTCTAAGAGAGCGCTTTCGATCATTACTAAAAACTTTAAGTGATTGAAAAAAACAAAACACTACATCATAGTTGAATCGGTCGTGTTTTCTTTTTCCTAAGTGGTCCATGAACTAATGCTGTAACTCACAAGAGATGGCATCTTGCTGTTGAAATACAGCAGGGACGCAGGAAGAGCCCCGAGTTCTTAGCTGACTCATGCTCGCGCCCAGCATCCCATCAGCACTCTATGTACAACCAATCGCCACGAGAATCTGAAGATACGCCAGGTGCCCTCATCCCAGCTGCACACCTGTGACGAGTCATTTCCGAATGCCCAACGCCGCACGCGCAGTGCAACTCCCTCAGGTATGGTTTAGCACCTCTGTTGTTAGGATCCTAGGAGTACTTACAGTAGTGTTTCGACCTTGCAGATGGCAAAGATAACCAAACATCAAAACCCTGAGTCTAAAAATGATGGTGAAGACGCCCAGGAGAGGCTCTGGCTTATTGAGACCAAATAGGCAATGTAATTTTCAGTTACTCTGGGTAAGAAGTAGAATTTGGATATGTCTTATTGAAGAACAAAAACCTTAGGATATACCTTATTAAATATTTTTTTTTCATTCCAGTTTATGATGTTTCAGTAAATCATTTATAGTAAACCATAGCTACCTAATGAAGTCCAGGTTATGTAGTAAGAAAAAATAGAGAGAGTGAAAGATACACCTGAAAAGTAAGAAGAAATTCCATGCATCACAGCTGCTCAGATGCAGACACGGCCCTTCTCTCAGCCTAACACGTGTGGGAGGCAGGGGGCCTCTGGTTCTGAGGCCTCTGAGCTGTCAGATTCCTCAGTGCACAAACCGTGTTTCCAGCAAATTCCGGGCATGCCTTCACGAGCAAGGCACTGCAGGGCCAAGTCCACTCACTTTCTTAATCTCCTGCTCTTCCTCCGCAGCCCGTGTGTACTGGTTCAGGAGCGACAGAATGCGAACACAAGCCGAAAGCAAATCTGAACGGCCACTCTCGCCTCTCTTCAAAGAGGATCCAAAGCTCAGAGAGTTCCATAATCTGCCTAAGGATGCAGAGCTCAGAAAAGTATTTGCTCAGAAAGGGGGTTATTTCACCCCCAGCCTGACATAATATTCTATTCGACTGACACGCCACAATTTGCATTTTCCAAGTATTAGCATTTTAGGTTGCTTTCAGGAGTTCCTAATTACAGACGTAAACATCATGGTACCAAACGGGCTTGACTGAACTACTTTGAGTGCATTGGCTTAGATTACGAGAGGCAAGTGTTGGGTTCGTTTTGTGACCCACATTTTCCCAGAAGACCGTCCGGAAAGAGTGTTTATCAGAAATAGGCAGGTCTGTCTATGTCACTATATATCTGTCAGCAGCAGCACTATTACCTAATTTGGCTAAATCAATTCAGGTGAAGTATACCTAATAGTCATTTTCACTTTAGTACATTCATCATCAATAGAACTGAAAATGTGTGTGTTTACAGATTTGAATTACAGGGTGTGAACTAACGTATGTATAAATATGTGCGTGTGGTGGTCTGACTGTCGCAGGGGTCCCCAAACTTTTTACATAAGGGGCCAATTCACTGTCCCTCAGACGGTTGGAGGGCCGCCACATACAGTGCTCCTCTCACTGACCACCAATGAAAGAGGTGCCCCTTCTGGAAGTGCGGCGGGGGGCCGGATAAATGGCCTCAGGGGGCCACATGCATTCGTCATCCACACGGGAGAAATCAGGTTTTGCTCTTAGAGAACCCGAAATGTTCGCGGTTGCTCACAAGGAGCAGTGCAAAATCAAAGTAGAATGCTTCCTTTAAAAAATGATTTAAAATATATAAGTTGTTGAAGGAGGATCTGTCATTATATGAAGCGTTATAAAAATACATGGGGTATCAAGCAATCCCCAGAGACCTCTATCTGACTCTCTGCTCAGTTTAAGCTTTAATTCCGTGGGGAGATAGGAGAATCTAACCTTATGAGAAGACCAGACAAGCACAGGGACCATTTTAGAGTATAGAATGAGGGTTAGATTATGTCATACTCACAAGTGAAATTCACAAGAGAATGAGAGCCAGAATAAATAGGGAGGAAGTGAAAACCGATCTGCCTCTTAAAGAGGGTGGTGGAGAGGTAAACAGAGGACACTGTTCGAGGTGAAGAAGAAAGCGCTCTTAGCCCCAGCCTCACGGAAAGTTGTGTGCCCATGGAAAGTCGGCTTTCCCAGAACGACGTGGGGGGGCTGGGGAGTCGCAGAAAATCACTTTTAGGAAGAAAGTCTGGTGGAGCCAAGTGACTGGAAGTCCTGACAGCCTGGCACTGGAGTCCGAGCTGAACCAGGGTCAGGGAGCCACAGAAAATGCCTGAGCACACGTGTGACCAGAGACCAGTGGGCGGGGCCCGGCAGTGACGCGCAGGGCACGCCAGGGAAGAGACATGCGCAGAAAGGCTCACTCAAAGGCCACGGGAAGCCAGGCAGAGTGGCACGGGTGTGAGCCAAGGGGGGTTCACAGAAACATCTCCAAATGTGTAACAGGCCCAGCGACTGATGAGACCATGAGGTGCAGCTGTGCGTGTTGTGGCAGACAGAGCTCTGGTTTCAGGGGACCGCGTCACCAGTACCCGTGAGTGCATTTCTAAAAGAATGCAAGGTCCCAGAAATGTCAAAATCTGCTCTTCATGATTAAGAGTCTCAAACTAGGTTGTGGAAAGGTATTTTAAGGAAGTTGAACTGATACAGGATACATACACTTGCAGTGTGGAATCCAATCGGTAAGCAGTAGGAGGGTGATGAGGGTCACTGTTTTCTTCACTCTGGCTGTATCAATTTTACTTATTTAGCTATTCATCTTTATTTCAAAAAGGATTTGAGCTAGCATACAGGAGAATGACGCTCCAATTAATCAATTGTTCTTTTTTATTGATTTTTTAAAATTATTTTTATTTGTTTATTCATTTTATAGGAGAGAGAGAGAGAAAGAGAGAGAGAGAGAGAAGGAGGGAGGAGCAGGAAGCATCAACTCCCATATGTGTCTTGACCAGGCAAACCCAGGGTTTTGAACCGGCGACTTCAGCATTCCAGGTCGACACTTGATCCACTGCGCCACCACAGGTCAGACACTTTTTTATTGATTTTAATTTATTGTGTTTACATAGATTCTAGCGTTCATTTCTTCAGTCTCCTATCCTTTAACGCATAAAGGATATTAAATGTGCCCGTATTTGATCTACACGAGCCAAGTTTAAGAACTTACACATCGTCGCTTATACACTGGATCCTACTCGGTTCCAGTTCTGATGGACTTCGACCATTTCCATTTTAAAACAGCAAGCGAGTCATCGGGCAGGCTCTGGGATCTGTTACACAAAGTCTGACAAAGCAAAAAGGGTTGCGCCTAACCAGCAACCACACGGCGGAGAGGGTCGCCATTATGAACATAAACCTCATTCTTTTCTTGTTTATTTTGCTGGGCTAAGATCATGGGAATTACCAAAATATTCACTTTCTGCACTCTGTTCCCACAGACGGTTACGATTGTGATGCTACTTGAACACTCACAACAGGCAGGCTTCATACTGACACCAGACTTCCTCCTTTTGTTTGCCTTTTAAGAAGAGGTCATTAATAACAGTAATGATTAGCCATCTCCGTCATCACTCACTCCAGACAGGCAGCACAATGGCCCTTACATCAAATCTGACCTGTGACGCAGAAGTCTTTAAACCTTGTAAGTGAGCCTTGATAAGTCTCTCCACACAATAGGACTTCCTATTATAAACATCTGTTTTCTCACATGAGCCATGTTGAACAGGTTAAAAGTAAGTTTCCCTTTCCCTATCAGTTTGCAAAAGAAATAATCAATCAAAAAGTAAGGCTGAAGGTTCAAATCTCCATCTTTACTTTCCCAGGGGGGTTTTTAACATTCAATACTAGAGAAGGCAACTATGAAACCCTTAAGAATGCAATATGTCTTTTCTGCTTAAAATAGTACATAATATCTACTGAAGATATTACACGCATATTGAGAGAAAAGACCAAATCAGGCAAAATGCTGTGCAATGTGCCAATATTCCTTCCAGCTCTAGGACTGTATGTCATCGGGTTCCCAGACCAGTGCACTGTTGCTCTCTTGTCATTAGAGAGTCCTCTGGAGACACGTGGAACACAAATGAACGTTCGGAGCAGAAGTCTGAAATAGCCCATTTGGAAATACCAACACTGCTCCTCCTGGCTGTCTTGCCATCTGCTGGACTTCATGTCAAAGAATCTTAGTCATCTAAGCTGTTTACTAGGAAAATGAGAAGCAGATCCACACAGAAACCAGGAAGGGCAGAGAGGAGTCATCCACATACCAACGCCAAGGGATAGCGACTTCCTCCAAGGCTGCATTCAGGAGGATTAGGAGGCCATGTGCGGGCTCAACAGGAAAGAATCCGTGACAACTGCAAGGCCCACCGAGGCCGTATGAAGACGGAGCAGCAGCACTCTTGCCAGCTTCTTGCCTCCCCTTTACATATAGATGCACACCTCCCCCTAGAGAAGCTTCTTGCTCCTGGGAGAATGTCTGGTTCTTGTGCATATGACCAGGCTGGTCTCAGAACACCAGAAGGAAGGGCTTCTGATGCAAACACCACGGGGTCACGTCATGCCAGTTCCTGCGCTACTTCAGTAACTTGTTAAAATATGCTGGAGGTGGTGTTCACCCCACTGACCAGACCCTTTCCCTCTTGACGACTGAGAGTATGCAATAGAATTTTCTACAATGATGAAAACGTTCTGTATCTGCCTTGCTCAATGTGGCAGCCACTCACCACATGTGGCCGTTGAGTAATTCAAATATAGCTTTTGAGAGCGAGGAGCTGAAATTTTATCCCATTTTAATTTATTTAAATTTCAACTTAAATAGTCACATGGGGCAAGTGGCTACCATATTAGAGGGCAAGTACTATGTGTCGACAGCTGAGTGTGAGTAGGAGCTGTCTGCTTGCAATGTTGAAGTAAACTCACACAGGCTGGGGTGTGTTTTGTGTACTGAGGACGCTAAGTGCCTAGAACAGTGCCTGAAACATGGTAGGTAATGTATATTTGTTGAATGCATAAATGACTGGATAAAAGACCTGTCCCATTAATGAGGCCAGTCCTGAGGTATAGTCTTACAGCTTTGGGCTTCTGCATCATAGGAAGGGAGGTGGATAATAATCTCAATTAAATACTCTCTCAGACTCAAACCAGTAACATAGCCCTCACTGATCTAAGAAGAGACAGTGTTTTCCGGAGAGCTTCTGTAGCCAGTGTGTCAGGAAAGGCTGGTTTCAACTCTGCCTTGAGAATTCAAATACTCTGAAACACCTACAGTCCCTGACCTGAAAATAAGAAAATAAGTTGTCTTAGAATTGCCCTATCAAGTACTCTGAGAGAACATTATTTTGGCCAAAACTTCCTCATCACAGGAAGACGGTAGAGACAAGATCATATTATCGAATCCACTGTGGAACTGAGAGGTTCAGAGCTCTTTTTTGAGATGCCAAATAGAACATTTACTGTTTTTCTTAATGCAAAAGGGAATATGCCTACTAAAACACACTTGGCATATATAACTTTCAGCACCTTAAAAAAATCACATATAATAGTTTGCAACAGCAACAGTTATTTGCTCCCAAAATAGTATTAAGAAGTGGCAACAATGGAGAAGCATTACTAAAGACACAGATCAAAGAAAACGATGGTATATCCCAGGGGTCCCCGAACTATGGCCTGTGGGCCACATGCGGCCCCCTGAGGCCATTTATCTGCCCCTGCCGCACTTCAGGAAGGGACCTCTTTCATTGGTGGTCAGTGAGAGGAGCACATTGACCATCTCATTAGCCAAAAGCAGGCCCAGAGTTCCCATTGAAATACTGGTCAGTTTGTTGATTTAAATTTACTTGTTCTTTATTTTAAATATTGTATTTGTTCCCGTTTTGTTTTTTTACTTTAAAATAAGATATGTGCAGCGTGCATAGGGATTTGTTCATAGCTTTTTTTATAGTCCGGCCCTCCAACAGTCGGAGGGACAGTGAACTGGCCCCCTGTGTAAAAAGTTTGGGGACCCCTGGTATATCCTGTTCCATTGGGATGGTACTTAAAATATCTGATGGCCAGGTGACTCAGTGGATAAGGCGTTGTCCCGGCGCAGCGAGGTCCCTCCCAGGTTTGATGACCAGTCAGGGCACATATGGGAAGCAATCAATGAGTGCACAATGAAATGGAACAACTAGGTCAGCAAGTTAATGCTCCTTCCCTGCCCCCCTCTTCCTTTCTCTCTCTCAAATCATTGGCCAAAAAAAAGTAAAATACTTTAAAAACAAAAAAAATGAATAAAAAATAAATAAAATAAATACTGATAATATAGCGCGAAGAACATGACTTTCATTAGCAATGATAAGGTCTAGATATTTTTGTTTTGTGAACCTAACGTCATTAAGAAAAAAATACTCCAGAGTTGACTACGGCAATAAAATACAGCAAACCATCACGTGGTGCCGTTTAAAACGTAAATTCAACATCTGAGCACTTTCTTCTCCCCCTCCACACTTCTGGGGACATCTGACGTTGAACGGAGAGTCTCTGCTGAAAATGTTGTCCACATGTCAGAAGTTCTCCCCTCCCACGTGCTCTCTGCCATCCACCCTCAACCAAACCGTCTAAATTACATTCAGATTTTTGTGGTATCATAATAACTTCAATATGGGATATATTTTCAACATTCTGGTCAGAGACTCCTTTCTTCCCCGCCTCGCCCTCCTTCCAAGTTATTTCAGGCTTGCATATTTCATTTTCACATCTCGGTGGGATCCCCATCACATAACATTTATTTGTGAGGTCTAAAGGCATAATGTGGAGGATTGTGAACTAGCATGTCAAAACCACATACTGCAAGCGTATGTCTCCAAGAATGAAAAAAGGATTCCTTTTTTCTCGAGATATAGAAGCTGTCTCAACAGTCTAAGTCCAACGTGAATACCGCAACCTAATTAAAGATGAAGAGCGTAACAAGCGGTATTAAAACGTCCTTTTCGATTCATTCTTCTCCAGGTTATGTTTTTATCAAATGCCCTGTCTCATTAATGACTTCAATAGACATAATGAGTACACACACCTTCTAATCGCACCAAATTCAGACAAGCGTTGCAAGAATTCCCCCTACATGTTTTGGGAGGTATAACAGCAGGAACACAGAGGCAGAATAAGACAGGAGTTTTGAGAAGATGCTAATTCCATTCACCTGCCTAGAGGGATGGATGTATTTATATGTTCCAGAAAAATGAGGCTATTTTCAAAGACCTCTAATGTGGGAAGAAGTCTCTCTCGGGATGCAATTCCTATATTTGAGAAGGCTGACTTCTAGGAAAGTCTTCCTCTGGGTCTACCATGCTTCAGGAGCATGTGAACTGTCCAGTCACCTGGGGACCCTGCTTAGAAGGGCCCTGCACTTGCTTTAATGCTTGTTGTCACCATCTTGAAATTCCTAATAATTTTCTCTTTGAACTTGAGCTTTATATGTGGAGCCCGACGGGACAGCGAAGCGTGTGTGGGAAGGAAAGGCATGCATAAAAAACTGCCTGCGTCCTCCTCCTTCCCGCCCAGGGCCCCACACAGCCCCACACGCTCCGGGTTCCCAGGGTCCCATGCTGGACGGGAGACTCAAAGCAAGTATGAGGAAGGCATGACGCATCTGGACTGGTGAAGCAGGGGCACTGACAGCCCGGGGCCCTCCCCTTCGAACCGGAACTTGTTTTGAATGAAGACAGGAGGCAAGGGATTCAAACAGAAATGGCTACGGAAGCCCAGGACAGACCCGTTCCTGCCCTGTGTTATCCAACCACTACCCTGGAAGAGGTCCCGCCGCAGGCAAGGGGCAGGGTGAGGCGGAGCCCCTCGGCCTCGGGGCCCTTCCGCGCTCACCAGTAATCGGAAGGAGAAAGTGTGGGCCAGGCACGCATGTCGCTGAAAGTGAAACATCGACAGGGAGGTTTTGTGCAGATCCCACAGCTCTGTGAGAACGAAGGACACACGCGTGCGTGGGCTATAAAACAGGAATTGCGTCATTGTGATGATTCCGCATATGAGTTTAATGTTCTTCTATCTGTATTAAAACTGGCATTGCCCGTTATAAAGATTAATGGTAAATGCATGCTAACAGTTTAAAGTTTTCATCTTTCTATATTTGGAAAAACATAAAATAGCAAATAACACCATGATGAGAGAAAGACCGCGGAGAGTAAAAAGCTCTGTTTTCCAGTGCCTGTTTAGCCCTTTTCCTACTTTTTTTTTTCGACAAGGGAGTTGCATTTCCATTTTGCACAGGGCCCTGAAATTACACACTGGGCCCTGCCCTGCTTCTAATGCGCTGTAACATCCACTGCATCCACCTACAGTCACGTCTCGGTCGGTAGCTTCCCCCCCCTTTTCTCCATTCATTCACCCGACAAACACTGACTGCACTGGGGTGAGGCGTCATGCCAGACACTGAAAATACGAAAATGAGTGAGATAGCATTCCCATCCTCAAGTGCAGCTGAGGGGACAAATGGCCATGGAAAGGTAGTAGTAATGCCTTCCTTGCATGACTTTTAGTATGAACTATAAAAAATACACGTAAACTGTACGAACCACTTCCAACAATGGTTAGCACTCTATTCAATGACTTCATTAGGTCTTATCACTTACTGGGTAGGTCCTGTTAACGTTTGCATCTTACAGCTTCAGAAGCGGGGACTTAGATCAGTTGAGAGACTGGGCCTAAGGAGTTTTGTCACGGAGGGCTGGAGCCAGGCACTAAGGCCACCACTTTCTGGCGACTACATCTAAGCTCACAAGTGGTAGTTATCCTTCTTGTTAATATAATCCTAACCACTGTATTCTCTATTTTTTTTATTGCTACACGGTCTACATTTCCCCTTCTCAGAGGTCCATTCTAGCTGTAATTTTATCTATCTAAAGAAAAGTGTACTCTTAGTTTTTTTTTTCCAAATTACTTATTAGTATTTCGTTTAGGATATAAAATATACCTTGATTTTTTTAAAAAGTTATGACAATCTTTTGACCCAGATGTAGAAAATTAGATTCAACTGACAAAGCTTGTTATTTTCCAAATCACATTTATGATTGTTTGCTAAAATACCGCATTACTGGTTAAAAGCTGGTTAAAGACTTTGAAAGCAAACAGAACTGGGTCCAAAGCCGGGCTCCACCCCACTAGTTTCGGAAAAGGACTTAATTCTCAAAGCTGCTAAATTTTCCCATACATGAAATGGGGATGAAAATAGTAACTTAACTACCTTACGGAGCCATGTGTATATAAATTTAAATAAGATAATCCTTCTGAAACATTTAAAATAATACCTGGTGCCTAACTAGCATTTTAAAATGTTATTTTTATAATGATTATTTTTAGTGCCATGTTCTCATACCTATGTAAAATAAATTTGAAATGGCTTTTTTCTTGAAATGGTTTCCTCCAATACAGTAAGTTCAAAGTTCTCTCATTTCCAAGAGGTATATTATTTGTTTCTAATAAAATCATACAAAGGGTTCCTCCCAAATGGCAGCTGATAAGTCATAGATACTGCTATACTCCAACGGATCTGAGATGTTTTTACTTAAATAATCCTTTACCAGAAAACTCCAAATACGAATCCCCATTTTCTCCCTTTCACTGTAAGCTGCCTATTCAAAGGGTCAAGGGTGAAAGAGTTTATAAACTATATATAAAGAACTATATAGTGGTAATGAAATATTCCTGTCATTGAACACGACAATCTCAGTAGTCTCTGAATCAGGGGCCGGGAACCTGTTTGGCTGAGAGAGCCCTGAATGTCACATATTTTAAAATGTAATTCCGTGAGAGCCATACAACGACCCGTGTATGTTACGCATTATCCAGTAAAAATTTGGTGTTGTCCCAGAGGACAGCTGTGATTGGCTCTAGCCACCTGCAACCATGAACATGAGCGGTAGGAAATGAATGGATTATAATACATGAGAATGTTTTATATTTTTAACGTTATTATTCTTTTTTATTAAGGATTTGTCTGCGAGCCAGGTGCAGCCATCAAAAGAGCCAGTTATGGCTCGCGAGCCATAGGTTCCCGACCCCTGCTCTAAACCTTGAAGTGACGCTTACATTTAAGAACACTGAGCAAATTAAAATGGCTGAACTGTTGTCACTGGCGGAAAAGGCTGGGGTCAGCCACCCTGAAGCTTTGCTGCCGTCACCCTGGCCGTCGGGAGACCGTTCCCCGGTTCTCAGCAGTTGAAAAGCACGTGAAAAGGTGACTGGACAGCACATAAAAATGGATGCTAGACCTACTTTTACAACAGCCCTAGAAAAATAAAAAGCTTTTACGGTATTTGATATTTTTATAATGATTAAAAAAAAAAATGAAGGAGCCCTGGCTGGGTGGTTCAGTGGATAGAGTGTCATCCCAACACACCAAGGTGGCGGGTTCAATCCCTGGTCAGGGCATGTATGAGAAGCAACCAGTGAATACACAGCCACATGGAACAACTAAGTGGAACAGCGAGTTGATACTTCTTTCTTTCTCTCTCTCTCTTGCTCTCTCTGTCTCTCTCTCTCTCTCTCTCTCCCCCATTTTCTCTCTCTCTCCATCAATGGAAAAATAAAAATAAATAAATAAATAAAAAGGAAACAGAATTTGGCTTAAAATAAAAAAATAAAGCCATCGTTTGACACCTGACAGAACACGATGGCCGTGTGCTATCTTCCTAACACCATGATCTTTTCAGTCACCATGCTGTCACCGCCGCCCACTCGTGGGTCCTTACCAATTCTTGCGTGTCCTGCTGCAGAGGCAGAAAGGCCGCCTCCAGCACGGCCGTCTGGTCAGCGCTGAGCTTCTGCCAGAGTCCCAGCAGCAGAAGCACCAGGCGGGAGGCGCTCTGCAGCCGGGTGAATGCCTGGCGCAGGCTGCCCTGTGTCTCCTCCACGGCGTCTGCCAGAGCGATCACCTGCGGAAAGCACAGGCTTCGGTTAGGGCTCGTCTCACCATCCTTGGGCCCTCCACAAATTACATTTGACATGCTCTTGCTTTCCTTTCTAACAGCCTGATGAGCTTTTGTCTCCCAAACACTAATGTCAAGTAATAAAAGAGTTACCATTCATCTGTTCACTGCCTTCTTTTTTTTTTTCTTTTTTTCTTTTTTTTCTGAAGCTGGAAGCAGAGAGGCAGTCAGACAGACTCCCGCATGCGCCCAGCCGGGATCCACCCGGCAAGCCCACCAGGGGGCGATGCTCTGCCCCTCCGGGGCGTCGCTCTGTCGTGACCAGAGCCACTCTAGCACCTGGGGCAGAGGCCAAGGAGCCATCCCCAGCGCCCGGGCCAACCTTGCTCCAATGGAGCCTCGGCTGCCGGAGGGGAAGTGAGAGACAGAGAGGAAGGAGAGGGGGAAGGGTGGAGAAGCAGATGGGTGCCTCTCCTGTGTGCCCTGGCCGGAAATCGAACCCGGGACTTCCGCACGCCAGGCCGATGCTCTACCACTGAACCAACTGGCCAGGGCCACACTGCCTTTAAAAAAAAAAAAAAGGCCACACTGCCTTCTTTAAAAAAAAAAAAAAAAAAAAAAAAAAAAGGCCCTGGCCGGTTGGCTCAGCGGTAGAACGTCGGCCTGGCGTGCGGGGGACCTGGGTTCGATTCCCAGCCAGGGCACATAGGAGAGGCGCCCATTTGCTTCTCCACCCCCACCCCCTCCTTCCTCTCTGTCTCTCTCTTCCCCTCCCGCAGCCAAGGCTCCACTGGAGCAAAGATGGCCCGGGCGCTGGGGATGGCTCCTTGGCCTCTGCCCCAGGCTCTAGAGTGGCTCTGGTCGCTGCAGAGCGACACCCCAGAGGGGCAGAGCATCGCCCCCTGGTGGGCAGAGCGTTGCCCCTGGTGGGCGTGCTGGGTAGATCCCGGTCGGGCGCATGCGGGAGTCTGTCTGACTGTCTCTCCCCGTTTCCAGCTTCAGAAAAATACAAAAAAAAAAAAAAAGGCCATACTGCCTTCTTTAAAAAAAAAAAAGGCCCTGGCCATTTGGCTCAGTGGTAGAGCATCGGCCTGGCGTGCGGAAGTCCTGGGTTCGATTCCCGGCCAGGGCCCACAGGAGAGGCACCCATCTGCTTCTCTACCCCTCCCCCTCTCCTTCCTCTCTGTCTCTCTCTTCCCCTCCTGCAGCCGAGGCTCCATTGGAGCAAGGTTGGCCCGGGTGCTGGGGATGGCTCCTTGGCCTCTGCCCCAGGCGACAGAGCGATGCCCCGGAGGGGCAGAGCATCGCCCCCTGGTGGGCAGAGCGTCGCCCCCTGGTGGGCGTGCCGGGTGGATCCCCGTCGGGAGCATGCAGGAGTCTGTCTATCTTTCCCCATTTCCAGCTTCAGAAAAATACTAAATAAATAAATAAATAAATAAATAAATAAATAAATAAATAAAAATAAATGCCCACAGTAACTCCAAATCCATATGGCTGGGAGATAAAAAATACCCACGAAATCGGCTGACTGGGGACGTTGTTCAGCGTCTGCTTCACCATCGGGTGACCTTCTACAGTGTGTGATGATATAAGTAACCTCTGGTACAGTTAGTACAGTCTTTAACACTAGCCACAGAGATGGATCGATTGTAAAAATTCTTATAAAAATAACTGCATTTTCCTTACAATTTAAAATGGTAACTTCATTATACCCTTTTCAGAAAATAACTATCATCCTCTGATTATTATTCTTTCTATGTTTCATGGTTAGAATAGCAATATTTCTTTATTATAGCCAAAAGGTAGATAATGTTCAAACATCTAGCCAGTCAAGGAATGTGTCTGTCGTTTTTAACACAAATCTCAGGCACCCGCCCACAGGGACCTGAAAGAAAAAAAAAAAAATGTTCGGGGTGTGTTAGTTTTACAATGCCAAATCTACTTAGGATAAAATTGGCAGGAGTGAGTAGAATTGGCTTTATTTTTTATCCTTTTGAATAATCCGGTGGAAAAAAGAACTAAAGCAACAATTACATGGAACATCCAAGACTGCCTATTGGTGTTTTATTTTATTTTAATGTCTTGGTGGATTTTGTGCTCATTAAAAGTAATGAACTGACTGGCCCAAAGACTCCCGGCGTCTGACAGCCCCCAAGACGGGCACAGCACAAGCCAGTGTGAGCTCCTCTCTACGAGCTGAGGAACTGGGGCTAGGAAGAAAGAGTTTCACAAGTCTAGCAGATGGTCCGTTCGGTGGTATTTCATGGACTATTGACACTGACCCAAAGGGCTTGTTAAAAAAAAAAAAAAAAATCATCATCATTCCAACAAGAAAACTCTATAGCTGTGTGGTCTCCAAAGTTCCACAGAGGGAGAGGTGCTGTAAGGGAGACAGTCCTCAGACTGTCCGGGAGACACTGGGATAGACATGTCGGCTCGAGACAGACAGAGCAACGGAAGGGCCTTGCCCGACCACGCCAGGCAGCCCGGGACTCCCTGCCGCCGGATCAGGGTTGGCGGGAGTTGTAAAAGGTGATTGCGGTTCACACTCAGCCCCCCTGGGAGGATGGACCGAGGTCAGCTGTCCAATCGAGTACCTTGCTTACTACGTGCCTAGTACGGTGCTGCTTGCCGCTGTGTTCCAAAGACGGGCATGTATCTTACAGCCCAGGAGGATCTCATAATGTGCTGGACAGGCAACCTATGTACCCAACTGATCAGTGGAAAGAAACGTTACTGTAACAATGTCCTAACTGTGCGGAACAAAAAGTGAGTGTGAAAGGAGTTACAAAAGGGACAAATGGTTGTGGGCCAGAGTTAATATCCCTGGGGCCTTTTTCTGCTGGAATGAGGCTTGGAACTCATCCCTCCCCCATGACTGCAAGCAGTCCCCTCGAAGAGACAGAAAGAGGCCACTTTCCTTAAACCAAAACACCTGGAGTCGTCTGCCTCCCCCAACCGCACCCTGATTACAACTGACTCCCGGTGAAGTCTCAGTTTATATATATTTTTTTCTTCCTGTGAATGTTACCAATTAAGCCTCAGCGTGGGGGTCATGATATTATGGCACAGATACTTGTTGTCACTAAGAGCAAGGTCATCCACACCTCCTGAGGGCCAGGTATGTGCCAAACCTGCAGGAAGTACTACAGGGCAGTGGTCCCCAACCCCTGGGCCGCAGACTGGTACCGGTCCGTGGGCCATTTGGTACCGGTCTGCAGAGAAAAAAATAAATAATTTACATTATTTCCGTTTTATTTATATTTAAGTTTGAATGATGTTTTATTTTTTAAAAATGACCAGATTCCCTCTGTTACATCCGTCTAAGACTCACTCTTAACACTTGTCTCGTAAGTTCGACAATTATATTTAAAAATACCACAGTTTTTACGCCGGTCACATAATTTTATTTTATTTATCTGTCCCACCCTAAAGGCTGGTCCGTGAAAATATTTTCTGACATTAAACCAGTCTGTGGCCCAAAAAAGGTTGGGGACCACTGCTACAGGGCCTTCCATGGTAATAGAGCTCATCTCTACCTTCAAAGAGTTTATAATGGAGAAAGGAAAATCGGTCCAGGAGGCAAATGCTCACCATGCAGGGAAGACCCTATAGACTCGAAAAAAGAATGCCATCAACATTAGGATTAGGATTATTCACGATTCTATAAGCAGAGGGTTATTAATCGTATGTTCACAGGATTGTTATTCACTGGACAGATTATTATGAATAATAATGAATTGAGCGGAGACTGCACACCATGAACCCCGCTCCGTGCCCTACAGGTGTCAGGCCTGCGGTCATCACCCCCCCCCCACTGTGACGTGGTTGGTGTGATCTCGACTTGACAAGTGAGGCCTCGGAGGCTTGGCAGGTGTGATCCGCCAGCGCTACACACCGGGTGTGCAAACCGTGCCCTGGCGGAGGGAGAGGGGCTCCGGCCTGCATTCGTGCCCCGCTGTCTCCGTCCTGAAATTCCTAACAATTTTATTTTTGAATTCGTGTGTTGTCAGTGGGACACTGGAGCACGCGCACGAGCAGAGGAGACATGATGTTCATTAAAGCTTCGAGTGACCTGCTCTTGGATTAGCATTTGAGATGGGCATCACATAACATAGAGAATAATGGTCAAATTCGTGCTAACAATTTAAAATTTTAATTTTTCCTTACTTGGAATGACATTAGCTAGAAAGTAAAAGCTAGCACCGGAAGGTGTGAAAGGGAGACCGCTGAAGAAAGGAAAAGGCTTTCTATTTTAGTCGCTGTTTTAACAGCACTCTCTTCCTGCCTTTTCACAAGGGCCCTAAACGTTCATCTGACACTAGGAATGGCAAGTTAAGTAGAGGCAGCTTGAGCATGAGCTAGTGAACGAGAGGCCAGGACCCGGACCTTGGAGGCTCTCACTCCAAAGCCCGTGTGAGCCCCGAGGTCCTCACGGTTCAGGGAAGGGCCCAGGGGCCTCGCTACGACTGCGTGCAGGGCCAGCGGCTCAGGATAAAGAACCAGCTCTTCAAATTTCGGGAGTGTTGTGAGCCAGCTGTCACATAACCATTACAAAATAATAATAATAATAAATTACATAAACTTGAAATTAAATAAATTACATTAAAAGAGAGGCAATATGTACTCCAGACTGCCTCCTAATGATTTTACTATTGTCTAGGCCCCTGACATTTATTTATGACTATTGTCCCTGCAGGTTGGAAACAGAAATGGCTGCCGCCCATTTCTTCCCAAGTTCTCGCTCTGTGACCTCGTGCCGGTCGCCAAAACCAGCCATGGTGGACGTATTTACAACATGGAGGTGAACAAATGGACAAAGCCAGCCTTCCCACCCACCCCGTCCTCCCCACAGACCCCGTGGTTCATTACTTGCCAGCACGCCACTTAGAAGCGGCACCTGAAATCTGTCCTCAAGCATAGATACTGGAAGTGGGGGCTTTAAAAGTGATGGAGACAAGTTCACCAAATGCATTAGAGCAGAAAAGTAGAGGCTGCTTATTCAGAGAAGAACAAATACTGCAGTGTGGGAAGAGAGTTCAATGAGACAAATCAAGAAGGTAACGTAGGAACTGCTGTCAAAGAACCCCAGTGTCAAGAGGAAGAACACGCGCTTCACGCCGTAGGTACCGGGGAGCCACGCAGTGTTCTGAGTGTGGGCACGACCGGATGGAGGTGACACTCTAAGCAACTGTTGGATCATACTAGACATTGACTGGGACTTAAGAGAGGCTCTTCTGCACACTCCTCACTACAAAAGGCAAGTTCTTCCCAAGTGTAACAGCATGTCGGTCCGTGGACCCGCCCAGCTTGCTAAACACAGCTGCGGTGCAAGAACAGCTCAGAGAGACAGCAGCCCGAGCCACCAGATCTTTCCTGAGCAGGGCCCAGAACACATCAATCGGGAGAGGCACCTCTTCTCCGAGCCTGGGTCTCTCCCTGCACGAAGTTCTGGGCTGCGGTGGAAAGAGTCTGCTATCCCCAAATGGTCACAGAAAACTGGGAAGGAGAGGGATAAACAATTCCTTATGTAAATTACCCCCAAGGAAAATCTTCCTGACCCACTGGCCAGCATGAAATACTAAACAGATCTCCATGTTCTCAATTTGATTTTCCACGTAACAGCCAAGTTTACTCTGTCCTGCACGAGAGCCAAATGAACGCAGCAGAATTAACACAGTAGAAGGGGCCGGGGACACTGGACGCATCAGGGCTCAGACCTGACCGAGGCCTAGAGGCTTTGGCCGCTCACCTGGCACGGGGGAGGCGAGGCCAACCAGCTATGGGACTTGAGTCTGAGGGAGGGGGACCATTCGGGGCTCGTCACTGACTGAGCGGGACGGGTGTCCCCCGGGGTTCCTCGGAACACAGTGAGGGAAGGGCGGGGGAAACGATACATGCTAACGACGTCAAGCACAATGTGTTGATGGCCTTTGTTTTGCTTTTTCAAATTGAAGGTTTCCAAATAAAATGGGGACCCCCAAGGACATCCCTGTCCCACTGCCATATCAGTTGATGCCAAAGTAATGAGGCCAAGGCCCAGGGAGCTGCTTGCAGGAAAAGGCTCAGCTCATAAAGTGAGTGTGAAATTAATCCCAAATACTTCCAGCTGCCAAGATAGGCTCTGAAATTGGTTACAGGAAAGCAGCAGCAGCAGCAACAACGGCAGAGTAGACATGAATCATGCTAGGTGAACACAGACATGTCCAATTTCTTCACCTAAACTCACCAGCAAGCCCACCTCCCACTCTCCCGCGTGGCACACCAAGCCCGCCGCTCTGCTCTCTGGCTGCCGTGGGCTGCACTCCTGCTGCCACGCCCAGATGCGCACCGGGGCCCTCATGACCACCCTCTGTTGACCCCCTCCCTTGGCAGCGGCGACATTCTGATGAGGAACCAGAAGCTGACATCTCTGATGAGCTTGCAGCTCCTGTCAACACACCGTCCGTGGTCATGAACTAGGGACAGGGGCGGGGACTCCATTCCTGTCTTCCGATTCCCCGCCGGGTGCTCTTTCTTCTGCAATGACACGGTAAATGTACAGAGGTGGCCCTAAAATAATCCAGTCGGATTTTATCTGGATAATCAGAGATACTAAGGAAAAGTTTACCACTAACGCATCAGATCCGTCACAGGCTTACATGCACCAGTTAAGGGTTCCCATTGTGGGGGCTTCTAACACGAGGTCAGCGCAAGCTGAAAACTCCAGGTCGGCTTCTGTCCGAAGTTACGACATAAAGGACATCAGTTCGTCATTTGTAAAGGATGGGAAGTTAATGTAGTAAGTTTTCTTTCTCTTAACAAAGGGGATTTTCTTATGTTCCGGACAGCTCAGAACCATGATGCCTCTAGGAAACAGCCATTTTCTAGGCCTGCTCCTTCCGGGAGACTGCTTTTATTAAAGGGACGATTTGTTTATTTTCTGTAACTCTCAGGTTTCAGTGTTTCCTAGCTGTCGGAGCTGGAGGCTGTTCTCTCATAATAACTTGTCAGCAGTTACCAAGGGCTTCCTAGGACCCCGGCGCTGTGCTAACCTCTCGACGGGGATTACCTCCTTCCGTTCTCCAAACAGTTTCACGGGGTAGATACCATCATTGTCCCCCCCCCCCCTTTAAAAATAAGGAAGCAATTGCAGGAAGGGTCATGCAGTTAGTTAGCTAGTAAGCAGCAGGGCCGGGGTTCATCCCCAAGCAACCTGACCTAAGACACGTCGCCACGTCACGTGGCCGTCATTAATCTTCAGCCCGCACGTTGGTTTCAACACTGGCGACACGAGGAAAAAATGCCACCAGGAGCTTCCCAATGGGAGGTCTCAGCTTTGCTGACCTTCCGATACCCCACGTGAAGTAAGATAAGTTTATTTTATACAAGGCCGGCACGGGTGAACAAGTTAAGAAAAGGGAGCCCCTGTGAGGAGGATAAGCTTACAACCCCCCCCCGGGGGGGCGAGTGCCATCGGCTACGCTGGGGTGGGCGATGGTGTGTGGCTTGAGGAGACGGAGCCTCTGGTCCCGGCTTCCCTCCCAGGTAGCTTCAGTTCACTGCCCTTTCCTAGGCTCTAGTTTTATCAGCTTTCTAATGTCGAGGTGGGAAATGCGATCTCTAACATCCGATGTAGCTATATAAGGGGCCACACGCAAAGACTTTTCTGCTGCTTTCGGATGATTGGCTGTTTCGAACTATTCGTGACACTTCTTGGCCTCTATTTTTTTTTTTTTTCTGAAGCTGGAAACGGGGAGAGACAGACAGACTCCCACATGTGCCAGACCGGGATCCACCCGGCACGCCCACCAGGGCGACGCTCTGCCCACCAGAGGGCGATGCTCTGCCCCTCCAGGCGTTGCTCTGCGGTGACCAGAGCCACTCTAGAGCCTGGGGCAGAGGCCAAGGAGCCATCCCCAGCGCCCGGGCCATCTTTGCTCCAATGGAGCCTTGGCTGCGGGAGGGGAAGAGAGAGACAGAGAGGAAGAAAGGGGGGGTGGAGAAGCAAATGGGCACTTCTCCTATGTGCCCTAGCCGGGAATCGAACCCGGGTCCCCCGCACGCCAGGCCGATGCTCTACCGCTGAGCCAACCAGCCAGGGCTCTTGGCCTCTATTGACACACAGAGTGGGCTTCTTATTGAATGTTTGCTGATTTGATACATACAGTAACAGTAGGGACAGTTTTCTGTGGCTAATACACAGACTTATATGAAACAAACGAGCGAAGCAAAAAGATGGACAATACCAAGTGTTGGCAAGAACATGGAGAAGTCGGAACCCTCGTCCATGGAGGGCTGGAATGCAACCGGGTGCGGGTGCTGGGAAACAGTCTGGCGGCTCCTCAAAAAGTTAAGCACCGAGTCACCGATTCCACTTCAAGGTTTATGCCCAGAAGAAATGAAAATGTACGTCCACTCAAAAACGTGTTCACAAATGTTTAGAGTAGCAATATTCTCTGAAATAGCCTGAAAGTAGAAATAACTCAAAATGTCCATCAACTGACAAACAGATTAATTAAATGTGGCCTATAATGGAATATTATTGAGCCATAAAAACAAAGGAAGTACTTGTCCATGCTACTATGTGGATGAGCCTTTAAAAATTATGCTAAAGAAGCCAGTCACAAAGGACTGCATCTTGTGTTATTTATTTATATGAAATGTCCAGAAGAAGCAAATCTATCAATGCAGTAGGTGGACGGGCAGTTGCTTAGGGCTGGGGCTGAGGGTTGGAGAAGTGGAAACAGGAAGTAGCTGCTGATCCCTGTGGAGTCTCCTTTAAGGGGGATAAAAAATGGTCTAGAGTTAGGCTATGGCAATTGTTGCGCAGCCCTGTGAGTACGCGAAACATCATCAAGTCGTACACTATCGATCGGTCAATGGTAACTATAGACACTGTATCACAGCAAAGCTGTTAAAAGTAATAAAAGAAGTCAAAGTACCGTGAAAGTATAATTCATGTCAGGTAGATAAAGAAATACAAATATAATGTCTACCGGAAAGTTCTGTTCGTTTCTATCACAAGTTTCGACATGTAAGCACATGTTTATTTGGCGTATGTGTGCCTCTCTATTTTTATCACTTAATGTATACATACTGACGTAGCAAATTAACTAAAACAAAGTTGATTCACATTAGTCTTATGTGTGAAGCAATAGTGTACCCATGGCTACTGATAAAGTTCATTTACGCCACTGTAATTTTTACAAATTTCAACAAGGAAGAAATGCTACAGAAGCATGTCTGTCGCATCCACCATATTCCCCGGACTTAGCACCCTCAGACTATCACTTGTTTTTGTCCTTACAGAATTTTTTGAAGGGCAAAAAATTCAAAAATGAAGAAGATTATCAAACAAGCACTGGTTCAATTTTTCGCATCAAAAGATAAAACATTTTTCAAAAATGGGATATACAAATTGCCCTCACGCTGGCAAAAAATCATTAATAATAATGGCAATTATATTATTTAATAAAGTTTACTGACGGTAAGAAAAATTTGTATTTTATTCCAAAAACAGACAGAACTTTCCGGTAGACCTTATAAAAGGCACCGCCACTTACGCGATAGTTTTGATCCATGAGCGCTGGCTGTAGCTTAGGATGACGGCACATGGGGCTAGCATCATTTTGAATGATAAAATATTCATGTCACTTTGGAGTCAATTAGCTCCAAGTATGAATAGGGGGTAACGCTACTTGCTAGCTACACAGGCTTTGGAGACCTCTTGCCTTTAAGAGAATACTCAGCAAAAGCTTGTGAACAATCCCTTCTATTCATTTTCCTGTTCGATGAACCAGGACACTGACAAAGGAGGACCTTCCTCCTGGTCCTTGAGGCACACGACCAACCGCCTCCTCTGCAGGGGAGGCTGACTCCTCTGCACTGGTCTTTTGCCCTCTGTACAATCACCTAATGGGACAGGGCTCACTGAGTAGCCAAGGGTAACCAGGTTGCAAGGTAAAACGTCATGAGACCCTGTATCAAAGATATTACTACTAAGAGCTATGTAAGTTACGTATCGGGCTCCCTATTTTACTCCTTTGTAATTTCTATTCAAACGTGCGCAGCGCAGACACACAACTTGGCCTGCTGCGACCTGTTCTCTAGAAACCCTCTGAGGCTTGTCAATCAGGGAGCTAGACGTTGTTTAATTTTCTTTTGTACCTTATTGAAAATACTAGAAAACTTGGGTGATCTGAATAAAAAAGTTTATAAAGTACACAATGAGAAGAAAGAAAGAAAAATAAACTCATACCGAGCCCAGAAAATTTCAGTGTAAAAACAGCAACTGATTAAGTTCCCAACGTGCCCTCGGTTTTCCAGGACTTGGTACGCAGTGAGGATCCCTTAAATGCTGGCTGAACTGGTGAACCTCAAGATCAGTCCACCTAAAAATCCAGCCCAACGAGGAGACACAGTGAACTGTCTCTTAAATCCCAGACACACTCAATCAGGCACTGTCAGGCTCCCAACTTGAATGGAACCCAAGTGATGTCACTTGGAAACAACAGACCTACCTCAATATATCTGTCATCTACTTAAAAAAAAAAAAAAAAATCTCTCCACTTCGCCTTTAGCTACAGCTGCCTAACACCAAGCTACAGACAGCTCTAATGACGGCCGCAATGAATGTGTTCTTCACATGACTGCCCTCTGGTTAGAAAGACACACTTTTAGCCTAGGAGAGATCTGGAAGCAGGCAGGAAAGAGGGCGCGCTTCCCATTCAAGGATGTTATTTGTGAAGGCATTTGCTGCAGACTCCAACATGGCAAAAGCCGTGCAATGAGGAAGAAGAAAAAATTTCCTGGGTCTCAACTTTGACTTTGGCTGAAAAGATGCAACTTTTATCCAAAAGAATCGTTCTTTTCTCCAACAACAATGAAACAGGCTTCAAAACGAAGAGAGAAAGGGCATGGGGATGATTAAAACGCCAGATGAGCAGGGAAGAAGTGTTTCATTATCTACGTGCAGAACCCAGAGGGAGATAAAAGGGAACCCTGAGTTTTTACTTCAAAGGCCTAACGAGAATCTGATTCTTAACTACTTTTGCTACTATGTTATTTTGTATAAATAGGACGGGGGACTGGGTTGCTGTTCTACTGCAACTCACACGAAGTAGAAACCTAAAGTTCCCCTGTAACCTGCATTTAGCTGACATTCCTCAACCCAGCCCAGGATTAGAATACATTTGAAACCATGCTACCATTTTGGGTAGCTATTAAAACAACAGGAAAAGTGTACCCATTCAGTCCAAAAAAAAAAAAAAAAATCAGTCACACAAGTTATTTGTCTTCATAAAACGAGACCTGCCAATTGGCTTAACCGCCTGATGCTTTGGTGGAACACCAGGGTATGAACGTTGTGACTCTTAGAAGTCGTAATGGCTTTCCTGGCCTTGGATTCTAATTTTCCTTGACACCAATCTACGCTTGCGGAACGCCTTGAGAATTCATATAAAACTGGATTTAGGAAAACAAATTATTCCTGAGAAATTTCTTTATACTATATACTGCAGGACCTTTTTTTTTTTTTTTCTTTTTTAATGTTCTGCCCAGAAGAATATAAAAGGTAGGCAGTGCTGGAATATAGACTTTGGCTGGGACTTTTAAATATATATATATATATATACCATTGATACATAAAAATGTTAAATGAGAAAGACAATAAATCATTTACAAGTGACACAGAGACAAATTTTGCTATTTCTGCAAAGTTTATTCACCAAATAGACATGTAACTTAAATCAGCTGGAAGGAAACAAACCCCACTGCTTGGTTAACAGAATATGAAAAATACATCTGATCGCAAACCTGATTACTGTTTTTACACCCCCGTCACCCCCGCTGACCAAATTTTTACCCCTTCCCATAAAATGATCTACCTATAGCCAAGTGAAACCCCAATTTAAAAAAATAATAAATTAATGGAATCAGGTTGTAAAAAGAAGAACGAACGTTCTCTGGGCCACGGTTACTCGCTGAACAGATCCCTGTTCGAGCTGTAACCTACGGCTGGCAATGGCGGAGCTCGTTTTACCAACCCCAGAGAATGCCACAGTTATCACCATCCAAAAACAACACGCACGGGTCTGATCTGAACCGTTTCTAAGTTTAGACTGGTTCGGGCCACATTCCCGCATGAAGACATGGCAGTGATTACGCAGCACCCACACAGCCTGGAGCGCCGTGTCCAACCCTCGGAGGGAAAGGGTGGGTGTTCGGAGAGTATTCCTTCAGCTAAGACACATGGTCACACGTGATTGGCTCAGGCATGCTATGGCCCACGCCAAAAAAAAAAAAAAAGGCGCCAAGAGAGACTGGAGACCCCAACAGCGCCAACGATGTTATTGATCATTGCCTTGGCTCCAGAGTTTAAGAGGTAGATGTGACCTTCTCACAGTAAAGTCAATCTGTCAATCGGTAGAGTTTTCCTTTCTATGAATCTTCTTTTTCAGAGAGTCTGTTTCTCTTGAACACCAGTGGGTTTTACTAATTTTGCTTTTTTTTTTTTTTTTTTTTGGATAAAATATATAGTTACACCATTGCTCTCTGGTAGTACTTTGGCAAGACATCTATAGGCCTGTGTGGCTCAGACCAGATGGAAATAACACAAAAATCAAAGAATGGACTGCCTGGTTTCATATGGAGTGAAAGTAGGGTAAACTGTGGGTATTTCTATAGTCACAGGCTATTGGGACATTATTATCATTGGGAGTGGCCTTGCTGAAGAGACAGTGTGCCTGGTGTCCACTGTGAGGTCAACGCCTCCAGGCCAGGGACTGTGTCATTGCTTGCTCTGCCCCTCCCAGAGTCTCATGTGTCCAAGGACTGTTGTACTGAAGCCAATGGAAAAGCCTGATAGGTCAGCAGCCCAGAGGGTCCATTAAGATGGCAATTCAGAGGAGCACTTACTTGGGCAACGGAAGTCCATCCTTACCTTCCAGGTGAACAAGACCAAGGGCCACCATTTTGGAAAAGTGTGTCCAGGCTATGTTATTTATTGGGTCTACCATAGGTAGTAAATAACTAGGATCTAAATTCATACCTTCTGTATAT
Source organism: Saccopteryx leptura (assembly GCF_036850995.1). Lineage (NCBI taxonomy): Eukaryota > Metazoa > Chordata > Mammalia > Chiroptera > Emballonuridae > Saccopteryx > Saccopteryx leptura. Next base: position 9,441,501 of record NC_089514.1, read on the forward strand.
ATTACATTACAATGAATCCCTACATTCATTCAAGTCTTTATCGCTAAGTTTATGTAGCGAGTGTTTTACAGTCTGTAGTTTAATATTAAAACACATTATCATAGACAAGGTCATATGATGTGAGCATGTGAGTCATTCATCTTGAGCTTCCCTCTAGAGCAGTTTCTCAACCTCTTGGTTAATGGCATTTTGGACCAGATAATTTTTTTTGTTGGGGGCAGGGGTGGAGGGAAGAAGCACGTCATGGGTGCTGTTGGAAGTTGGGGAGCATCCCCTCCCCACAGTTGTGACACCCAAAAAAATGCCTCCAGACATTACCAACCGTCTCCTTGGGGGCAAAATCACTCTGGTTGAAAATCGTGGCTCTACAGTCCGAGTCTGTGCTCAAAACAGCTATCCTTCTGATCAGAAACAAAGCCCACAGGCTCACAAGCACTCAGGCTGCACGCCCTGACTGTCCCCTGTGGGACACGCTCTCGTAGTTCACAAAGGTGCCCTCACCCCTGTCAGCACTTCCTCGTGGGCCCAAGCCTGAGTCCCTTCGTAGGGTCTCCATTACAAAATGGCATGAATGGCGATGGAAGGAGTTGACTTCGGATGGAGAACACACACTATAACCTATAACATAGAGACGATGTATTCTAGAATTGTACGCCTGGAACCTATATAACTTTATTAACCAATGTCACCCAAATACATTCAGTAAAAATTAAACAAAAACACGCAGCCAGATTCAAACACAGGCCCTTCTTGGCCACAGCCCTGTCCCTCGTCCCTTAACTGCACGCACGGTTTCTATAAAGCCATGGCTCTCTGCAGCTAGAAAATTCACTTCTGCAAATTTTTCACTTCTTTTTTTTTCATTTAATTCTGCCTTTTTTTATTATTTCAGTGAAAAAAAATATACATTCTGGAAAGGTAATAAAATATTTTTCTTATGAATAGAAGGCTAAGATTGAATTACCCTAATACAAATAAAAAATATTTTTCTTCAATTTTTTTTTGACAAACATCAGTTGAGCACTGACTAGGAGGTAGGAGCCATACAGACTGCAATGCAGGATAAAGTGTGTCTCTTTGGGGGTCCGAAGTTGGGGGGGGCACGTTCATATACATTTGTGAGATGGTGACATTTTTCATAATTATAAAAGTAATTTTAATGACTATTTTCAAAGTGATCTTGAGCTGTAAAACTAGCCAAAAGATATTAAATGTCTATGTACATTTCTAATACACACTAGAATTAAATAAAAAGGAAAAAAATGATGATGGTTTTAGTCCTGGGATCAATATTCTAGGACTCTGTTAAAACAAAACATACAAATAAAAACAAAAACAACAGAAAGAAAAACAAAAGAGAAACATTAAAATTTTGCCTTAGCAAAAAAAAAAAAAAAAAAGAATTAAAAAAACTACAAGCAGAAGCAAGCCAATGTGGTATATATTAAAATGAGATCTCTTCTTGAAACGTCCAACTTTGGATTTCATTGAATGAGAGGTCCCTCTAAACCCAATACATATTTTTTTCCTTCGTTCGAAGTGACTGAAATAGACTATACAAAGAAGATAGTATCTGATGACAGAGGTATGACTTATAAGCTAGTTTTAAAAATAACTCACTTTCCAGTGTACTTAACTAAATTAAAGAGGTGGCACAGTTTAAACCACAATCCTCCAATAGAGTCCAGTTACCAGAAACCTGAGTCCATTTTCAGAGAATAACAACAACCAAAAGGAAAAAAAAAAAAAAAGATTATCCTCACACCAATAACTGATTCACACGGCCCCTTTCTGTTTAAGTTCTCGATATTGATATGCAAAAATGTGGTAAAGAGCCAAATTTGGATAAAATAAAGGTATCACATGGATCATCCAGAGAAGACACTTTCAATCCCGGGACAGAATGTCATCTTGGCACCTGCGGGTGTGGGGGAGTGACGAGAAAGACTTCAGTTTAGCTTGTGAACCCTCGGGAAACAATTCCTTGTCTCAGCTCTCCAGTTTTATGTGCACTATCAGTTTCATGCTCCCAGGGACACCGTGGAAAAGTAGGTTGTAGCCATCTTCAGATCAGTTATGACTGGATGGTTAAAACACAATATTCTGAAAGTTTATACACAATTTTGGGGGCCCTGTTCAGCGTAAAACTTCCAGGACAACAGATACCCTTTCTGGCGAGAATCTGAGAATGAGAGACTGACCAGTCGCACTTAGTTTATCCACACTCAGGCCTGCGAGATCGTTTCTCTGGGTCAGTAACAGCCATTGACTGACTAGAGCAATAGGAAGGTCTAGTCATCAACCCTATTTTGATAAGGTGTTAAATATCCAAGTTTTCCTTCCACTTACTGAAGAAAAAAATAGTCCATTTCAGCAGCAAAGACTCAGCATCAGATTCATTCAAAAGGGGGGTGGAGTGGGGTGGAAGGATACAAATATCTAGGCCAATCTTCTATCAGTTGACCCTTCACTCAAACAATTTTAATTTCTTTCAAGAAGACAAATTTTAACTAGGAATATCCACTGATAAAGTTTTCCAAAATGTTCTAGACCAAGGGTTTTTCAATAGTCTGTCATTACGGGAATGTCAGGTGGTTATTTTGACTTAAAGAAGTCTATCCCCAATGCTAGCTGGGATCTCAGATATATTCATCACTCATATATTTATCAACCAGTAGTAATTAATGTTCCACTAAAAATCAAGCAAACTTCATATCCTAATTTGAAAACTAGTCTCTAGAGGTCTGATAAATTCCTTTCCTCCGGGGAGAAAGAAACTCTAAAATCAAAGAGACTGAGAGGAAAAGACTTGAGCAAACATAGAATCAGAACTCTAGGACAAGATCCTAAGACACCCCATCACACAACAGTGATTTACTTACAAGCGTCTCCATTCCCTCGATTACCTGTCCTCTGAAAACAGGGACAATGTCCTTATTTACAGTTCACACTGGTCAGTACATTCATCTGAATTCAACTAGTCGGATTTGAAAAGACCTTCAAAATCATTTGTCTAAGGCCCAGAGAAGTTCGGCGAGTTGACTAAAATCACACAGGAGGTTAGAAATAGAACCAGGGCACACACACAGCCGGCTTTCAGAATTTACCTACACTGCCTCATTAACTACTCGCAACAACCTTGTGAGTCACGTGGGGCAAGCACCTATGTTCTCATTCTATGAAGAAAACAATGCAGATTCCCCAGGTCACAGAACAGGTTTAAAAGGGTATTCAGTTTGGAACATCCAGGCCTGAGCTTTGGTCCTGGCAGCCCAGGGGACGTCGGGCGTGCCACCCCTTGCCTGCAAGGCGCACGTGTTCCGGAAGACGGGAAGGCACCGAAGGAAGGGGGACAGAGGAGGCATGGAAAGTGACTGGCATGGGGCACAGGCGCAGGTGGCCAGAGGGAGGAGGCGAACCTGCTGACAGTAAGTCTCTCACAAAATGGGGTCACCGTCTGGCTTTGATTTGCTTTTCAATTTTCTTAGACACTTGGTAATTTTCATCGCTGCCAGGGTTTTATACTCTATACAGCTGATTTCATGTACCGTTTATAGACGATCACATCTCTGACACTGATGTTGACTTTCCCTGTGATCACTAGGCTCTGCTATTGAACATTACGTTGAGATGGTTTCCTTACCTTAAAAGGGACAAGCGGAGGCAAGTGAAAGGAGAGCCCTGAGCCCCCACCCGGATCCTTTCCCGGGGTGGGCGCCTGGGGCTCCCTGGTGGTTGAGAACAACACAACTCACAGAGCGGAGAGGCCCAGACGCAGCAACTGGCCATTCTGGCTGGAGCTACTGGGATGAGAGGGACCAAAATGTAGGCAGGGGGTGGAAAGGAGAAAGAAGCGGCCCGGGCCACTTCCTCCACCGGCAAAAACCGGCCTAAAAATCACCTGCGGTTTTAGGACGCAGGCCGTGGGCTTAGCAGGCTGAACCCCAGTCTGGCTGCGTAGCTCAGCAAGTCATTCCGCTTTTCTAGGCGACTCTTGTTGATCTGACGTAAAAAAGAAGCAAAGTGGCCCTGGCCGGTTGGCTCAGCAGTAGAGTGTCGGCCTGGTGTGCGGGGGACCCGGGTTCGATTCCCGGCCAGGGCACATAGGAGAAGCGCCCATTTGCTTCTCCACCACCCCCTCCTTCCTCTCTGTCTCTCTCTTCCCCTCCCGCAGCCAAGGCTCCATTGGAGCAAAGATGGCCCGGGCAGTGGGGATGGCTCCTTGGCCTCTGCCCCAGGCGCTAGAGTGGCTCTGGTCGCGGCAGAGCGACGCCCCGGAGGGGCAGAGCATCGCCCCCTGGTGGGCAGAGCATTGCCCCTGGTGGGCGTGCCAGGTGGATCCCGGTCAGGCGCATGCGGGAGTCTGTCTGGCTGTCTCTCCCCGTTTCCAGCTTCAGAAGAATACCAAAAAATAAAAATAAAAATAAAAAAGAAGCAAAGTAATACTAGCTTGCCTCATGGAGTTATTACAGGGGCCAATAAAAAGAACGAGTGTAATAGTTTTTAGTAAACTGTGAGATGCAATATAAATGTTAGCCATCATTATACTACAGGAATAAAGAACATCTCCAAATAGTCTTAATGCTCCAAACTGAGGCCCGCTACTCAATTAATTCACAAGGAAAGAATATAAAATCAGTAGCTTCTCTGGGGGGGGGAATAACATCTGAAACAAATTACTGTTTAAGAAACGGGGATACCAATGTATTACGACGTTGGCCTATGTCCTTATCCAAGGAATCCTATTTAAGAGTAAAGATTTGCTAGATTATACAGGAGTAGAGGGGACACTCAGTCAGTAGTCACAAGGTGAGAATCAAAGGATTTTCAATATTAAATAATTTTATTGAAAGAACGCTGCTGTCTGTCACACTGGTGTTGAATTTCAATTTCTAAAATAATGCACAGTCATTGGCTTTGGACACGCACACAATGGGAGACATGGGGTAAAGCCACTACCCACCAAATCACAAACTCAACTTGTTCTCAACACAAGCCATTACTGACTGGCTCAGACAACGAAGCATGTTTTCTTGGCTGGTGAGAGCAGCTGTGAGTATTGGCTCTGGTCTTAAGCAACTGGAGAGAATTAGGGGGGGAATAAAGGCTTCTCATGAGAATTCCCTTTTTCATCTAAACAGCTCCAGGGGACTACCTCTGAAGAGGCAGCAGGCTTGCTGAACAGACTGAGAAGATACTGGAAGGGAACTTGGGGCTCTTCTTTGGCATCTACGAAAATAACAGGAACAAGAAGAAGCGGGCTTCTGCTTGAGGGGAGGGAAGAGCAGGACCTTCACACTGTCTCCCAAAGCTCATGGTTCTGAAACAAACCGACGCCTTACAGCCCTCACTTCCAAGAGTCGGGCCAGGAGCCGTGGGTATGTAAAAATACGAAATGACACAACCTCGGAGGAGTTTAGTCTAGCTTTAAAGAGTGATTTTTAACAGAATCCCTTTTGTGGTCAGCGACTCCCTAAGTGCACTAAAAATAGCATTTGATTTGAACCAATTTCGTTTCTTTAGAGCGTTACTCTCAGGAGCACGCCTGTGCAGCCGCATTGGAGCATCCCGCCTGCTGGCCTGTCCCCACCTCGACCCTTCCTCCCCAGGGACACACTCTGGGGCTGTCCCTCGCCCACGCATCCACGAGGACACCGCTGACAGCCCACGGGAATATTATGAACGTAAGGTGCTGTGACAGTCCCTTCATTCCAAGATTGCTCCTGATCATAAACTGGCCAGCGAGTTAGCCTATCCTGATTCAGACGGAGGGAGGAGACCCTGGCCCCACCTCAACTCTGGCAGGCAGTCTCGGACGGCGAGGCTAAATTATGTCCCTGAACTGCGGAGAGGACAGGGACCGCTTTGGTTGTCCGCCCTCAGCACACACCACCACCCCCTGAAAGAGCATCAAACAGATGAATTTCCAGAGTTGGGAAATCAGGCTTCAACCCACCCTTATGCGGTCATAAGAATTACACCCCGCCGCTCGTGAGTCATAGGGCACTGGTTTCAATCAGCGAGCGAATCCGTCCCCTCCCAGCGCCCAGCGCCCCTGCAGCAAAGAACCTGCAAAGACCAACAAGCTGCACAGAGCGAGCCCGTCCGTCGCCTTCTTACGGTTCGCACCCTGATCAGCCCCTGGGCTTTCGGTTTGAACGTATCAACTCATTTAACCAGGTCTTCCCACTCCTGTTGAAGTTCTTCTTCACGACATCATACCACGTCCACCCTATACAGACCCAGGGAGAAAACTCCCCTCGGACCTCAGTGTGAGTGAAGCCGCTCTTCTATTGATTGAATAAACCACACAACAACAACAAAACCCCAGCAAACAAAAAACAAAGCAAACGAAAACAAGACGAAAAGTATCCCCCGTTTCTTTAAAACATTAAGAATCTTTTCAACGGCTGTGATTTCAACTGTGCATTGATTAGAAAGAAGTCAGATGGGCTGGCCATGCCTAGCGACAGAGGACTTTTTATATATTTCTATCCAGACTCCTTGAGGCTTGTTGAGAAAATCTGCTTTGATTTAACCTACTTTTCTCTAGACTGCCAGGGTACTACTAAGCTGACTCTACTGATTAGGAAGTATGATTCCTGGCTGAATTTGATTTAAGCGGCTCATGCCAGGTTGGGCGTAATAAAAGGAGTCTTGATTCAGCTCAATTAATATCAGCAGGTATTTAGGCCTCAGTCCAATAAGTCTCATTTCATAACTTTCCATATAACCGTAACACGAATGCCAATGACTTGTTGATCATTTACTATGTGCCTGACACTTCGACTCAAAAAGAAGGTTCCTGTCTTTGAAAGCTTCAAGGCGACACTCCGTAAAAGCCTGTTAAGTTGACATCAAACTAGCATCTATGAGACCAAGGAAAATATCACCTGGTACTGAACCCGGTGGTAAACTTTAGAGTGTTTCCTATAAATGACCTTGATGAGCGTAATAAATGAAGGCTGGAGTTGTTCGGAAAGACTCGTTGGAGATCGGAGAACCTAAATTAGTTCTGTCCAAAAAGACTGAAGTGGATTCCAGGCAAAGTCTACATGCCAGGGAGAGCTGAGGCTCTGTGTTTTCATGGGCCAGTGACACCACGTTTTCATAAACCACTACAGAGAGCCATGTGAAAAGGCAAAAAGTTATAAAAAGTTTAGAAAAATTCAATTATGGAAGGGCACCATGAATCAGATCAAAGATCTGAGCTTGTTGATTCTGAAGCCCAAGAAGGGAGCCCCGCCTTCCCATCCTGGGCCAGGTCAGTATAGAGGGTATGACTCTCTACACAGTATGGGGATTTTCTGCTCAGGGTCAAGAGCCAAATGATTTTAAGCCAGGGTACCAATTATCAAACATCCCAGTCTATGGTGAAGCTATTTCCCTGAAAAAAATAAATAAATAAAGATGTTTATTCTTCATTTGGAATTTGTGACTTACTCAAGCCATGACACTGAAATGTAAAACTGCCCCTTTTCTTGATCTCCCTCCAGAATCTGGCTGGGCTTCCTATCAAGATGGCGGAGCGGGGAAATGCTGTGCTCACCTCCGCCCAGGACCACATCGAAATTACAGCTAAATTACAGAACGACCGTCATTGAGAACCACCTTGAAGGCTAGCTGAACAGAACTCCTCTAACTGAAGGTATAAAGAAGAAGCCACGTCGGAACTGGCAGGAAGGGCGGGGCTGCAGAACGGGGCAGGTCCCGCCCCCAGCCACGTGTGGTGGCCAAGATTCCGGACGGATATCTCTGTGCAGAGGTCTCCTCCCTGGGGGAGCCAGGAGTCCCAGCCCCGCACAGAGCACCCTCAGTGCCAGGAAGACAGGTCCCCAGAGCATCCGGCCGTGAAAAGCAGCCTGGACTGCTGAGTGAGAGGGAGGCTACCGAAGTCCCAGACACGCTCTCCAGGGGCCACGCCCAGACTCACTCGCTCACGGACGCTCCAAACTCCAACGCTGCTCAAACAGTGCCAGGGACCCACAGGGAGGGACTGAATTGACCGGCTGCAGGTGAGGGCAGGAGGGGCAGGGGTCAGGGCAGCTCTGGGGGGGGGTTGGGGCTGAATGACATCATTTGTTCCTGGTTGAGCCCTCCCCCACCCAGATGGCATCCCAGGCAGACGTGCTGGCAGGTGCCACTGGTCCTTCGTGACTCCTCCCCTCACTCAGCGGGCACAGTCCGGCACCACTGCTGAGTCTCCATTAACTTGGCTCACACCGCTCCCCCCACGCTGGTGATCCCCCGAAACCCCACTCCACCCTCCTGGAGTGCCAGGCCCGAGCTCGTCCCGGGCTTTTCCACCCAAGCAGTCTTCGTGGGTTCACACCGTGTACTTTCCTGGAATCGCTCAAGGTCTACCCCAAAAGGCCGTGGCTGGCCTCCGCGTGCCCTGTACCCCGAGCCCCCAGCCCTCGGCAGCGGCAGCCAACCTCAGTTGGCACCTCCAAGCCCAGCAGAGGCAGCTACCAACCACAGATCGCTGTGTAGCTCCTACCAGGTGGCCCCTGCTGGGCACAGGCAGTGGCTGACTTTGGCCTGAACCAGCGCCCCTCCCAAACGGTTCCAGAACCAACACACTCGGTGGCTGGCTTCAGACCACACAAGAGCACCACCCAACCAGCTCCACAAATGACATGGGGCAGACTCGGCAGGCCCCCGAGCCCTGCTGGGGGGCGAATCCTGCTCTGCGGGGTCAGCCCCCGAACAACGGCTCTCTGCTGTAGTCACGGCCAGTCCTCACCGTCAGCCTCCCTGAGGGTCAGTCCCACCCGAGACACGCCGACAGCAGGAGGGCACATACAAGGGACACTCCCGGAACACCCAGCTCAAGTGACAAGGGACACTGCACCTCTGGGACCCACGGGACACCTACTGCAGAAGGTCATTCTGCCAAGACTGGGAGACGCAGCAGATCTACTTAATACATAGACACAAACACAGGGAGACTGCCAGAATGGGGCAACAAAGAAACAGGTCCCAAATGGAAGAAGAGGAGAGAGCTCCAGAAAAAGTACTAAACAAAATGGGGACAGAATTCAGTTTACTAATCTACCCTTAAAATGGGAACGAATAACACACTTTTATCCTAAGGAAATACATAAACCCCATTTCCATTCCCGAACGTCCCGGAACAGAAATGGTGAAGTGCGTACGGCCCCAACAACAGGGAGGTCTTAACCTCTGCGAGCCACTGAGGCACTGATGATGCCTTCAGTCCCGAGGTATCTACTGAAGTCGACAGAACCTGCAGAGATAGGGGTTTAATACCATGTCATTTCAACCCAACTGGAAACAATGTGGTTTCTAACATAGTTTCGGCAGACAAATTTAAGGCTGACTAACTCCTAAATTGAAAGAAACATTTTCTAAAATTAGTAATTAGGGGAGGGAAAAGACCAGTATAATTAGAAGCTCTAAAACTTACTACTAAACATAATATTACTTCCAGGATATCCCTTTTTGTCTCAATTATACAACTGGATTTTCTATTTTGAGCCATCCTTCATGGCATCTCCTCTATGTTATTAGTTAAACTTAAAAAATAGGCCACCACGGCTTTTGGCAACAGAGTCTTTTTAAAAAAAAAAAAATCTGGCCTGACCAGGCGGTGGCACAGTGGATAGAGCGTCCGACTGGGATGCAGAGGACCCAGGTTCGAGACCCCGAGGTCGCCAGCTTGAGCACCAGCTCATCTGGTTTGAGCAAAAAGCCCACCAGCTTGAACCCAAGGTCGCTGGCTCCAGCAAGGGGTTACTCGGTCTGCTGAAGGCCCGCGGTCAAGGCACATATGGGAAAGCAATCAATGAACAACTAAGGTGTCGCAAAGTTCAATGAAAAACTAATGTTTGATGCTTCTCATCTCTCCGTTCCTGTCTGTCTGTCCCTGTCTATCCCTCTCTCTGACTCTCTCTCTGTCTCTGTAAAAAAAAAAAAAAAAAAAAAATCTGGGTTAAAAAAAGGAGAGAGAGCCTGACCAGGTGGTGGCACAGTGGATAGAGCGTCGGACTGGGATGCGGAAGGACCCAGGTTCGCCAGCTTGAGCGCAGGCTCATCTGGTTTGAGCAAAAAGCTCACCAGCTTGGACCCAAGGTCTCTGGCTCGAGCAAGGGGTTACTCGGTCTGCTGAAGGCCCGCAGTCAAGGCACATATGAGAAAGCAATCAATGAACTAAGGTGTCGCAACAAAAAACTGATGGTTGATGCTTCTCATCTCTCTCCGTCCCTGTCTGTCTGTCCCTGTCTATCCCTCTCTCTGACTCTCTCTCTATTCCTATAAAAAATAAAAAAAAAAGAAAAGGAGAGAGAATTACAAGCAAAGACACGTCATGCTGAGCCTATGCGAGCATCACCGATGAGTTTCTGCTCCCGTTCAAGGCGACACGGGAGGGGCCGGCAGGGAGACACCCCCCTTCTGCCACCCAGCACCTGAACATACTGGGGGTGTCTCCGTTTCCCCAACTCTCACGTTTCAGTCTCTGAAATGAGAACAACCTGCCCTGTCCAGTCTCTTCAAGAATATATGAGAACTGAGAAGACATTTGTTTTTTCAAGAACTTTGAGGTCTGTGATAGGAAAACTAGTCAAGATCTAGTGCCAGCCTCTGCTCACCGCATTCTCTGCTCTACCTGCTCCGGCTGATGCTTTCAGTGGTCGTCAACCTGGTCCCTACCGCCCACTAGTGGGCATTCCAGCTTTCATAGTGGGCGGTAATGGAGCAACCAAAGTATAAATAAAAATATAGATTTAACTATAGTAAGTTGTTTTAGAAAGATTTATTCTGCCAAACTTAACAAAAATCTGACATAAAGTACTTGGCAAGTAATTATTATTATATGCTTTAACTTGCTGTGACTCTGCTTTAAAAATTTTATAAAGTAAATTTACTTCCTTACTTTATAAATCACCATTACTGTGGAACCAGTGGGCGGTTAGAAAATGTTACTACTAACAGAGATACAAAAGTGGGCGCTAGGTATAAAAAGGTTGACTACTCCTGCTTTAGATAATGACATAATACTTCAAGACAGGGACACGAACAAGCCGATCTCTTAACAAAAAGGGCGCTAACCTGTGGATGCACTACCCTCCCAAATCTGCCATTAACAAGGCCAGTGGGTCCAAAACCTCGACATCTTATTTAACTCAGAGCTCCTCTTTTAGCCCCTGCATGAAGTAAGACACCCAAGTATTTTCAATTCTGCCTTCGAAATTTCTCCCCAGAGTTATTTCTCCCTCTCCACTCCAACCACCACTATTCTCCGCAAATCACCTCGTGGCTACTGAGGCAGACTTCATCTGAACTGAACAGCAGGGGTGGGGGGATGGGGGGGTTGAGCACCCGATTCCGCCACCTGGAGGGAGCCGTGATCAGAAAGCTCTTCCTCAGCTTAGCTACATATATATATAGATAGGTATGTACGCACGTTTACATGAATGGAAACAATGTTTTAGATGCTTTGTGTATTTTACGCAACTCTGTACAACAAATATCAATCACACCACATGATCTGCTTCTAAAATATCATTTTCTGTCCCTGCACTTCCTGCTTCTCTCTGCTGACTGTTTCGCAGGCATGTCAAGACTGTCGAAATGAAAGCTGGCAGTCATAACAGCAAAGCATCTAGCTCTAATGAATCATGTTATGATTGGTGCAGAATGAAAAAATAAACACAAAAAAACCAGAATCGTTGCTCAAGTAAAAAAATAATAATAATACAAATAACTTAACATCTTACTGAGACTGTACCTAAGTCAAAGCTTCCAATGAGAACACTTTTTATTGTGAGATAAAACTGCATTTAATGTATTATTTTTTTTTTATATTTCCCTTGATGGATATTTGAAAGACTTACTTTTCCAGCTAAAATAGTTTTAACTCTATTGTGCTTTGCATCAGCTGCGATATTCTATGCAATAGAGTTCTGTGGGCATTCTATAAGAAATGTATAAAAATTACTATGGCCTTGCCAATGCCCCAATAGGGGAAACAACAATGGCTCCCGATTGCTTCCTGAATGAAGAATAACATTTGAAAACTGGTATGCTCCTGAAAACCCTGGCTTTTCCTTTCGCCTGCTGGTTGGGGCTTCCAGGGTCAGGAAGTCCCCTGAAACTGAAAGCAACGTCTTGGGTGTTGCGTGTGTTTTTCTGGAGGAAAGAGGCCAAAGCTCTCAGAGACCCACGGGAGTCTCTGCCCTCGGCAAAGGTTCACAGGCGCGATGTGAACCTTCCCCTTTCACCACCGCCCTCAGATTTAATGGCCCGCATCCATAATTATTTCCCAGAACTGGAATTTCCAGCAGGCTCAGGAAAACCTACCTTGCTGCTTGAAGCAAGGGACACACAATTCCCTTCACTTGAAACGCTGGCCCCTCACCGAGCTTGCTGTGAGAGCCCCACCGTGGCCACTCCCTCCTGCCGGGTCTCACCCACTCCTTCTCGTCTCCCGGTTATATCCAGGTTCCCAACCTTCAACTCGAGAGATGACTCGGCTAACTGGTTGAGGACGGAGCCAGTCCCCTTGACCTCCTAATGTGGGCAAATGTATTCACCGGGGTTTTCTGTTACACATTCCCCAGGGAACCATGCTACAAGGACTTTCCACGACAAGTACTCGGCTAAAACAGGTAACTTTACGGGAAAGCAACTGTGAGCGTTCAAGCTAGGTGTTTGCAGGCAGAGGAGAACGTACACCTCCCCCTCACCCTTTCTGTCACACCGTGTCATCATCCGGCTCTGCTCTGACGGGACGATCTTCATCTCGTACAAGAATAAAATGAATCCCGATAACAATGTCTTTCCGTTTGCCCGTCAGTGACTCATGTTAAAGTTCATAAATAAAAAGAGCGATCTTAAATGCATGAAGCCGATGTTGCTTCTCTTCCTTCGTCGTTACTTCCATTTCACTGCGTGGCACGCTATTTGAGAAATCTAACAGGCAGCCCAAGCTATTTTTAGGAGCTTAGCAGGATATAAGTGACAAATTTCCACATCTTGCACCAAATGTTTCCGACTTCTCCATCTCTTCTGAGAAACAGAGTGGGCCGATGAGTGAACTGACGGCCTGGCCCAGAGAACAGGCGAAATGTTAAACAAAAGACCTTTTGTGTTTTTTAGCAACTGTTTTAACAAGTAATAAGTCCTGTTTACCATTTCCTGGCTTTTTTCATCTCTCAGAAGACTTCTCTCCTCTTCCCCAAAACAGACAAACAGAAAACACAACACGACGCACCCTGTGAAGGTTGGGACTGCCGCCCCCTCCCCGTGCCCGGCATCTGCTCCTGTGTTTGCACAACTCACAGCCAGCACCGCCTTTTAGTGAATTAGCGAATGCTTCGCTGGAAGCCCCCTGCTTACATACAGGCCATGATTAAAATGCCCCGAGTCAGCAGCAAATCTATGGTGAACAGGCTAACGCTGTCCTTGCTCAGTCACGGTGCTTCCCGGCTGCAGGACGCTGTGAATAACACAACTGGCAGCCTGCCATTGGCCAATTAAAGCCCCGCCCTCAGGAGAAACTTTCCTACTCTTCTTAAAATGGAAGACCTGCCATTCATGAAAACTTTTTTTTTAAGAGCAGTCATCTCTATTACGAGATAGTAAGGTTATGGTTGGTGCCTATATATGTGTGAGTATGTGTGTTAATTTCTGCCTGTTTCAAAGCAATCAGTTCACAGTACAAACTAGCAAGAATAAGGAGGTATTTTAGGAAGCGTACATTCAAAGGGGCTTTTCTTTGACACACACTTTCCAAGTAGAAACTTACTTTTAGGGCCTATGGTTCTCCACAGTGACAGGTTGATTCAATCAGTTGTGGCTGGGACAATTTCACAACCACAGTGACGATGAAGGTTAACATTTATTGGGTGTTCATTATAGGCCAAGCCCTTCCCAAAGTGTTTTTGGTGTATTACTCACTTAATCCTTCCAACAGTCCCCTTGAGACCTAATGTGTACTATTATTATCACCAATTGATGGAGGAGAAAGCTGAGATACTGAGAAGTGAGATCATACGCCGAAAGCCACGGCGCTGGTCCGTGGAAGGGCCCACTTGAACCTGGGCAGCTCAACTCCAGAACTCGTGTTCTTTGTCTCGAAGCCATAACGGGTCCTCATGGAAAATAACTTGCCAACTTTCAATCTCTCTATTTATAAGAATCTAAAACGAACAGCTATCAAGACTAAACATCAGTATATGAGTTTTTATTGACAATTCCAGTAGATACTCGAGTCGTACTTTATTCGAAAACTAACAAAATCTCCTGATGAGATATAACTTGTTTAGGTTTGAATGACAAGACCCTTGGGGTTGGGCTTTGTATTAGCATGGGCTTAATCAAGAAAACATAAACCACTTTGAAATCGCAAGTCAGGGGGTTTTGACGCAGGGTCCCTCGGGGACAGAGGAGCTGAGAAGCGAGGCAGGGCGTGGGTGGTAGGTAACCTAGAGATTAGCCACAACAGGAAGACACTACCGCCTCCCAGGCTGGAGGGATGAAATGACAAGAGACAGACAGACTACGCAAGCTTTTTCCAGAGGGAGCTGGAGCCCCGGGGGAAATGCAGCCACTAATGAGATGCTGCCCCAAACAGGGGAGAGAGGGGAGGGACGCTGACCCGAACATTCCTGCCCCCTCTGGTCTCCTCCCAGCGCCTCCCAGCTGACCGGGATGCTGAGAGGTGCAGCCGGCGCCCTCTGACACAGCAGAGCCAGGGAAGTGGCTCGGTCACCACCCCGGTTGCCACTGTCACCGACATACACAAAGTCTAGTCCACGTAGTATCCAAGAGTGAAGACTTCCTGAGCAAAAGGCCCGTCAATGCATCAAAAACAGATTTCTCACATTTTAACTGTATTAAAGAGAAAACAAAGTAATGGCTGTTCATGTTCTTTTTGAAAGGCCAACAAAATTTTATAAACCTAACATTAACTCTTTTATAGACGTTGCATGAAAAGCATCCTATTATAAGAACCAACTATAGATGCCACCCTTAACTAGGGCTTTCCTTAACAGAATGCTTTGCTTACTAGCGCCCACCTCTCTGTCTGTAGTGTCAGACTCTCCGGAGAGTTCCTTCGGTTACAGAACTAGACTCTGTGCTCAAGAAGATCTTAGAAAATGGGTATTCCAATTTCTGGAAAATTTTGGCCAGTGAGGTCTTTCTTTTTTCTCAGGGGTTACAATGTGATCAGCGGTAGACATCGATGCTGGCCTATACAACAATCATGCCAAAATAGTGACCCGCCTTGCAGAATAGTGACCTGCCTCCCCAGCTGTTACAAAGAAGCATGAACCTATTCCCAGATCCAAGGGATAGAGTGGAATGTTCTAAGTCTAAGCAGGAAGGAGAACCAGAGATTTTTCCCCCACCCTGGGAACGTTTGGCAATGCTCTGGTCATCAGGCTAGAAGAGGGGTACAGAGATTGCTGGTACCCACATAGTAAAGGCTAGGGATACTTTTACTAAACATCCCACGGTGCACAGGGCAGCCCCCACACACAAGATACAGTATCTGGAAACCATGGGCTAGGATTGTTCTGAAAGTGACCTTGAATCAGCAACAACTTGACCTTGAACCCAGTATCAAGTAGGAACTTGTAAGAAATGCAAATTCTCTGGCTCCACCCCAAATCCGCTGAATCAGATATTCTGGGTGTGGAACCTCACATTTAACAAACTCCTCATGATCCTGACACATGCAATCATTTCAGAGTCACTGTTCGAAGGCCCAGGGAGTTGGCCATCTTGGCCCAGGGGCCTGCCACCTGTCTCTATAAATTAAGTCTTCTTGAAACACAGCCACCATTTACACTTCGACTATTGTTGCTACGGCAGCAAAGTTGAATAATTGCAACAGAGACCAGATGGGCTGCAAAGCCGAAAATATTCTCCAGCGCTTTACAAAATAGTCTGCCAGCCCCTGAAGCCAGTCATGGTAATTTTACTATTCGTTCCAGTTATTGGCTTCAGAATGGACTGCTCAGGGAGGCATGAGATCATTAGAATCGACAGGATTAGAGAGGAATATTGCTGGTCGTGAAGGTGGAGCTCTGGGAAAGCATTCTGTATTCCTAAGCGAAAGAGACAGAAGGGGACATCCTCATTTTTACTCTATCATATTGTCTGGACGTGATGGCTGGAACTGCAGCAGCCATCTTGCAACCAAGAGGAAAACCAGACAAAGGGCGGGGACAATACTCCAAAGACAGAAGAGGTGAGAGATGAAAAGAACCTGGTTTCATATGTTAATTTTTTCTCCCCCTCTCCCCCCTTCCCCAGTGGGTCTGCATTACATGAATAATAAGGAAAAAATATATAAAAATGAGAGGCAAAAAGACTGGATAACACCTCTAAATAAATAAATAAAAGGCTGAACTCAAACAACCGTAGGAATTTTTAATTACCTTAAGTCTATCTTTTAGTGCATATATGTTTGGATCCATAATCCATGCAAATTTTAAAGCGAAAACAATTCTGGTTTGAAACAAATTAAACTTCCTCCACAACAATAGTGAAGAGTAACTGTTTCCTTTTCCACTGCAACCAGAGCAATTTAAACTAACAGGCCACATTTGCAGAAACATAATCAAAGGTTCACCGCAGGGAGCGCACACACACACACACACACACACACACACACACACACACACACAGCCCATTCGGCTGGAAGTCATTTTCCCCCAGAAATTGACAGCAACTGAAGAGACCACAGTTTGGGTTTCAATCAATTCAGATCTGTGATTCACCAAATCCAAATGCATATTCAAAATCTTCAAAGTGTAAAGAACTTCATCTTCCACACGATACGGACTAGTCCTGCACCTGTTTAGATAGTATACAGGGGGTCCTCAAGTTACAACAAAGTTCCGTTCCTGCGACAGTGACGTAACCTGAATATTGGTGTTAAGTCGAAACACACCCAAGCCTAACATAAACAGAACACATGTGCTTTTAACAGTCCAAAAGGGCGTGGGCGAGTGTCCTGGGGGACTCCGACCGGACTTCCTCGCTCACAAGCCGCGATACTGCGTGTTCTTCCACTGTGCTCAGCCGAACTGGTCCACCCACGGAGTCCATAAGTACGACGCTAATGGCGTAAGCCAAAACTCTCATGTCTCAATTTTTTAAAGTTTTTATGGGAGTGAACCTCGTAAATTCAAGGTGTCATATGTTGAGACTGTCGTAACCCGAGGACCTCCTGTATTATAATGGGCCTGGCATTGTGCTTGTGTCTGGAGACCCGAAAACAAGTAAGACACAATCCCCTGACTTCAAGGAGCTTTCCATCTGGTGGGGAAAATGATAAAAGACACACAGGGAACAATAAGACAAGGAGTCGTGGTATAGAAGTGTGCAGAAGGTTATAGAAACACTGAGGAGGGACAGACGTTCTGATCAGTGTCAAAGTCATGAGTGAGAAAAAGAATTACGGAAACTAGTAAATACCATGATTTTGGAAAACTAGTATTATTATTAAGTGTTGCCTACAGGAGACTGTGAAGCTTGTATCACAAATTAACTTAAATGTAATTATTTAAAGCACATTCTTCTGGGGGCAAAGTTTTTGATTTGCAAAACATGCTCTTCCTCAAAGGTCACGGCACTTGGAGGTTACCCTGTTTAGTTTCTCAACATACACCTTCAGGGGGAAGGCATCATCTATCAAGACTGACAGGAACGGTCCCCGGTTCACCAATGACGAAGTCTTCCCAAGTATGGAGAAGACTCCATCCCAAAGCCAGAGCTCAGCAGGGCCTCGCAGGGGCCACAGGCCAAAACCAGAGCCTGGGGTTAGACCGAGTCCAAAACCCGGCAGAATCGAGAACTATAGGAACACCCAGTTAGGGCCCCATGAGGAAGAGATGTGGGATGAATCATTTCATTACACGTTTGGGCAACTGGAAAAGACATTTGCTGTGTGGTTACGGTCACCGACACCGTTGACAATGTCTACCATGTGGTGAGATCTACAGGCAGTAAAGTTTCTATGTTCAGCAGAGGAGAAAAGTAAGGGTGGTTAGGAGGGTGGGACTAAAGCTACTGTAGGGGAGGACCCAGGTTGAGAAGAAGCCATTCGACCCAAACAGCTCACACGACGAACTATGCCATGAACTTCAACTGTGAACTCTGCTTGTCCGTGTGTCCTGCAATTACCCTCTCTACTCAAGGACCTCTCAAACAGTTAACTAATCCCAGGCTGGCGAGGGCGGGTCTGTCTGTAAACCCGAGCCAACCCACGTTCCGGGGGCATCATGCCTTCACCTTACATGTGCGAGGTCACCCAGCTCCACGCTCACTTATTGCACTTGGCCTGTTTATTAGAATTAGATCCAGAGTCTGCTCTGAGAGATGTTTTCTAAAGTATTGTGTAAGAAATCGGCGCTACATTTTTTTTTTTTTCCTTTCTGGAAAACGGTTCTCCTTATGAATTCTGCTTCGCTATTATCCACTCTAAATATCAAAAAGTAAATAAAACTTCCCCGTGATCAAGGACTAGGCCTTCATCCAAGATTCTCATCTGCTCCTCATCTACTCCTTTGCTCTCAAAAACTTAATAAACTCACCTGGACGTCTTCACAGTGTTTTAGATGTGCCTGTGGCATCTGAAGAAATGAAAACATCATTTCCCTGCACGGCCATTATTTATCTTTGAGCCGTCCCCCCCCCCCCTGCACCTTCTCACTTTCTTCACTCACTCACCCTCGGAGCCCCCAGAGAGAGGAGAGGGATGTGTCTCTCTCTAGAAGTGGCTGAATGAGTCGAAAGGCCTTGGGGAGAAAGCGGGTGCTGTCCTCAGAAACGGGCGGAGAGCAGCCCTGGGGAGTGGGGAGTGGAGATGTTGGGACCTGTGGTCAGAGGCCACCCAGACGGAAACCCTCTGCCGGGACACCATCTCCAGTCCGCGCAGAGCCCTGCCGGCCCATGAAATCAACGTCACCGGCAGGGTGGCAACGCGTGGTGTTTGAAAACTCCACTTAAACTGCAAGTTTTCTAAAACGGTTCAGTAGCTCTGGTTTGTTGACAACCAACATTTTGCAAATTTGGCAAGAAAACCCCTCTCACCCCAGCTGCCTCCGAGTTCCTGTCCCTGGGCACCGTCTCCGGCTTGGCTGGGGGGCCCTCCGCAGTGAGCACTGCCGTGGCCTCGGGCCGTGTGGGCTGGTGGCGACCACAGTGGATGGAAAGGTCAGGAGACCAGGGACCACTCCTGCTTCTGATACTAATGAGAACACTCTTTCAATCTTCTACACACCGACTTCCACTTCTCTAAGCTTCCCTCTAGCTCCAGTCGGGCAGCTGCTCCAAGCAGTTCTGAGCACCTGTTAGGGGTCAGCTGAGCCACAGGGGATGCAGGTCACAGGCCCCACGCTCCAGGAGTTCACAGTCTAACCAT